>NC_037638.1:3290000-3631250 GCF_003254395.2 Apis mellifera | reverse complement strand
TCTTTCGACAATTTTTCAATATTTTACGTATTAAAATTTCATACACCTGCTGCAGCCATTAATTTCGTATTTCATGAATTTTTAAACGTTTTCCAAGTATAATTTAATGTTTTTCTTTTTTTTTTTTCTTCTTATTGGCAGAATATTAGAAGTAACGGGAGAGAAAAAAAATTAAAAAGTTTACGAGGCAATACTAGGAATATACGTACGAGTACTAAAGAAGCGTGTATTGATCCTATTAATATCGCGGCTCTTTTCGAAAATAATAGCCACGACAAGGTCAAGAATAATTGAAAGGCTTGTTTCAGAATCATGTTGAATCCTCTTGCAAATGCAAATTCCAGAGGAATTCTCTCTTCTCATTACACGTGTACACACTGTGTTTTCTTAGTGTTATACTCCGTACGAAATGCTATACGAGAAGCTTTGTTTTCAGGATTAAAGAAATGACGCGTGTAAAAAAAATATTTGTATTTAATATATATTTGTCTTGGAAATAATAATGATTTGAATTTTAACGATCCGTTGCAAAATGGAAATTCCACGACAATTCTTCAATTCTTGTGCCCATCTCGTTGTATAACGTAAACGCGGATGTAAATACCTTAAATGGAAAATAATGATTATCCGGTTATCATCCCACCAAGCTCAACCAACCCGCCCGCCATTCCTTTCATACACACCCCCGATACACCCACCCCTGAACGCGTAATCATTCAACCGCGTGTGATCTCACGTCTGGTGATCATCCCGGATCCTGATAGATGATTAAATTTAAATTTGTCTTGGCCGAGCAAACCTCGATCTATCATCCGCGGTGAGGGCGAGTAATGAAAAATGAGTTTGTCATCCGAGATAACTGATATTTAGGCCCTTCTGTTCCGTCCAGATTCCAGATCCACCATGCGTGCATTTTTTCCCTCTTCCTTCCTCCCTTAACTCCCCTTCCCTTACACATTTAGGGAGTTAAAGTGTTCGAATACGATTTTTCGGATCGAAAGTGGATAGGTTTATAAATTTTTTTTTTTTATTTTGGAAGAGAAAAATAGGTGGATAGATTAAAAAGCGAAAGGAGGAATTAAAAATTGCTCAAATATTTGATGACCACGTTTCGTTGGTTGATGATAATTTTGATTGAAAAAAAAAAGAAAAATATTAAAACGACGAGAGGATATTTACGATTGAAAATTAGTTGTGTTTAATTAAGTCTTAAGGAAAATAAAGGAAGTTTAATAGTTTTTAGTTTTTTTTTTATTGTGTTACAGGTTGTTTGTCGCATTCCAATTGCTGATTGAAATAAACAACATTTTAAATTTTTTTCGCTGGCCAATAACAAGCTGATGATATTGTTGTAATATTAAATATCTCCAGGCATAATACATTCTATTATGAAAGCTAGTAATGAATGATAGGGAATTATCTCCGCGATAATGATTGTACAGAACGGATCCATCATTTTATTTCCAGCTAATGTGGAATATCACTTGCGTTTCTAGAATTATCTGTAAATTAATGTATGAATGAAAGTGTTATTAATAATTTGTACTCGTTGTTATTATTATAGAAAAATAAATTCATCGAACGAATGTTCCAATATGTTTTACGATGACAAAAATATAATTTCGGTAGATTAAAAAAATCTGTATCGAAAGGGTGACTATTTTATCATTTCTTCGCTCGATTCTAATATTATCTTATCTCGAGCCAAGATAAAGAGAAACAATGTTGTTCGCAACAATTACATTGATAACTATCCACTAGGCGGCGAAATAAAGAATATTATTGATGAATATTTTTTCGTTAGCCAAGAATCTCTGAAGAATTCAATTATAAATTTTCAAGTCTAACATATTCTTCGAGCATTCTTTATTATCCCTTTCTCCATTCTGCCAATTTTCTTCTATTATTAATCGATTTTTTCACGACTCCTCCATCCGTTGCAATGCTTCGAATGATCCGAATATGAACGATGATCTGACGAAATTGTTATCACGAATATTCGTTCGACGACGGCCCGTTGCGATGCGTTTTGGAACGCAGCTTCGTATACGGCATATGGCGTGCCAAATGCTCTCCATACGAGGCGATAAGATAACGAGGCCGTGCATTCGTTCTTATCGAAGATGTCTACGTGTTTACGGGTATGGCGAGATAAAGAGACGCCTTCTTCTCTCTCTTCTTCCTTCTTCCCCTGAATGTATCAATTTTTGTTTCCTTCGTCGATTGGTGGAAATTTTTGTTTCTATTCGAAATGATCGAGCAGAGTAAATTGTACGTGGATCACATTGAAAATTTGTATATCGAAATTTTGAGGTTATAATTCTTTTTTATTATTGAAATTATTGTTAATAAACGATCTTGATAATAAATATTTTTCTCGACATTGAAGTCGAAATGGAGGAAAGAAGTTGGCTCGATTATATTAATAAGAGGTTCGAAAATAAATTATTATAAAATTTAATCGAAACCTTCCAATTTTAAGATAGTGGCTTTCTATGTATAAAGATCGTAGGATTTTATCTTTTGAAACGCATTTTTTAATTCGATCTTCCAAGATACGTCGCCCAGATAAGCGAAAGGCGTGATTCCTGAAACGTAACTGATTCTTCAAGAACGAGTGACACCAGTTTCCGGGAAGGAAATATAGGTCGCAAAGCCGCAAGGCTCATTCGTGATTGAAAACTGGGAGAAGCTTGCATTTTTATATAATCGATCGATGTATCGCGATAAAACGAAAAGAAGAAGAAAAAAATGGTTCTTCAAGGTCATAGTTTTCTTTATCTACTCGATGAGAACTCTTCGATAAGAAAATTTTTAGATTCTTCTCACGTTTGTCTGTTAAATGAACGATATATTTTACGTATATGAATCAAGCTCAAAGTATTCTTTTCAAGGGTATTTTTCTCACGTTAACGTTACGTTAGAGAATAAGATCGTGTGGCGAGCATCACGAGCAATAAAAAGACGAAGGAGAAGGTCAGGCGCGTCGAACGAATGAAAGAATTTGGCCAGGGCGTTTCGGTAGGTTGAAATAGACAAGGCGAAAATACTCGAGGCAGTCAGTCAGTCAGTCAGTCAGTCAGTCAGTCGATTCAGTCCGTCCTTTTGATTCCGGTGATTGAGATTCCGAGTACCTTGTATCGACGAACGAGATTTTTGGCACAACGTACTATTTTCATATTTGAGATCTTGGCTTTTTCACAAAGAGATTAATCATCGTCACCTGCCCACTCTTTCGATCTGCGTGCTTGCTTTCATTTCAAGATGTAATCTAATTCTCTAAGTCTCGATCGTCTGTCGAGAATATCATTGATCTGATCGGTGAAACTTTGTTCACGAGAAGAACGAAGGTTGTTTCTTTCCACACGATTATTAAGTAAATTATTCCATAATTCTTTTCTTCTCTATCAAAATATGTAAATCATTAATCAAATCATTCCATAATCTGATATGTGATGATCTTTCCTTTTCGAGAATGATCAAATCCATTAGAAAAATATAATCCTTCCACTGGAAACAACGAACGTAAAAGAACTCGAGGAATCACTATATAATCTAATTAAAACTCTGTTCATACGTGTAAGAATACGATTCCTATATCATCCTCTATAATTAAAATCAAATCATTCCACAACTTGATACTTTTCCTTTATCTTCTTTTCTAATCCCTCTCTCTCTCTCTCTCACACACAGGAAATGTAAAAGAACTCGAGGAATCAGTATATAATCTAATTAAAACTCTGTTCATACGTGCAAGAATACGATTCCTCATAATTAAAATCAAATTATTGCATAACCTGATACCTTTCCTTCTCTTTCTCAGCATCTTCTTCTCTAATCCCTCTCTCTCTCTCTCTCTCTCTCTCTCTCTCTCTCTCTCTCTCTCTCTCTCTCTCTCTCTCTCTCTCTCTCTCTCTCTCTCTCTCACACAGGAAATGTAAAAGAACTCGAGGAATCACTATATAATCTAATTAAAGCTCTGTTCATACGTGCAAGAATACGATTCCTTATAATTAAAATCAAATTATTGCACAATCTAATATCTTTCCTTATCCCTGTCACAGCATACGATATTTCAATATATCAAATCCATTACAAAAGTAAATAATCTTTCTTCTCTAATCCCTCTCTCTCATAGAAAATGTAAAAGAACTCGAGGAATCACTGTAATCTAATTAAATAATTAAAACTCTGTTCATACGTGCAAGAATACGATTGCTCATAATTAAAATCAAATCATTGCAAAACCTAATACCTTTCCTTCTCTTTCTCAGCATCTTCTTCTCTAATCATTCACAGAAAATAAAAAAACTCGAGGAATCACTATAATCTAATTAAAACTCCGTTCACACGTGCAAGAATACGATTCCTGATACCTTTCCTTACTGTCACAGCATATTTCGAGAATTACAATCCTTCTTCTCTAATCTCTCTCTCTCTCTCTTTCACAGGAAATGTAAAAGAACTCAAGGAATCACTGTAATCTAATGAAATAATTAAAACTCTGTTCATACGTGCAAGAATACGATTGCTCATAATTAAAATCAAATCATTGCACAACCTAATACCTTTCCTTCTCTTTCTCAGCATCTTCTTCTCTAATCATTCACAGAAAATAAAAGAACTCGAGGAATCGCTATAATCTAATTAAAACTCCGTTCACAAGAATAATAATACGATACCTTTCCTCATCCCAGTCACAGTACACGACATTTCGAGAATTACAACCCTTCCTCTCTAATCCCTCTCTCTCTCTCTCCCCCAGGAAACGAGTAACAACCGTAACTCGAGGAATCGTGCTTTCTCTCCCTTCCCCCCTCTCTCTCTCAGTATCCGGGTCGAGACGTAAAAATATTTCTTGATAACATTGTGTCGTCGTCTTTGGAATTTCTCGCTCGATCGCGGCGCCCTCCCCGCGAGCTCGTCGCCGCGGCGACGAGCGGGGAATACCATTACCGGCGAATAAAGAAACCTGGGCAAGGGGGGAGGGCGCTAGACGACGTTATAACAGCGTTCGAGACGCGCCTTCCTTTCGAGGGCTCCCCCGGGAACTCTAACGATGTTGCGCCGCGAGAAAGAAATTCGAGCCTCTCTCTCCATCTCTGATACACGCGTAGGGGGAATACCGTGCGGCTCAAATATGCTTTTAAGAACGCGGATGCTGTTGCATAGCGGGGATATTCTTAATGCCTTTGTAAACCGCCCCGTTCCGCATCCGCATCCGTTCACGCGTCGTCCATTCTTATTCCTTCCTTCCTTCCTTCCTTCTTTGGTGTCCGTTTCTCTTTTTCAATTGTGAGTAAAGAGAGGATTGATTTGGCAAGTATAATTCTCTTGTAATGTACGAGTTAACGAGTGATTTTAAATAAAGTAGTAAAGGAAATATGATTGTTGACGAGCGTTCAATTTTGTGTTATACGTAGATGGTTGAGTTTAGGCAATTTACGATCCAAATTGGTTCGCTGGATTTTAAATTTAGTAAGAAACTAGGATTAGATACCCTGTTATAAAAAGGTAATTAATATATTAAGTTATTAAATGATATGGCGGTCGATTAATTTGATGGTCTACGATATGACTTACTTGAGTTTAAATTTATGTATCGTTGTTTTAACTGGCCTGAATTTATTTAAGTTAGAGAAATTTTATAGAATAGTAATTCGAATCAAGAAATATAGTATTCTCAAGGTACAAGATGAGCTTGAATAAATTTAATTTTAGAATTATATTGTTTTAATATAAGTAAGAAAGAGGATAAAAATAAATTAAAGAAATTTCTTTAATTGAAGATAGTTTTAAAAAATGTACAAATCGCCTAAATCAATTTCATTAAAATTGAAATAAGTCGTAACAAAGTACTGGAAGGTGCTTTTAGATTTTAAAATTTTAGTTTATAAATAAAAATATTTCTTTTGAATCCTTTGATTATGATTCGTGCGCAGAGTTTCGTTAGATTTTTCGTTAGATATTTGTAAATTTGTGAAAATTGCTCGTTATAGCGCAACAGAGGTTACTCGAAAAGTGTTTTTTTTTCCTAGCCAAGAATAAAATGATGGAATAAAAATTTCCTCGTGGAAATGATAAACGTTTGTTTAAATAAAGTTGTAATTTTTTTAATCTTTGAACAAACCTCAAAGCCTCGCCGAATTTTTCAAGTCTAATTCCACAATTCTCTGGAGATTTTTTTGTATCATATTTGATTTAGAGTGAAAGTGAAAAAAAAAGAGAGAGAAAAATTCAATCTTTGATTCGATCCATTCGTTTAAATCTTTAAAAAGAGGAAAAAAGAACAAAATATCCTCCCCCTGTTCTGTTTTCCTTGTTTCCCTCTCCCTCCATTCTCTCGAGCAATCGGGGACAAAGGGAACGATAATTCGATAAAGATGAAAACGTTATTATGAAAAGTGGGGAGCACGCGTCGGCGAGTGTACACGGGATGGGAAGAACAGTTACGACACGGTTGACAACGTGGCGAGGTAATCGAATAACCGGTGCACCGTAACACCCTTGTCCCTGGTGCAACCGTGCTCACCTGTGTGTACGTGCCAGACTTTCTCCCAGTTCCGTGCCAATTCCATCCCCGCTTTCCTCCAACATCTTCTTTCCTTTCCATTGTACTTGGACATTTTACTTGTGAATAATAATTAATAAATTTTTCATCGTCTTTAATCCCTTTCGCACAAAACATCTTCTTTCCTTTCCACATTGTACTTGGATATTTTACTTGTGAATAATAATCATAAATTTTTCTTTCTTATTTTTATCATTTTTAATTCGAAATTTTCTCTCGATATCGATATGAATTTCATAATCTGCACTCGTTTACAGAATTTTGTTAAGGTATTGGGAATATTTCGAAAAGAAAGAAAGAAAGAAAGAAAGAAACGGTGAAAATCGAAAGATTTCCCTGTCCTGTAATTATCCAACCAATGCTCATTATTTCTCACGCGTGACGCGCCGTAATTTTCGAACCAATTAAAATTTGCTGTTGTCGCACGGTGAATTCTCCATTAACGGGGGATCCAGTTTCGATGTACATTGCGATACACGTTTGTATACATATATATATGTATAATTCCGTTCGATTTTAATTTTCTCCTTGCGAATCTTTGTGAAAAGCTATTTTTACGCGTAATAAACGTGTAGGAAATAATTTCTGAATTTTCGAATCGGATTATTATTTACGAGATCAACTTTGGAAAAATTTTAATGAAAAGTGTTATCCAAACGTTGAATCTTGGAATGATAATTTTCTTCTTCTTCTTCTAATTTCCATAAAGTTGATGAAAACGGAGCCTTTCTTTCCCTTCCCTGTCAATTCCTTCCCCCCTCCCCCTTTTCCTCTTCATTGTCCACATTGGCGGTTCTATAATTCGCGTCGAACGTAAAAGCGCCAATTTACGTCCGAGGGAAATTTATACGCGTCGTTTCTCGCGGCGGATGATAGACGAGCACCGCACGGCACCGAGTCTCGACTTTTATCGATGTTTGATCACTGATAACTCCGTCCCTGGAAAATTCCGTTCAAACATGCCGAGCAAGCGCCTCGATAAGGGGAGAGTGTATCGTATAATATAACGTAATAACACGACTATATCTCCACTGTCATTTCCATTCCCTTACGAAATCGTTCTCTCTTTTCGCGAGAGAAATGCTACTTTCCCTTCCCGTCCGAATTTTCGAAACTTTCCAATTCGACGAAAAAGAGAAAGTCGAATGTTCGAATAATATTTTGAATAATTTTAAAAGAGAATTTAGATATCGTGTAACGTAAAAAGACTCGAATTTTTCTTTCTTTTATCGAACAGATAAAATAAAACTCGTTTTCAATTAATATAAATCCGTACCGCGTATTCATCGAATTTTCGTCGAAAAATTTCTCTCCCTCCGAGTCGATATTTCCCTCGTTACAAGTTTGCACGACGCGAAATGAAATTACCCTCGTGGTCGTGCACAGTCAACAATAAATTGTTGCGCGATACATATTTTAGGAGCGTGGTGTTTTATTAAAAAAAAACTTTCCAGATAGGCGCGACAGCACGAATAAATATCGCTTAAAATATGGAAGAAATCGGAGTCTAATCGAAATTGTAAAATCCAGATTTGTTTCGAATCAAAATTCGGAAGAAAAGAAAAATGGCGATTTTAATTATCCATCAATTATCGTTATTCCCAGAGATACAAATCGCAGCGGAGGAGGAAAAAAAAAAGGGAATAACAGTATCGAAAATGATTGAATGAATTCGTTGGGGCGGCGGCGGCGCGTGTATAGATTTCGAGTTGACAAGTGGCGGGCGGGTATCAATTTCTAATTAATTCCCCCGCGGTACGTCATTAACGTAAATTAAACGTTTCGTTTGCCGTGTCCCGCTGACTCGCTCTTTATTGAAAGATCGTTAAATGCTCGATGAATTATCGTTCCGGAAATTTTGCCCGACGAGTGGGATCTGCGGAGGCGGGGAAAGTGCCGCCCTAAATCATTAATGGAATATTCGGTGACCACTGGCCGGGCACGAGTAAATGGCAATTACTGCTTTACGCTTCGTGGCCTGGCTTCGAGTAATTTTACTCCCTTCGAAATTGGACGTGATACCTGATCCAACGTGTATATATATGTATGTATGTGTGGCAAAAATTTGCCATCTGCTTTTGCCACCCCCGTTCGTTAACGTTTCCCTCGTTTCTAGTCGTAATAGTGATTTTTATGGAGTAGATTCATAGTATTGGGTTGGCAACTAAATAATTGCGGATTTTTTTTAGAAAATCAAAGACAATTTTTTCATGGAAATAAATAACTTTATTCTGTAACGTGTTGCCCATTTTGATCAATGACCTTTTCCCATCTTTCAGGCAGCATCATAATCCCACGTTCATAAAACTTGTGGTTTTTATTAGCAAAAAATTGAATCAGGTACGATTTGATATCATCATCGTTATTGAAATTTTTACCATTCAAGGAGTTTTGTAAAGATCGAAACGAAAAGTAATCGGATGGCGCAAGGTCAGGACTATATGGTGGATGTGGCAAAACGTCCCAACCAAGCTCCAATAATTTTTGCCGAGTGACCAAAGATGCGTATGGCCTTGCATCGTCATGATGGAATACAACACCTTTTCGATTTGTCAATTCGGGCCGCTTTTCTTCAACCGCGTTGTTTAATTTCGTTAGTTGTTCGATGTAGACAACAGAATTGATCGTTCGGTTGGGTGGTAAGAGTTCAAAATAGACGATTCCTTCGTAATCCCACCAAACTGATAACAAAACCTTCTTTCGACGAATACCAGCTTTTGATGTTGTTCGAGCTGGTTCACGTGGCCTGCTCCACCATCTTTTCCGCTCGATATTGTTGTAAACAACCCATTTTTCCTCGCCAGTTATCGGTCGTTTTAAAAATGGATCATTTTCATTACGTTTCTTTAGCAAATCGCAGCTGTTAACGCGTTGCGTTAAATGATTTTCTTTCAGTTCGCGAGGAACCCATGTATCGAGTTTTTGAACATAGCCAAGTTGTTTTAAGTGGTTTTCAATGTATGTATGCTGAATTGCCAACTATCAAATAACAAAATGTGTTTTACATTTGGACTACGCCAGCAAACCTAAAAATTCAACTATGCCATCTATGAGTGAAATCCGCAATTACTTAGTTGCCAATCCAATAGATTCGGTTGCTTTTAAGGGTTGCCAAGTTTTTATCGCGAACTCTGTATCTTCTGTGTTTTAATATTTTTTTTGATTAAGGTATATACATTCTAAAAGTGTATAAACGGAGGATTCTTCCCTTATTGTATATCACGTTTTTATTGGGACAGTTTATATCGGGATATCTTGGTGGCCATTTCGGAAATTAAGCTATATTATATCCGGGGTATAACGGCGGTGTTAAAATTTTATCGTCGCTTGTCTTTTACGCCGGGTTTAAGACTGTTGGGGGGTACGTTAAAGTATAGGGGAGATGTTAATTAAAGCTGTAAGATGGATATGGAAAAAAAAAGGAGAGATGTTTTATTGTTATAAAGAGCTCGAGAAGAAATTTTCGTATAAAATTTATTAAATATGATACTCGGAATTGTAAGTGATTTAATTTGGAAAATTTTCTTTCTGTTTCAGGTGAGTAATCTGATAAATATCAATCGTTGAATCATCGTGAATAGCGGTAAGTGAATGGTATAAATTGTAGGCATTGGAACGATCATTGAAACGTTTAAAATTGTGAAGATCGGAGAGAAAAAGGAGTATATCTTGTAATTCTAAAAACGGCGAATTAAATTCGTGGCAAATTTAATAAAATTCGTTGCAATAATGGAATTTAAAGGAGAATTTTAAATAACTCGCGTTGTACATGTATTTTGTAAATTATTCCGGGATATTATTACATACGTTTACGAAAACGTCGTGTACGGCTTTAATACCGTGAGATTACTCCCAGCACCTTAATGCCGTTTCCAAAGTATTACACAAAGTTTCATCAGATTATTCTTAAGCTTTTTCCAAATCTCTTTTAAAAACTTTTCACTCCCCCGTTATATAACTAAATTTCCCGTTTACCTTTCTCTCAAACATGCTAATATCTCGTCGAAGATCGATGACATTCTTCTTTGTATCATCGTGCAAATGTCGCTTCAAATGTTACATTAAGTGAATCGAATATTCTAAACAAAGAGTCTTCTCAAATTTACTCAAGATATAAATTTATACTCAAGTATATATCATAATTATTGATATTATTTACGTTATTCGTTCATCCAAGATTTAATAATAATAATAATAAGAAAAAGAATTTAAAAAAAGGAGATAAAATATCCCTTCAAATGTTATATTAACAAAGATTCTTCTCAAATTTATTCAAGATACTCAAGTATATATCATAATTATTAATATTATTGATGTTATTCGTTTCAAGACTCAACAATAATAATAATAAGAAGAAGAAGAAGAATCTAAAAAAAGAAGATAAAATATTTCTACAAAGATTCTTCTCAAATTTATTCAAGATACTCAAGTATATATCATAATTATTGACATTATTGACATAATTCGTTCATCCAAGACTCAGCAACAGTAATAATAATAATAAAAAGAAGAAGAATCTAAAAAAAAGAAGATAAAATATGGCTTCAAATGTAATATTAACAAAGATTCTTCTCAAAGACACTCAAGTATATATCATAATTATTGACATTATTGACATTATTCGTTCATCCAAGATAATAATAATAATAATAAGAAGAAGAATCTAAAAAAAGGAGATAAAATAGGCTTCAAACGTTATATTAAGCAAAGCTTCTTCTCAAATTTCCTCAAGAAAGTCAAGTATATATCATAATTATTAACATTATATTGACATTATTCAATAATAAAACTCAACAAGAATAATAATAATAAGAAGAAGAACGATGAATTTAAAAAAAAGGAGATAAAGAACGAAGTAATATAACATCACGAATAAATAAAACCGACCAACCGAAGCCGCGTAACCGAATTTCCGCCGCGCATTATCCAGGGACGTGACGCCCCCTCCCCCCTCCCCCTCGTTAGGAACGATTTTGTCACTGCGATTTAACGCGGAGGAAGCGCGTTATATCGACACGTGTCGAGGCGGCTGTCATCTAACGTCTGTTCGAACGTTCAGCGTTCATTCGGCAATTTCGCGCGTGGAGAACAACGCGCGTTGGCGAAGGGGGGGGGTGGAAGGGTGCGGCAAGTTCCCGCATACTTTTCCCTTCCCCTCCCCCTCAACCACGCACGGCGAGAGCGAGTTGTGTTCGCCCCGGAATCGCATTTCCGGAATTTCTGACGCGATGCGACCCAACTTCTCGAGGAATCGAGAGGAGGAGGGAGAGGGAGGGGGAGGGAGTTGAACAACTCGCGTGTCGCGTTCGACACAACAACGAGAGGGGTGAATCCGCCCGTAAGAAATTACGAAACGAGGGAATCGAAGCGGATGAACGTGTCACAGTGGGATCGAAAACTTTAATTACCCGTGTTAATTACCCTTTGATTGTTTGATCGCCTTTAAGTGATATCGAGTGGTATGACGATATTTCGATTCAGTGGAATTCAAGTTTCGTCGTTTTGAAAAAAATTTATTTATTTTCGAAGGGAAATTTTTGAGGTACTCGATAATAATTTTTGAGATACTCGATATGCTGTATAAATTTAATAATGTAAAGTAAAGTTGTTTATATATTTAAAATCATTAATAATTAGAGAAAATTTAGAGGAATTCAAATTTCGATTTGTCATTTTGAAAAAAATTTATTTCTTTTCGAAGGGAAATTTTTGAGGTACTATATAAATTTAATAATGTAAACAGTATATTTAAAATCAAGTTTTTATTTTATTTACATTTAATTTTTTTAATATTTTAATTATTCTTTCAATTAATAACCATAATTAGAGAAAATTCAGAGGAATTCAAGTTTCGACTCGTCGTTTTGAAAAAAATTTATTTCTTTTCAAAGGGAAATTTTTGAAGTACCCGATGTAACAATTTTTGTAACATTTTAATCATTCTTTCAATTAATAATTTTCAATTTTCAAGATTTTACAATTTGACTCTTCATTAAGATTTGTAATACCATAACATTAAAGCAAGACTTTTTTCAAGATTAATCTTCGAAATTGGATATAAAATCATTCTTTTAAATCTTAAATCATTTAACGTAACAAGGATGATCGTAAAAATATTTTTAGCTCGAACTCATTTAATTTACAAAAACTTTTCATTCATCATTAGAACCAATTGAAGCTATCTTTCAGAAAAAGAGCAAAGAAAAATTAAGTGAATATCGAAAGATGGGAAACGAATTGTTTAGCTTATCCAATAAAGAATCGCGGGTTAAATGATCGGCTTGCATCATTGGCGGCCAATTTCTCAGAGCGAAACCCGCCTCCCTATATTTACGTCGAGCCGTTCGAATATGCGACACGCGTGTTGCGCATTCAACGTGGTTGCGCAACCCTGCCAATACGGTTAAATTTAACGCTAACCGAGTAGCCACCGTCGATACGGGGACACAAGTTCCGTCCATCGATGTCTCGCGCCTCTGTCCCATCTTATCCTCTCTCTCTCTCTCTCTCTCCCTATCTTCCCTCCCCTCCTCCGGAATTCGAATCGAAAGCTTTACGAGCTGCAAAATTTGAGCGCCAGTAAAACCGCCGGCTCCTCCACCACCATCCATTTTCTCGCTTTACGATCATCGCGCCCCATATTTTCCAGCCCGGGTTTATAACTACGCCGCCTCTCGAGGTGTCTCTACGCTGTCCTTGAATAAAAGAGAACTCCTCCCCACGTTATTTATCGAAAGGGAAAAGAGGCCTCCAAAAGAGAATAGATAGCTATATATATATATATATAAGCAGGAAATGAGAACGGAGGATGAGAATATTCGAGGGGTTGGAATGTATTGGACGTTTTATTGGACGATGACGAGACGATGATGAGGATGATTTACAAGTGATATTCGCGTATACACGAATTGTTAGAAAGATCAGTCATTCATGTCAAGAATTACGACTTAAAAAAATTCGATCCTTTTTATATATTATATATTAAGGAACGATTTATCGATCCCTTGTTTCGTTTATACGATTCCAAACAGCTCTTCTAACGTAACGTACTGAAAACTAGGAAAAAATCTCTCTCTCTTTTCCTTTCTTTGACATATACATATACGTATCACCAACTGGTGGATGATGGAACGGTTCAAAAATCGTCGAAACGAAACGAGAGCCGATCAAAAATGGCCCGTTCGAAATGTGGGACATAAGGCTCGATATGCGCAACAAGGCCGGTTTCACAATCGCGATTGCGTTCGGGAGAGAAATGGCCACGAATAGAAAGATGGGCGGGGTGGGGGGAGAGAGAGAGAGAGAGAGGGAGAGGGATACCGTACAATGACCATTCTCCGCGCGTTGGCGTGGAGCCAGCCAACACAAGGGAACACGTGTTCAAGATTAGCAGGGTACGACAGGTGCCACTGGCTTGCAAAGCTTCCACCGTTTGCATACGCTCGGTTTACGCCGTCTCTATTCTCTCTCTCTCTCTTTCTCTCCTCGCGAAACTCGCGGGATTCGAGTCATCGATCCCCTCGGATTTCTTCGATCGGCCTTGTTTCGCCTTCGATTCGATCCTCCCTCTTCCTTTCTTTATTTTCGAAACAGAGAGAATTTTATGGAAGATAAAAATTAATGATATTCTTGAACTGGATATTTTGTATAAAATAGTAATTGAAATTAATTTATATCCTGTATGTTTGAGCATTCCATTCGAGTCGAAAAATGTATAAAAGAGACTTCTGTGCAGCTTCTGAAATAAAATAATTCTTTTTCCAAATACCTTCCAATACTTTTGTATGAATGAATCAATTTATTGCTAAATAAAAAAAAATTAAAGAGTATAAAGGATACGTATATATATATTTTTTCTATGATATACGATAGAACTACATTCTGATGGCTTCCAGGACGCGTGAAATGATTCGGAGGACGCAGAGCCAATAACGTTATAAACAATCGAATCGCGTTGGAGGATCACGCGGGGGGAAAGGATGGAGAGACGCTGGCTCCAGGCTATTCCGCGCCACGAAATCCGTCGAAATACGGATATATACATACGCCTCTGGTCGTAATCGTAACTCGACGTAATGCTAGGCTCACGTGCATCTCGCGCGACGGCGACCTCTGCATCGAACCAAGTTTCGGCTCCCCTCTAACCATCCTCATCCTCGTTCGCCTCTTATCATTCACTGCCTTCTAAGCATTCCAAGTTTACGAAACCTCGTCCTCTCTAATTTTCGGGCTTAAGAATTTATAAGGATAAGTGTTATCCGATCGATTCTATTTTTATTTCTATTCTTTAAAGTATGGAATCCTAAAGTGTTCGTGTAGAACGATGTTTTCTGAAGAATAAAAATTTCGAATAAGCTGATCAACGAATCGGTATAACTTTGAAAAATTTCGAAAACGAAGGTAAAGGAGACGGAATCGAGGAATTGGAGTTTTGCGATGATGGTTCTCTGGGAAGAAAAATATATTCGTTGGAGAGGCGTGGGTGAAATCGAATCGATCTCTCTCTCTCTCCCTGTTTTTCCTCCCTCTCTCTCTCGCTTTCGCCGGGTTGCAACAGACGGGAAATGAAATTAAGCGTCTTGTTGCGACGAGAATGATTTGTTTCGTTATGAAATTAAGTTCGATGGTCGTTAAATCTCGGGAACGGAGAGTTTGCAAGTGGGAAACGGTATGCTTGTTCCCTTGTTAATTTTGACGTTTAATTTAAATTATTCGCTGCATTTCCAAAACTTTGTCGTTAACGAGAAATTTTGACGAGAGGGAGGGGGAGTATCAAATTTCGAGAAATTAAGCGTTCAACGCACGCCTCGCGTTCACAGCCACGGATATTTCTTTCCCCTTTCCAATTTATCCTCTTATCTTATCTCATCTCATCTCATCTTATCTACTTTCCTCGATAAGTTTTATCGATTTTTGTCCAAGAATCGTTACGTCCTTGATACAAACAAATTCTGTCTCCATCCTCCCTTCAAGAATATTCATTTAAAAATAATTCAAAACAAAAAATTCCAAAGGAGTTTACTAATTATAATTTTCCCTCGCCAATAACAGCAGCATCTCATTTTATAAATCCTTCCTAATTATCGAATATTAATCTCGAGAGAGTGATCTGAACCCTGCAAGAATATTCATCATTTAAAAACAATTCAAAAAATTCCAAAAGAGTTTACGAATTACAATTTTCCATATAATTCTCCATAATAATAGAAGCATCTCGTCATTTTATAAATCCTTCTTAATTATCGAATATTAATCTCGAAAGAGTGATCTGAACCCTGCAAGAATATTCATCGTTTAAAAATTCATAAAGTTCCAAAGAAGTTTACGAATTATAATTTTCCATATAATTCTCCACAATAACGGAAACATCCCGTCATTTTATAAATCCTTCCTAATTATCCAATATTAATCTCGAGAGAATGATCTGAACCCTACAAGAATATTCATCGTTTAAAAATTCAAAAAGTTCCAAAGGAGTTTACGAATTATAATTTTCCATATAATTCTCCACAATAACGGAAGCATCTCGTCATTTTATAAATCCTTCCTAATTATCCAATATTAATCTCGAGAGAGTGACGGATCTGAACTCGGCGTTAACGGGGCCGAGCATCGCCCTTCCCGATCGCGGACGATCCCCTAACAAGGAAGGAGGGAAGGAAGGAGGCACGTCTTTCGTGTAGGCCGGTTACGTAACAGGCGAAAGGGATAAGGCAGCAGCTCGAGGGGGTTGGAGAAGATGGATACGTCAGTGTCTCGTGTTAATTACATCCCTGCCTCGATCCCCTTCCTGTCCGTCCGTCCGTCCGTCCGTCCATCCCCCTCCTCCTCTTCGCGCCGTCAAGCGAAGCATTGCGCGGCGGAGAGGAGAGACGAGGTCTCCTCCTCCTCCTCGTCTTCGAGGTCAGCGAAACGTCGCCGGCTCCGTGGCCGGCTCCGTGTAATTGGAAACCGCAAGGCACAGCCCACGAGAATTCAAATCATACGCCCGTTTATTAGCACCGCCACCGGCGGGCTTGCGGAACCGGTAGTAACGCGATTCCGCTTGATTGCCTCGATGCGGATTCCTCTCGAGCTATTGGCGCGCCACTCCAATTCTTCCATTCTTCCTACATGTTTATGTGTTTATGTATTTATCGAAATTAGTGTCGTTTATTAACGTGTGCATCGTTGAGGGATGTTGACCACGAAACGTGTACTAATGATTGCTTTTGTCAACTGTGCTCATTGAGTTGCTATTGGGATGGCAACTAAGTAATTGCGGATTTTTTTTAGAAAATCAAAAACAATTTTTTCATGGAACTAAATAACTTTATTCTGTAATGTGTTGCCCATTTTGATCAATGACTTTTTGCCATCTTTCAGGCAGCATCATAATCCCACGTTCATAAAACTTGTGGTTTTTATTAGCAAAAAACTGAATCAGGTACGATTTGATATCATCATCGTTATTGAAATTTTTACCATTCGAGGAGTTTTGTAAAGATCGAAACAAAAAGTAATCGGATGGTGCAAGGTCAGGACTATATGGTGAATGTGGCAAAACATCCCAACCAAGCTCCAATAATTTTTGCCGAGTGACCAAAGATGCGTGTGGCCTTGCATCGTCGTGATGGAATACAACACCTTTTCGATTTGTCAATTCGGGCCGCTTTTCTTCAACTGCGTTGTTTAATTTCGTTAGTTGTTCAATGTAGACAACAGAATTGATTGTTCGGTTGGGTGGTAAGAGTTCAAAATAGACGATTCTTTTGTAATCCCACCAAACTGATAACAAAACCTTCTTTCGACGAATACCAGCTTTTGATGTTGTTCGAGCTGGTTCACGTGGCCTACTCCACCATCTTTTCCGCTCGATATTGTTGTAAACAACCCATTTTTCATCGCCAGTTATCGGTCGTTTTAAAAATGGATCATTTTCATTACGTTTCTTTAGCAAATCGCAGCTGTTAATGCGTTGCGTTAAATGCTTTTCTTTCAGTTCGTGAGGAACCCATGTATCGAGTTTTTGAACATAGCCAAGTTGTTTTAAGCGGTTTTCAATGCATGTATGCTGAATTACCAACTATCAAATAACAAAATATGTTTTACATTTGGACTAGCAAACCTAAAAATTCAACTGAAGCCATCTATGAGTGAAATCCGCAATTACTTAGTTGCCAACCCAATATAATCTACAACACATGAGGGCTTTTGAATCTGTTCACCCGTTTGGTAATTTTTCTTTTTACAATCTGTATAGTGTCTACTGAATGGCTAGTGGACGACATCCAAACATCCAACTGGCATTTGTCTTGCCATTTCAGTGCGAGCAGATGAATTCTAAATTCTCCTATCTGTAATTTTTCTGGCATTTTCGACGTTCTTTGAAATATAAAGAGAAGTAAATATAATAACTCCTAATTTTACACATGTAAAAACGTCACAGAACCGTGTTGGGCTGAACGAATTAAAATTAAAATTATGCGAGCGAATACTCCGCAATTGCAGAGTTAAGATAAAATTCCTGTAGTTGATGTATCGAAATGGTTAAAGTGTCTGTGCTTGTCTTGGAGTAAATGGAATTTAAGGAATATGGATATTTTTCCGGACTCGGGATTATATTGATTTAAATACACGACGTATTATATTATATCAGATCAAATTTCGAGCAGAATGAAACGAGATTTCTATTTACCACCTGTGTAATAATTTTAATTTGCGCAAATACCTTTTTTTTTTTCAACGGATCGAGTATAATTTTTATCAAAAGGGAAAAATTATACGGGGGAAAGAAATTCGATGAAATTCGTTTTTCAAAGGAAAAGTTGATTGAAAATTCTCCGCCATCGCGGAAAAAAAAAATATATATACATTTCCTATTTCATCCATTTCGAAAATCGCTACGAATAAACGAAATAAAAAAATATTTATTCCCATTTCGAAAATATCATCCTAAACGTATACACAGGGGATTAATTTTACGAGTCGCCGTGTTAGGCTTGTTTCGACAATTTCGGTTATTAAACGCACACACACGCACACACACATATACACGTAACATAGGTCGAAACGTGTATAATAATCCCGGGAAACGGAGGACGAAGAGATTCGTCGTGTTTCCGGCCATGCCACGGTTCAATTTCATCTCGCCGTTTAATCGCCGTCCCACGCTTTTTGTACCTCTTTCTATTCTATTATCGCTCGTTCATTTTCGGGATAAGCTTCTTTAATGAAATTGCGTGACTTGCCGCGCGTACAAAGGGCGCAGAGCGGGGGGAGGGGGAGGGGAGCCAGCCACCACCCAGAATAATGCGAATGAAAATTTCGAGTTAATGCTGCTGCGATCGTCTCGGCTCGCGGAGGATTCTCGAATAATCGGATAATTGGTTGTGCTTTTGCGTCCGCGTGTATCGATCAGGTATACCTTCGGTCTCGTTTCATCCAAGAACGGGAGAAATCGAAGATTGTCTTTCGATTTTGGCGGGATTACATTTTCTTGTATTTTCGATATTTAAATAATTGATTTAAGAGAGGAAGGAGAGGATATTTTATTTCGATCGTACGAAATTGAATTATGAATCGAAATACAAACGAATATTGAGATTTGTTCAACGTTTTATTTTGTTTTATTTTTTTTTCTCCTCTTCCGCGAGATTTTTTTGAATATCGTTACAAATAAACCTGGAAATTTACCCCGCGCAATAAATATTTCCACCTGGTAGTACGTTATTCGTAATTGTTGTTTAGCGTTGCGCAAATTCAACCCTCTTACTGCGCCCTTTTTCTTTTTTAGCTTACGAAATATAAGCTAATAAATATCATACGGTGCACGGTAACGTTGCTTAATTAATCCTCATAAATGGAAGCTATTTTTTTTCGAATTTTATCCCCTCTGGAAAACAAGAAGAAAGAAAGAAAATAATAATAATAATAATCATTTCGATTATTGCTACTATATTTTCCTTGTACACTTGCATTATCTCCGTTCAATTTTTCGGAATAACTCGAAAAAACGAACACCGTCGGGGAAAAAAACCTAAGGAAAGAAAGGAATCGTTCCGATTTATATATCCGTATCGATATTCCATCTACCGCCCACTCGCGACCAATAACCCCTCCCCCCTCCTTTTCCTTGCTCGACGACTAACTTTCCCCTCCGTTACGCCGAATTCCCGACAATTCTCCTTGCTTACGGAAACATGGAAACGTTCGATTGAATCCGAATCCTATGCGTATTCCCATTTTCCGTTTCCTTCGCCTAGGACACGTAATCTACGGGGTGACCTACGAATACGAAACCTCGTTATAAATAAAACGACGCTGTTCACGTTTCTCGCGAGAATTTTCAATTATCAATTATTCAAACGTATCTTCTTTTCTTTAGACAGAGTTACAAATAGCCAAATGATCAATTCGCTCATATTTATTAATTTTCTTGACAATAATTTTAGTTTCACGATTTCACGTGGTAATACTCGTGAAAGAATATTTTTCCTAATTGATTTATTTAACGATATTTCATTTATGATTTTCATTCTCTAATTTAATATAAATACCTAATTTAATCAAAAAAAGTAATCGATAACAAATCTCGAATTCTCAAAATCATCGTCATATATAATTCCATATATAACTCTTATTTTTCATTTACGATTTCACAATTAATTTTCAAGAACAAAGTCAAATTATATAGAGTTATTCTCTCTAATATATTTAATTTAATCAGTAATCGATAACAAATCTCGAATTCTCAAAACCATCGCCATATATAATTCCATTTATAACTCTTATTTAACATTTCATCTACGATTTTACTTTCAAGAACAAAGTCAAATTATGGATACTCGAGTCATTCTCTCTAATATATTTAATTTAATCAAAAAATATCAATAATAAATTTCGAATTCTCAAAACCACTGCTATATATAATTCCATATATAACTCTTGCTTTTATTTAACATTTCATTTACGATTTTACAATTAACTTTCAAGTGAAAGTAATCGATAACAAATCTCGAATTCTCAAAACCATATATAATTCCATACATGACTCTTGCTTTTATTTAACATTTCATTTAGGATTTTACAATTAACTTTCAAGAACAAAATTATGGATACTCGAGTCATTCTCTCTAATATATTTAATTTAATCAGTAATCGATAACAAATCTCGAATTTTAAAAACCATATATAATTCCATACATAACTCTTGCTCTTATTTAACATTTCATTTACGATTTTACTTTCAAGAAAAAGTCAAATTATGAATACTCGAGTCATTCTAATATATCTAATTTAATCAGTAATCAATAACAAATCTCAAATTCTCAAAACCACCATATATAATTCCATATATAACTCTTATTTAATATTTCACTTACGATTTTACTTTCAAGAAAAAGTCAAATTATGAATACTCGAGTCATTCTAATATATCTAATTTAATCAGTAATCAATAACAAATCTCGAATTCTCAAAACCACCATATATAATTCCATATATAACTCTTATTTAATATTTCACTTACGATTTTACTTTCAAGAACAAAGTCAAATTATGGATACTTCGAGTCATTCTCTCTAATATATTTAATTTAATCAAAAAAGTAATCGATAACAAATCTTGAATTCTCAAAATCATCGTCATATATAATTCCATATATAATTTTTATTTAACATTTCATTTACGATTTTACAATTAACTTTGAAGTGAAAATAATCGATAACAAATCTCAAATACTCAAAACCATATATAATTCCATACATAACTCTTGCTCTTATTTAACATTTCATTTACGATTTTACAATTAACTTTCAAGAACAATGTTAAATTATGGATACTCGAGTCATTCTCTCTAATATACTTAATTTAATCAAAAAAGTAATCAATAACAAATCTTGAATTCTCAAAATCATCGTCATATATAATTCCATATATAATTCTTATTTAACATTTCATTTACGATTTTACAATTAACTTTCAAGAACAAAGTCAAATTATGGATACTCGAGTCATTCTCTCTAATATATTTAATTAGTAATCAATAACAAATCTCAAATTCTCAAAACCACCGCCATATATAATTCCATACACAACTCTTGCTCTTATTTAACATTTCATTTACAATTTTACAATTAACTTTCAAATGAAAGTAATCGATAACAAATCTCAAATACTCAAAACCACCATACATAACTCTTGCTCTACGAACATAACACATACTTCGTACACATACTTTATTATCATCCAACACTCTAATCAGGAGACAGTAGGCGCAGGTGGCGAAAGAACGCTCCTCCGTTTCCATTGGAGGAGGAAGAGGTGGGCCTCGCGCCGTACCTTGGCCGAAAACCGATGCGTCACTGTCGCGCACCGTGCAACGTGGAGGGGGAAATTCGTGCCGAGTCCGATCGAAATTCGTATCCTTTGCCGATCGCGCGGTGGGGAGGGGGGAACGGTGGAAGTTTCGTGAATGGCCGGCCTTTTAGGAAGGAGGAGGGGTGGGGGAAGAATGGGTCGGGTGGCAGGCCGGTTTGATCCATGCGACCGTTTAACATGATTTACGACGCCGAGAGAGGGAGGGGGAAGGTGTGTGTCGCGCGCTTGGGGACAGGTGGATTGCTTGAGGGAACGCGCAACTGTTCGCTCCGAAATTCCGGGATTTTGGTTTTCGAGAGATTTGTAGATTTCCTATTTTTCTCTCTCGCTGTATCCATTTTATCTTATCCCACGTTGAAGGTTGATAAACGCTCTTTTCTCGCCCATCAATTTTTTCTTTTTTTCTACCTTCCGAATCTCGATATATATATATATTCGAATGAATTATTATCTGGGTAAAGGAAACGGTTATTCGATTTAATCTGAAAAAAGGAAATGTATTTCGATGTATTATTTGAATTTCGGATAACGAAATATATATACGAGTCGTATATGAATCAAAATCCTTCTAAAAACTGAACTAGTTCCCTAGGTCGCAAATCTCTCCGCACAGTTTTGCACAGAATCGAACAACAACGTGTCCGTCCGGCAATTTTACCACGCGTTCATGAACGATTCATAATTTCGACGACGAGTTGCCGAATGAACTCGTTGCAAAAAAAGGAAAAAGAGAAAGAGGGAGGGAGAACTCGCTGCGCTCTGATGTTCTCTGGTATGGGTGGGCGGGTCAACCGTGGTGGCCGTGGCGAGAGGCGGCTTTTGTTCCACGGATTAATTAAATACGCGCGTTGAACTCGTTACCATACGTTTCCATTAATACGCGCGGTTGAACTTGTTACCTAAGCAACGATGTTCACGAGCCACGGATCCCGTTGGAGAAGTTCGAATCGCTGCAATTAAGCGCGAGGAGGGGTGGGGGGAGATGCGGTGGAAAAATCAGCCGAGGTTTCTCGTGTCAGTGAATCGCGAACTCTCTCTCCTCTCTCTTTTTCTCCTTTTCGTATCGATTTTTTTTTTTTTTGTACGATTGTAAGTCTCGACAGAGTCGCTTTTAATCGTAAGATTTTCAGGATATTCGATACGTACGGTTTGCGTTATTATAGAAAAAAATACGATGAAACGAGTTTCTTTGAATCTATCATAACAAAGATATCTGGCCGAGTATTTATTATTTTGAATTTATAAAGCAAAGGTAAAATTTGCTCGAGATAATCGATTTGCCGAAGGAGAAAAGCAATACAATACCTAACCTCGATAAAGAAATTCGTTCGATCGAAATCTTCTCGCCTTTTCCCTCGTCGAACAATTATTCCAACAATTGTGAATTTCGTCCAGGTGTGTATCGAGATGTCTGCCGCGGTAATTACTTCGCCACTCTCTTTCTCCCTTCCCTGGCGAGAGTTGCACGCGATAACGATGTCGTGAACAACGGGAAACGTTAAGCATTCTTGTCGTAAATTCGACGTTCGAGGAAACGGAATGTTCGCGTGGTATGCATCCTTCGAAGGGGATAGTTCAGTTTTCTTCTTTATCCACCGTTCGATAACCCCTGCAAGGGAGCGAGAGAGAGAAAGAGAGAGAAAGTCTCGTGGAAAAGGAGTTTTCCTCGTCGAAGCTTCGCGTGTCCTTGCTGATTTATAGACGTCGATCGAGGGGCCGTTTCTCTCCCCGTTGCCACTCCACTTCCGCTGGTGGCCAGTGGTTCTCACTCACACCCCCATCTCCCCTGTAAAAATATTTACGGACTTTATACCCGGTCGGTAACGAAGATAAATCGTGCCACCTGGCAGGGACAGGCAGGAGAACCATGTTTGCTCGAAACCTGGCCTTCCGGTTTTACGTAGCCTCTCGAGAAATGTATTTGATTGTTAACTTTGGGATTAAGTCAATTCAATTTTAATCGAGTAAATTTAATTTTTCTTTCCACAGAGGATAGGTGATTAAATCAATCTCTCCAATTTTCGAACGGTGTCCCGTTCGAAGCCTCATTAATTCTTTTCCCGAAACACAATCTCTCTCACCCCACTCAACCCTTGTTCCGCCGCTCTATCCGCGCCAAATCCACTCCGATCAAAGAACTCCCCAGACACTCGAAGGCATCTCGAGCATCCAATTCGTCCACCAAGATATATATATATATATATACATCCGCTCCGTTGGAGCGGAATCTCGGCCACGCCAGCCTCCTCGTTAATGCTTTTTCGAGAGCCTCCTATATTTTTTCCTCCCCCCCGCTTTGAAAATCAATTTCCAAATCTGGGGATTAACTCGTCCCCCGTTAACGTGTATATATATATGGAGAGAGTGAGTGAAGGGAAACCAAAGAACCCTCCTGGTGACCAAGCCTCCCCCTCCAAGCACCAGAAGACTCCTCCCACCCTATCGGTTCCGTAGTTATGAACACACGAATAAGAAGGGTCGATCGCCTTATCGGGGACTTGGATAGGGCCGTGCTTCATCCCCTTTTGTATTACATGCCTATTGCATTACGATTTTCATCAAAATACCCGGGCTTACTTCCTCCTCGCAGCGTGATAATAGAAAGGAGGAGGAAGATTTGGAGAATAGGGTGAATTTTCTGCGAAGGAGGGTAAGCCGTTCTCCTCTAATTGGGGAATATTGGGGAGGGGAGGGTTCGGTGCATCATATTTTCTCATTAAAAGCGTTTACCAGAATGGAAAGTTCTTTTATCCCTTCGAAAGTTCCCACTCGAGAGTTTCTCTAAGCATTCGATCTCTCTTTTTCTCTCTCGCTTCCATCCCAGACGAGGGAAAGTTCGTTCGAGGAGTTCGATGTAAACTCTCTCTCTCTCTCTTTCTTTCGCTCTGTCTCTTGGAGCTATCCACGGTTATAAATAGATCTGTCTTGCAATATGGGTATTGGAAGGAAAATTTATCGCGTAGAATCGTTGCTGCGAAAAGGGGTTGGTCAAGATGATCATCGAAGGGGATCGCGTTACACAGTGGTGGATTCAAGGATTTGATTTATGGCGGGGGGATTCTCTTCCAACTAATACCAAGTAAGGAAAGGAAAGGGAAAAAAACTGGATCCAAAGTTGAAAGTTTCTCGAATCCTTTTTTGTGTTTGTCGCTATGACGAGATAAATTTAAATTGTAATAGGATCTCGATGATTATTATACATCCTGATTGCTTGTTTTCATACTTAGCCATCATGTATCAATATTAAATTTAATGTTACGCGAAAAAAAAAAAGAAAGAAATTCTTTCTTTTTTAATTATCATCATCAAAAGGGTTGAACGATTCCATATACGGACCCGTACTCCTTGTCAGTGGAACGAATTCACGATATCGTTCTTCTCGCGTCACATTGTCCAAAGAGTTCCACGATGCACCACGCGAATAAATGTTTTATCCGTGAATTTGTCACAGGGCTCGAAGAAGTTAGAGAAGAGGAAAGGGAAAATTTACGATTTTCGGTTTTTCTTTGTCTGTATTCATATTGGCAAATCAGAAATCTCTCGAAGACGCAACGTTACTTTCGAATAAACAAGTAAACGAGATACTCTTGTGATGATGGAGAGATGTTCTTAGTACATTTTTGTTCTTTCTTTTTAGCAAAAAAATATTTTCCTTTATCGACAATTTCACTTTCTCAATAATTTAATTATTACATCGACGGTAATAGGGAAGAATAGTCCAAAGGAAATCTCTCTCGAAGAATCGTTTGATTCAATTTTGCAATCTAGACTTTTCTTCGAATTCTTTTAATGTTTTGCAGAAATTTGGACGAAATCTACTCTATTTAAAAGATCGTAATTACTATGTGATTCTGTCACGTTTGATTCAATTTTGCGTATTTTTGGAAATCGTTCTCTCGAAGAATCGATACTTGGTTCGAACTGATCGCGTATCACATTTAATTCAATTTTGCAATTTTATATATTTTTTCTTCGTGTCTTTTAATATTTTACTGTTTTGAAGAAATAATCGTTTGGACTATTCTTCCTTATCTATTCTTTAAAATAATTTTGATTTAAGTAAATATAATCACAATTCCAAAGTTGTTCCAATAATTTTTATCGATCCATTCCATTCATTCCGCTTGTAAAAGGACTAATTCACTTCACTTTAACTGTATATACACGTAAAATAAAATAAAAAATCCGCATCGAAAGTAAAAGGAATCGAGATCTCTTTTCGCGAGAATGAAACACCCTCTCCATCCCCCTAATAAACCAATCTCTCGCGAAACTCTTTCTCGTAACCCAACGCGTGTCCAACCCGCCCCCACATTATTGGACAAACCAATCGTGAAATCGATAATGTCAACAGGAGAAAGTCAAGCCTAGATCCTAATTATCGGTCGCATCCTTCCAATTCACCGATTCTTTCCCCAGATTCGGGGAGGAGAATCGATCGAACTCGATCCACCCCTATTCTTCTCCAAGGTTTTGGATTATGCGCCGCTCCTCGAGCAACCTCCTCCTCTTCCTCCTCTTCCTTCCCCTCGTCCTTGATGCCCGCTCGGACATCCTCGAGTGCTCTCGATAAATATTCACCGACTACTCTCGAGGATCTTGGATCCGATTTCCCGAATTCCTTTACGCTCTTACGTGGCTTGCTCTTGATGTTCTTTCGAGGAATGAGCGTTTACGGGGATGAAGGAGGGAGTGAGTCGAGGTTGTGATTTTTTTCTTTCTTGATAGAGGAAAATTTTGTAACGATCGTCGAAAATTCGATCGATAAAGTTTAAGGAAAAATTTACGATACGATGGAATAATTGAAAGGAAAAAGAAAAAGAAACGTTTACAGGGATAGGGGTGAGTCAAGATTGTAATTTTTTTCTTCTTGATGGAGAAAAATTTTGTAACGATCGTCGAAAATTCGATCGATAAAGTCGAGGTTGTGATTTTTTTTTTTCTTGATAGAGGAAAATTTGTATAACGATTGCGATTGTCGAAAATTCGATCGATCGATAAAGTTTAAGGAAAAATTTATGATACGATGGAATAATTGAAAAAAAAAAGAAAAAGAAACGTTTACGGGGATGAAAGAGGGGATAAATCGAGGTTGTGATTTTTTTCTTTCTTGATAGATGAAAATTTTGTAACGATTGCGATTGATCTATAAAGTTTAAGGAAAAATTTACGATACGATGGAATAATTGAAAAGAAAAAGAAAAAGAAGCGTTTACGGGGATGAAGGAGGAGGTGAGATTGTGATTTTTTTTTTCTTGATAGAGGAAAATTTTGTAATGATTGCGATCGTCGAAAATTCGATCGATAAAGTTTAAGGAAAAATTTATGATAGGATGGAATAATTGAAAGGAAAAAAAGAAAGAAACGTTTACGGAGATATCGGGGTGAGTCGAGCTTGTGATTTTTTTTTTCTTGATAGAGGAAAATTTTGTAACGATTGCGATCGTCAAAAATTCGATCGATAAAGTTTAAGGAAAAATTTACGATACGATGGAATAATTGAAAAGAAAAATGAAAAAGAAGCGTTTACGGGAATGTCGGGGTGACATCGAGATTGTGATTTTTTTTTTCTTGATAGAGGAAAATTTTGTAACAATTGCAATCGATCTATAAAGTTTAAGGAAAAAAATTGAAAGGAAAAAGAAAAAGAGAAACGTGTGTCGATCGTAGATATTCTTATCTGCGTAATTTTTAAGATTTCGTTCGAACGTGTATATATTTATACACGTTTGGAAAAGGATCCGTTGCAAATTAGCCGTGCAGTGGAACACAGGATTAGCGGAAACAGGTGATTATGTCGTGCAACGTGAATTGTGTCCCGTATTTGTTATTCATTTAGAAGTTCGACTGGCGGCGCTATGCTGGCGGCGCATTTGCATTTGAATAATTATGCCGCGTGTTTCTCCTATATATGGGTCGATTATCTAATTAATATTTCCTATGTATATCTATATATATATACTTCCTGCCAGCTAGCTAACAATTTCTATTGTGTCTCGCAGTTCCAAAAATGTTGTAGCGTAACCGCGTGTTACGAAATTAATCACCAGTTCGAAATTAACAAATTTATGTTTCGATTCGTGTCAACAGGATAATTTAACGTAATACTTGTCCAAGGTATTTTATTATTTATTACATCTCGTACGTGTCTCAATTTTTCTTTTTTTTAACGAGATTTCTTCATTTTCAACCTAAGTATCGGGAAAACAAGATTCTATAGCTTTTGTGCACCGGTTTCTCTCTGAGATACTTCTTTATCATTGATATTCCCTCGAGGTGTTTCGAGCCAAGTTCTTCTGAAAACGAGAAACATATACAGCCAACTCCTTCATTTCATCGATCAATTTCTTCAACGGTTAACACGTATCGTATCATCACGTTTATTCTATAATGCATTCGAATCCATCTTACACGGATCAAGTTACAATTCGATCATCCACTTTCTTTAATTGGCTTCTTAGAGTTGATCAATTGAAATGTGGATAGAAATATTTCCTGAAATTTTGGAATGTATTTCTTCGAAATAGCGTTCTTCCTTCGTGCAATACTTGCTCGATATCTTTCATTGGCGCACGTCTTCAAGATTGCAGAGAATCGTGGAAAGGGGTGCATACGCAGAGTTTTGGGATCGTAAATACTTTTTTTAATTAACTTTTTAGAGTTAGTGATCAATTGAAATGTAAATGAAAATATTTCCAAAGAAATTCTGGAATGTGTTTCTTCGAAATAGCACTCTTCTTTTGTGCTATACTTGCCCGATATCTTTCATTGGCATGCCTTCAAGATTACAGAGAATCGTCGAAAAGGGATGCAGAGTTTTGGGATCGTAATATTTTAATAATTTTTTTAATTGGCTTTTTAGAGTTAGTGATCAATTAAAGTGTGTGATAAAAATGGAAAGTTGCATGATATATAATATTTCGTTTCTTTCCAAAATTTTTTCTTCGAAGAAATAGTGCTCTCTCTTGCCCGATATCTTTCATTGGCGTACGTCTTCAAGATTGTAGAGAATCGTTGAAAGGGGATGCAGAGTTTTGGTATTCGTAAATATTTTCTTTAATTGGCTTAATATTATTAGTAGTAAAATTATATTTTAAAATATAATTGTTAATAAAATAATTTAAAGGAATTCGGAAAATATATTATTCACTTGTTTAACAAAAACATGGCCTATTGATTATAATTTTAGGTCGATTTGAAATGAAATTTAAATAGCTGCAGTATGTTAACTGTACAAAGATAGCATAATAAATTGTTTTTTAATTGAAACTGTCTCTAAATTATAAAATGAATTTAAATTTTTAGTTAAAATTCTAAAATTTCATTATAGGACCATAAGACTCTATAGAATTTTATTTAATTTATTATTATATTTTATTATATTATATTATTATATATCAACTTTTTAGAGTTGATTAATTGAAATTGTGGATGGAAATATTTCCAGAAAAAAATTCTGGAATAAAAATCGAAAGTTGTATGATACGTGACATGGAGAACTTTCGTTTCTCTCCACCATCTTTTCTTCGAAGAAATAATACTCTCCCTTGCTCCTGATTGATATCTTTCATTGGCCTCCAAGATTGCAGAGAATCGTCGAAAGGGGATGCACACGCAATTTTGTGATCATAAATATTTTAATTAGCTTCTTAAAGTTGATCATTTGAAATGTGGATGCAAATATTTCCAGAAATAAATCCTGAAATGATAAAAATCGAAAGTTGAATAATATATTCGAACTTTCGTTTCTCTCCATCATTTTTTCTTCGAAGAAATAGCGCTCTCCCTTGCTCCTGATATCTTTCATCATCTCCTTCGAAAGGGGATGCAGAGTTTTATGATCGTAAATACTTTCTTTAATTGGCTTCTTAGATTTGATCAATTGAAATGTGGATGCAAATATTTCCAGAAATAAATCCTGAAATGTATAATAAAAATCAAAAGTTGAATAATATATTCAAACTTTCGTAACCTCTTCTCAACTTGAAAATTTTCTCTCTTCTTCGAAATCATCTTTTTTCTTCGAAGAAATAGCGATATCTTTCATTCTTCAGTCTTCAAGAGAATCGTGGAAGGGGGATGCACACGCAGAGTTTTGGGATCGTAAATATAACCGGCAAGATCTACGACATATCCGCCGCGATTATCGGTGGATGACTGCACCCCCGAATCGGCGTAGGAATAACCTAAGAGTAATATTTCGTGGCCGGGCCTCTCCACCCCGACAATGCCACCGTCCCGACCTTTCCTCCACCCCGATTCACTCTCCATTTCTTCCTCCTCCTCCTCCTCCTCCTCCTCCTCCCTCCTGATTATTTTCCCTTCCTGCGCCACGATTCTTCCTCCTCCTCCTCCTCTTCTCGGTGTCCGGGGAGAAGAATGGTTTTTCGTTCGATCCTCGTCCCGCGAGAAGAGGCGAGGGAAGGCAGATTGAATTGGAAATATGCGATTCGGCAGTGTGTAAAGTCGTCAGCCTTTTTTTCCCTTCCTTCCGATTCTTTCTTCTTCGATTCTTTCTTCCATCTCCTCGCATCGTTTCTTTTCTTCCACTCTGTCGTGGATGGAAACCAACAAATCGGGGAAGAGGAATGTTTCGAGGGTTAATTTAATAAATTTAATAATAAATAATAATAATAATTAATTTATAAAAAAATATTATAAATTTAACAAATAATAATAAACGATAATAAATTTCTCTTTTCAATATGAAACTTTTTCTGAACTATCATTCCGAATTGACGAGATTCCTCCATGTAAGAAAAATATATTTATCCTTCATTTTAAATACTCCAGATTACATTTAAAATCCTTTTAAAACGTAAATATCATTGATATCTGGTATGGTCGAGAAAAATCTTCAATTATATTATATATTATCAACGATAATAATAAAGAAACGTGAATTAAATCTCATTTACACACGGGAAGGGAAAATACCGTTCCTTCCCATAAAAATCCTTCGAGTTTACGAACCAGGATCCACCGTAAGCATAAAATGTTCACTGGCGCCCTCTCTTTCTTACATCATCGTAAAAGAAGGCGAGGAGGGCGGGCGAATTCGAATTTCTTTCGATTATTAGATCGTTTCGATTCTTGTCAGCCGTTCTTTCTTCCTTCCCCCGATTCAAGCTTTTATTCACCCTTCGCTAGATGGGTGGAGGTGGATATTTGTGTGTGTGTGGGGGTGGAGCCGGGATATTTCGTTTTCGAAACTGCCTCCAATAACCGGCCCGTTTATTCCCTCTTCGTTTTCGACCATAATCTGACGATCGGGCGCAACTTATCCCGACCACCCACCACCCCATCCTGCGAATTCTATCGCGAGCGGAAAATCCTTCATCGCGCGCGCGACACGAGCAGCTGCGCCCAGTTTATAAACAGAGGGAGGAGGAGAGAGAATGAAAATTGTCCGTTTATTATATTATTCGTTTCTTTTATTTTTATCTGTCTATTTGTTAATATTACGTTTTGTATTAAATTTTTATGGTAAATAGATAGAATGGTTCCTAATCCTTATCTTAGTAAATCGTGTAGATTCTTTAGAATTTTTGGCAAATAAAAAAATAGGAATTTGGAATTGGAAATTTTTTTGAAAGGAAGATGGAAGATGAGAATTTAATCGTAGGAAGAATATTGATTAATGGATATTTTTGAATAATTATATTATTCAAAATGGTTTGATAGATGAAAGGAGATTATTTTTTGCAAGAAAAATAAAGATGGAAATAAATTAAGAAATTTAATTCTTATCTTAGTAAATCATGTAAATTCGTTTCTTTAGAATTTTTGACAAATAAAAAAATGGTTTAAATTGGATTTGAAAATTTTTTTGGAAGGAAGATGGAGGGTGAGAATTTAATTGTAAGAGGAATATTGATGTAAAGGTCAATATTTTTGAATAATTATATATAAATTATAAATGGTTTGATAGATGAAAGGAGATTATTTTTTGCAAGAAAAATAAAGATGGAAATAAATTAAGGAATTTAATTCTTATCTTAGTAAATCGTGTAAAAAAATTCTTTAGAATTTTTGGCAAATAAAAAAAATAGTGGAATTGGAAATTTTTTTGGAAGGAAGATGGAAGGATGGAATATTGGTTAATAGATATTTTTGAATAATTATACTATATAAATGGTTTGATAGACGAAAGGATGAGATTTGATGAGGAAACATTTTTGTCGTCGAAACAAATAAGATGATTTGATTTGATTAGATTCGATCCATTTTGAGCGATGAATTTTCTCTTTTTCTTTTTCAATTTAATTATTATACTCTAATTGTATTATTTCTACAATTTATTTCAAACAGATCGTGTTTAACATCGCGCGAAGAACGAGATTAATAGAGCGTATAATTTATTGAATCAGAAATTCCATCCAGTTTCAGAACTTTTTGTTTGTCTTTCCTCCAAGCAATTGAGTTTCAACCTACCTCCATAACTTGTTTCGTCTAATTTCAATATACCGTAATTACTCATGACAACAAAACTCGGCGGGAACATTTAATTAAATATCATAATGCGTTTATTTCTATTATTTAACCGGTTTTGTTTTATTTAAACGGTCAATATGCGTAACAAATTACGATTATTCGATCATTACAAATAGAAATCGTATTGGAATTTCAAATTATTTTAAATTACATTTCAATAAAAATTTTCAAAAACTTGTCTCCTCTCCTCCTCTTTTACATTCTAATCTAAAACGTATTTTTTTAAAATATAATCAAATTCCTGTTTTATCACATTATCTTTATCTCACCCCCCCTTTCTTCGTCTTATATCTCGCAAAATTTCGATGAAAGATCATCCTGCAATCTACTGCTTCCTCCGTCCGAAGAAAGAAGAATCGAAAAACGGTTCTTTTTTGCAAAAGAAAAAAAAAAATGTTCCTCCTATAATTAAATCGTAGCTATTCTTCCATTACCTTCTCCCAAGACATATCTTCGTTTCTGTTACCCAACCGGAGCTCCGATAACTTCCATTATTCTCCCCCTCCCTTTTATCGACTCCACCGACCAAGATATCTACGTTAGACCTCTATCTTCCACGCCGCAGACATCCACTCTCGTGTAATTCAATTAAGACATTCCTCCGCGTAAAATGAAATGTTTTTTATCGCGGCCTTAAATGATCGACGCGTTCGTTATAACCGATCCCTGCCGACTTCAAATTGTTACTTTCAATTCAACTATGAATTGCTGCTTCAATCGTGCAAATTTAATTGTCCTCGATTATTATTATTTTTTTTTGGAATCAGAATTATAATATAGCATCTTGATACAATATTATGTTGATGTTAATATATCATTCGTGAATACCTTGATAATTTATTTTTGTTATATTATTTCGTTGTATAAGGTGTCCAAAATTAATGTAAGATTTGAATTTGCCGCCATTTTTGCATCAAGTTGTTGGCAACCACAATATTTATTATTTTTGCTATATTATTTCGTTGTAATTGGTATCTTGAAAATGAGCAATACGTTAATATGATAATTTTGGAGGCAAGATAAACGTGAATTTAATTTAAACAATGCAAACTTTTATTATTTTTTTTTTTTGAATCAAGAATTATCGTCAAGAATTATAATATAGCATCTTGATACAATATTACGTTGACGTTAATATATGATTCATGAATAGCTTGACAATTTATTATTTTCGCTGTATTATTAAGTTGTATAAGGTGTCCCAAAATTAACACAAGATTTAAATTTGCCGCCATTTTTGCATCAAGTTGTTGGCAACCCTGAAAAAAGAACTGTTTGACAGCTAAGAGTTTAGTGTTAGTAAAAATGGAGCGATAGAACAACGTATCTTCATTATTGAATTCAATATTTTAAAAATAATATTTTAAAAACTCTCTTTTAAAATTAAGATTTGAATTTGAATTTGCCGCCATTTTTGCATTAAGTTGTTGGCAACCCTGAAAAAAGAACAATTTGACAATTTGAGAGTTATTTGCCTGATGTATTATAGGGATATATAAATAATATTCTATATACTTTATGATTCACTTAAAAAATAAATATCTAAAGAAAAAAAAACTAAAAACTCTCTTTTACATTTAATTGAAATGTTGCATTAATTTTAGAACACCCTTTAATTGATATCCAGTCTTGAAAATGAGCAACACGTTAATATGATAATTTTGGGGGACAAGACAAACGTGAATTTAATTTAACCAAGCTTTTATTATTTTTTTTTTGAATCAAGAATTATCATCAAGAGTTATAATATAATATCTTGATACAATATTATATTGTTATTCGTGAATACCTTGACAATTTATTATTTTCACTGTATTATTTCGTTGTAATTGGTATCCAGTCTTGAAAACGAGCAACACGTTAATATGATAATTTTAAATGGATGCAATACAAACTCGAATTATTAAATTTTCTCATTCGACAATTCTGGAAACATTCCAAGCTATCGCTTTATATTTCATAAAAGAAGAAAAAATACACATACACACACACATTTCTGACTGAGATTATCTCCTCGAATATATCCTTTCACGATCGTGGTCGTTCTTCTCGATCGATCTTTCCTCGAATATATCCACGCGGAGGTGGAGGTACGCCTGTCTCTCTCGTGGCGAAGGTGAAACGCGACAGATGTTCAGGATCAAAGTCGAAAACGCGGCTGGGTGTGAAGGTACAAAGAGATCTATAAAGTAGAGCGTAAAGCGCGGGCGAGGATTTAGAGGGGAAGCCGCCCGCGCGAAGACTAAAAAGATCAAACCCCCTCCTCCTCCCTCCTCCCTCCTCCCTCTTCCTCGGTTTTAGAAACGCGTTTTAAGCGTTCGCCCCGGTGAACCGGCGGGGGGGCGCAGACGTTCTTCGCCAAAGCTTCTTCGGCTAACAAGCCTTAAAGCCGCGTACTTTTCGTCGGAGATTTGCGCGGTTTATCACTCACTTAACACTTCCTTTTACGCTAGATTTATGGCACCGCTCTCCCTTTCTATTTTCTATTTTCTATACACGCATCCATTCATAACGATCCTACCTTTAATTCCTTCCATTGAATTCTCTCTCTCTTTTTTTTTCCTTTTTTTTTGGAAACAAGAAAATCATTTTTCAATTCTCGAGTTTCTTATAATGCATCGATTGCATCATTTTCAAATAATTCATTCTTTCTTAATTAACTATTAACTATCTCATTGAATTATAATATTTATAATATTTGATACAATAGCGTAGAGAGTTATTTTATGCAAGAATCGATACGACATATTATAAATTTCTCTCTCGTAATGCTATCTCGTTACGTGTTGCAATTTCGATCAGCGTGAATAATTTTATTAACAAAAAAAAAAAAAAAAAGGAATCGATAATACGATTATCATACATTGTTTCACAATTTTTCTCCCACGGCACAATATTCCTCCCGCTCCACCCCTTCGACAACAATCGTCTCGATTATTTCCTTCTCGCTACCTCGACACAATAAGAAGCTTCGATAACAACCACGGCCTTGATAAAACAATACGCTCGTAGGTTTACACTTTGGAACGAACAATCGACACTTTTCTGCTCGACAAAGGAACATCTGTCGTCATCCGCGATTCCCTCCCCCTCTTCTCTTTTTCGATTTATCCCGATCGAGGCGACCTTTGATCGGCGAAATGAAATTTATCGCGATACATTTCGATCTTTGCCTATTGGATTTGCATTAATATTCATGCAAGTGGTTCGTAGTTCTAACTGCGAGCCACTTCCTCCTCAGGTTTAAATGGGACAGTCAGGGGGAGGAAAGGTGTATATATATATATATTCGAGGTTGAGAGAGTAACGCAAATTCGCGCCGATAATGCCACTCTGCATCGTGGGACCAAAGTGAGAGACTAACTAAATTACAGATGCAAATAGGGGAGGTTGGTTGCTTCTTACCGAGATTTAACAGATCGAAATGTTGGAATAGCTTACCTTTATTAAATCTAACCGAACGATTCTCCTCATCCGAGGGGATTTTCGAATTAATTCTTAGCATATCGATCAAACTTTTGCGATCGTCTCTCCCATTCGATGCTCGATTTGAAAAGAAAATCCTTCTGTTATTAATTTCTTTCGACGAGTAGTTTCGAATAATTTCAACAACTCATCTTCGAATTCCATTTCTCGCGAAAGAACACTTCTAGAATAAAATCCACGATAAACTCTCCAATTTCATCGAAACGATCATTTCTCGATCTGTCTCGAATTTCGTTTCCACTCTTGGACAGCGTTTACATCTTCGAGGCCCGTTCCAAATTCCAAAACATTGTCTCGAACGATAAATTCCTCGAATCCACCCTTGTCTATGGATCCTTGGAGAGGGGAGGGAAAAGGAAAAGAGGTGGAATCGATTTAAAGGGGCGCGAAACAAAAGGGAGGGAAGGGCAATATCTTGGCTTGGACGGGCAAACGAAGCGTGGAGCCGTTGGTTGGCTCGTTAGTTAGCACTTGGATGGCGCGTAGCGAATCCTCGATAAGAATGGAAGGGTCGGTAACCAGGGTTATCTCCGGCCAATAAACTTGGATGGAACAACAAGAGGAGCGAGAAGAAGGAGGGAGGGAGGTAAGGAAGAGTCATGGAGGATCTTTGGTGGGTTACCGCCTGTGGGGCACGATTGTTTGCGCCGCTAAAGTCACCGGTTTCCTCCTTCCCCCTGCGAGCTGAACATCCCGCAAAATCGATTTACCGAAATCGACGCTATCAATAGTATCCGACAGCAATTTCGACGAAGACGGAAGCCCGTGTGTAACCCGGCCGACTGGTTGGATAGTTTATGGGAATCGTTGAACCTATTCTTTTCGCTTTCTTATTTCTCGATGATTTTCTTTTTTAACGTAGGAACACACTTTATTCGAATATTTTATGCAGCTTCTCTGAATGATGAAATTACTTGTTCGATCTTTAACTTTAGTGATGTATTGGATTGGCAACTAAGTAATTGTGGATTTTTTTTAGAAAATCAAAGACAATTTTTTCATGGAACTAAATAACTTTATTCTGTAATGTGTTGTCCATTTTGATCAATGACCTTTTGCCATCTTTCAGGCAGCATCATAATCCCACGTTCATAAAACTTGTGGTTTTTATTAGCAGAAAACTGAATCAGGTACGATTTGATATCATCATCGTTATTGAAATTTTTCAAGGAGTTTTGTAAAGATCGAAACAAAAAGTAATCGGATGGTGCAAGGTCAGGACTATATGGTGGATGTGGTAAAACGTCCCAACCAAGCTCCAATAATTTTTGCCGAGTGACCAAAGATGCGTGTGGCCTTGCATCGTCATAATGGAATACAACACCTTTTCGATTTGTCAATTCGGGCCGCTTTTCTTCAACCGCGTTGTTTAATTTCGTTAGTTGTTCAATGTAGACAACAGAATTGATCGTTCGGTTGGGTGGTAAGAGTTCAAAATAGACAATTCCTTTGTAATCCCACCAAACTGATAACAAAACTTTCTTTCGACGAATACCAGCTTTTGATGTTGCTCGAGCTGGTTCACGTGGCCTGCTCCACCATCTTTTCCGCTCGATATTGTTGTAAACAACCCATTTTTCCTCGCCAGTTATCGGTCGTTTTAAAAATGGATCATTTTCATTACGTTTCTTTAGCAAATCGCAGCTGTTAATGCGTTGCATTAAATGCTTTTCTTTCAGTTCGCGAGGAACCCATGTATCGAGTTTTTGAACATAGCCAAGTTGTTTTAAGCGGTTTTCAATGCATGTATGCGATACATGAAGCTTCTCTGCAGTCTCACGAGTTGTACTGTGACGATCCGAATCGATTATTGCTTTGATTAGGTCGTCATCAACTTCAACTGAAATCCGCAATATATATATATTTATAGGAATTATTAGATTAAATATACAGTGGAATGGAATTGTTTCCAAGTAATCGAGTAATTGGAACAGTGGGTCTAATCTTGGGGAGCGAAATCGGATTAAAAATAAATTCGAATCGTGTGCCAAGTGCACGCAAGCGATTGCAACGTGTCCATTGTCAAGGTAGTAGAGAAAAAAAAAAGGGAAGGAGATCTGTGCGTCCAGCGGTGTCAGGGATGATTCGATAACGATTATACTCGGAGGCGTGTCACTGAATCGTTGAAAATTTAAATAATTCTCTCTCTATATATATTCTTTCTTTTCTCCGTCTGTCTGCGATAATAAAATAAATTAACAATAGAGAGAATGGAGAGGAGAGAAGAAAAAGTATTGTACAGTTTCGAAGTATTTCGAAAGCATCCTCGTATAAATCGATAACGGCGTCTTCATTATTATTTCACGGGTGTAGAGGAGGAGGAGGAGGAGGAGGAGGAGGAGGATTAAATTAATTTACACCAAGTGTTTCACACTTCGATGACGCGATTCGTAACCACTTCACCTGTTTGATGGGAAACGGGTCAAGTGGTGTACGCACAGGTCTGAATGGTTGTGGCTGAGGGTATTAAAAGTTGTGATGCCGGGTAAAATAAATAATAAATAAAAGCGTGTACTCGATTCGCATTCGCGCGCACACTTCTCGATCGTCGAATTCGACGAAGGGAAATGCGAAAATGAATTTTCTTATTTGCGAGAAGGGAGAAAGGAAGGGAATTCTAAGAAGCTTTTTCTCTCCGTTTATCTTGGAATCTTTTGTCGAACTACGTTTTTAATTATCGACGAAATTTTTTAAAGTATTTTTGTATCGTAGAATTTTAGAAATTAATCGCCTTCAAATTTTTATAGAAATAGTTTTGAAGTTGAATTGAATGAATAATACTTTCTGGAAAATTGTTAACTTCGATTTAATTTAAACGTATGAGTATGCACTTTTCAAAAATCAGATAGAATAATTCCCTATAAAAAAGAAACTAGGGAATTTTTTAGTTTCCACTTTTGTCTATCAGGCAAATTATAGATAATATAATTTCAATAGTTTATCTTTGAAATCCATACGTTTTTAATTATCGACGAAATTATTTACAAAGTATCGTTTTGTATCATAGAATTTTAGAAATTAATCGCCTTCAAATTTTTATAGAAATAGTTTTGAAGCTGAATTAAATGAATAATACTGGAAAATTGTTGATTCGATTTAATTTAAGCGTATGAATATGCATTTTTCAAAAATCAGGTAGGATAATTCCCTATAAAAAAAAAACTAGAGAGTTTCCACTTTTGTCTATCAGACAAATGAATTACAGATAATATTTAGTTATGAATTACAGTTAATTTTAGGTTTTAATTATCGACGAAATTTTATACAAAGTATCGTTTTGTATCGTAGAATTTTATAAATTAATCGCCTTCAAATTTTTCAACGCTTTATGAAATCTGAAGCTGAATCGAATGAATAATACTTTCTGGAAAATTGTTAACTCCGATTTAATTTAAGCGTATGATCATGCATTTTTCAAAAAATCGACGAAATTTTAAAATATCTTTTTGCATCATATCCGCTTTAATAGAATTTTAGAAATTAATCGCATTCAAATTTTTCAACGCTTTATATATAATCGTTCCGAATTGAACGAATAATACTTTCTGGAAAATTGTTGATTCGATTTAATCTGTATGATTACCATTTTTCAGAAATCGAGTAGACTCGTTCCACTTTTTGAGGATATAATTCCCCATTAAAAAAAAAAAAAAAAAAACTAGGGAGCTCTAGTTTCCACTTTCGTCTATTAAAGCAAATGAGTTATAGACTCGTATTATAGTTATAACATAATTCCAAGTGTATTGCTCGGCTCGAAATGGGTATAAGGGGGGGGATTGGGGTTTAGAGGGGAGAGGAAAGTATTCATAAAATCGATTTGCTACTGTTCTTGTGTAACGCGCGCGTAATTTTCAGGCTGGCAACCCGATTCCTGTAAAAAATGGCAATAATGGTCGCAATTTTGTCTCTGCCAGTTCCCCGCCCCTTTTTTCCTCTACCCCTCCCCCTCTTCTCCCGCCGGTGAATAGCTTAATGCACTGTTGGGACGAGCTCTCTTTTTTTCCTTTTTCCTTTTTTTTATCACCCTCACAGCCGATACCCGTGCTTAACAGTTGATAACTTATCCCCATTTACCCCTTTTTTTATATACATTCGATGTTTTTCCTCGATTGTTCATTCGTTCATTCTTTTTACTCGAATCGAGAGAATTCGTCTCATCACCTATCATCAATTTTCAAATTTCTCGAACGAATAAGATAAAATAATCTCGAGTCGAAAATCTTTAAAATTGACGAATAAAAATTCGGCTCAATGTTATATCGTTTTTTCGATCGAATACTGGCCGCGACAGAGCACACATCGCCCTCGCGTCACGCGCCCGTGGGCCGCCGATCGTAATTTTTACGAGGAAGCGATTAAGTTGTTTCGGGGAAGAAGTCGTGGCATCGGGCGGCGCAATAACCACCGGTTTCTCCAACTTCCCTTCCCTTTCCTCCCCGCAGGAAGGGAAGCTGAAAATTACACCCCGAAAGGGGTGGCGGAGAACGTGTGTCGCGGTTATCGATCACGCCGCAGGCGCTTTCCAAACTTTTATTAAGTCGTAATTTCAGCTTATAAAGCGTCGCCAACTTTCCGCTCCCGTTTCTCGATGATGCGTGAAATTGTTACTTGTAAAGGGGGGAGGGATATAATTTCCTCGATACAATTTTTCATATATAGAAATCCGTGCCTCGACTCTCTCTCTCTCTCTCTCTCTCTCTCTCTCTCTCTCTCTCTCTCTCTCTCTCTCTCTCTCGTTTGATCGATATAATTCGAATCAGTTTGTAACTTTTACTTTTGAAATCGCGCATCATTTCGAGAAAGGGAACGATTCAGCGTTCGAATCGTGTCACTTTTCCGGAGGATCGATCGGATCTACCACACTCTTGATTGTGTGACAAGTGTTTAACGAGTGTTCGACAATTTTTTTTTTTTTTTTTTTGGAAACTTACTACGAGTCGAGAGAGCGGGAATAACGAAATCCACGCGTCGAGAAATATTTACTTTTGGGTTAGCCCCCGACGAATCCGGATTTATACGAAAACCCTTTTATACCTCGCGCATTCTGCTGTGCCCTCCCCCGCCGCATTGTTTGGGATTTAACTCGGTCGGCTGTTTTCAAAACTGGTTTCATACTGGTTGAAAAATTGTAAAACGCGATCGTCCCTCCTTTTTTTTTTATATCACCCTCCTTTTTTTCGAACTTCGTTTCGAGAATATTTCCTCCTCTCCTTGCCTCCGATTTACAATTGAAATTGCTCTGAAGTTGTATTTATCTCTTCTCTTCCTGCTTTTACTTAAATGTGATCGATAAAAAATTTGAAGCTTCGTTATTCGAAATATAATTAATCTCGTTGTAAAAAATAATAGTTGAAATTAAATATCAATGTACACAAGGTTATATACTTTCTTCTCGTAATTGCACGTACAGATAAATAATCGATTGGGAATAAAGCGTGTGCTCGGGACGCGTTCGAATTTGGCGCGTCGTAACGAATATTACTACGCGAGGCCGTTCGCAACGTTAATTCGCGCACCAGTTTCGAAATTATTCCGAAAGAGCGAATAACAATAACCGTTTGATTCGTGGTGACCCAGATATGCGGTCGATTTGCGGCGGTTGCGCGCACGTGCGCGCTGCTACCATCCCGAAAACGCGCCGGCATCCGTCCGTCGAATCCGCTTTTATCTCGAGCATCGGGCGAAATGAAAATCTCCGACCGTTCGTTTCCACCGTTGCTGGCTTATCCGCGTGCGGTATTTTAGTAATTAGCCGGACCAAACGTGTATAAAGTTATACTAGTTAGACTAGGGAGATGTGTAGGGAGATGAAAAGAGAACGGTTATACCGTGTTGAGCACGGTGGATATCTTGGGTGGTTTTAATCAACGATCGGCGAGGAGGAAATGGAAATTATTATACGATGGCTAAATTACATCAGAGGTATAAATAATTGTTCAAATTCTTCGAAGAATATATTGGGTTGGCAACTAAGTAATTGCGGATTGAAGTTGACGACCTAATCAAAGCAATAATCGATTCGGATCGTCACAGTACAACTCGTGAGATTGCAGAGAAGCTTCATGTATCGCATACGTGCATTGAAAACTGCTTAAAACAACTTGGCTATGTTCAAAAACTCGATACATGGGTTCCTCGCGAACTGAAAGAAAAGCATTTAACGCAACGCGTTAACAGCTGCGATTTGCTAAAGAAACGTAATGAAAATGATCCATTTTTAAAACGACTGATAACTGGCGATGAAAAATGGGTTGTTTACAACAATATCAAGCGGAAAAGATGGTGGAGCAGGCCATGTGAACCAGCTCGAACAACATCAAAAGCTGGTATTCGTCGAAAGAATGTTTTGTTATCAGTTTGGTGGGATTACAAAGGAATAGTCTATTTTGAACTCTTACCACCCAACCGAACGATCAATTCTGTTGTCTACATTGAACAACTAACGAAATTAAACAACGCAGTTGAAGAAAAGCGGCCCGAATTGACAAATCGAAAAGGTGTTGTAGTCCATCGTGACGATGCAAGGCCACACGCATCTTTGGTCACTCGGCAAAAATTATTGGAGCTTGGTTGGGATGTTTTGCCACATCCACCATATAGTCCTGACCTTGCACCATCCGATTACTTTTTGTTTCGATCTTTACAAAACTCCTTGAATGGTAAAAATTTCAATAACGATGTTGATATCGAATCGTACCTGATTCAGTTTTTTGCTAATAAAAACCACAAGTTTTATGAACGTGGGATTATGATGCTGCCTGAAAGATGGCGAAAGGTCATTGATCAAAATGGGCAACGCATTACGGAATAAAGTTATTTAGTTTCATGAAAAAATTGTCTTTGATTTTCTAAAAAAAATCCGCAATTACTTAGTTGCCAACCCAATAATTGAAAAGGTGTCAGTATAGAGGATCCATATAAGATACAATTTAACGAAGGCTCCAAGTTTTTCGAAAGGAAGATTAAAAAGATTAATTACGAAATATATGTATGTTCGTCTTGGTTAAACGCTTATTGGTCATAAATTGGATCCGTGTAATCCCGAGATTCGAGGGGAATTGGCGTCGTTATCACAGGTGTCGCAGTGTACCTAGTCGCGTATCGGGGAATCTCTTTTAGATTAGCAACGCCTGGAATTCTGAAATCGGGCAACATTATTATTTAAGACTCGTTCATTACCTACTGCGCACATGTGGCCCAAAATTATCTTAACACGGTTTACCGTTGTCACATCCTCTCCCTCCTCACAGAGTTAATTTAAATTTTAGACTTATGGGAATTCTCGTGTAAATTAGATCATCGTTCTATGTAGATAAATAACGATACGAGAATAATTTTTCTTCCTTATTGCATCACGAGATTGTTATCGTTATATGTTGCAATGAAATTATAAATATAGATTTAGAAATTAAATGTTATTTAAAAATCAATTTAATTTGGATATAAATATTTTAGTAAATTAAACTGTATTTTAATTCATTAATTTTTATATTAAAAATTTAAGTTTTTTTTTTAATTTTAAAAATTTAATAATTTAGTTTGTATTTAATAATGATTTAAATTTAAATTTATTTTATTTTTAATATAAAAGTGTATATTTTAATTAAAAAAAGTATAGAAATAATGATTAGATTAGTAATAAAATTATATTTTAAAAATATAATTATTTAAATGTATATAATTTAAAGGAACTCGGCAAATGTATCATTCACCTGTTTAACAAAAACATGGCCTGTTGATTATAATTTTAGACCGATCTGGTCCACGAAGTAAAATTTAAATGGCCGCAGTACACAAAGCTAGCACATAATAAATTGTCTTTTAATTGAATTAATGAAATAATAACTGTCTCTAAATTATAAAACGAATTTAAATTTTTAGTTAAAATTCGAATAGAGACATCACATATCGTATATGTGTCTCGAGCCGATTCGTTCCGATGATTTGCGGCCGAGGTATTCGGGGCGCGTATGCGGGCCACGGTGGCGCATTACGAATCTGCCTTCGTCGAAGGAGTCGCGAACGAGATCTCATCGTGCGAGACAAGCGCGAATCCGGCTTGACAGATGGATGCCCCCCCGGCCGATCTATTGCCGTCCCACATTTAGACTTAGCGCGAGAGTTAATTGGAATCGCGATTAATATTAGACCCGCTTCCGCGGGAATAACTTGCCGTTTCCTTTTTTGTGAACGAATGTCATTTTGCAGTACTGTAGCTTTCTTTCTTATTTATTATAAAGCGTCGTGCCTCTTACATTCTAAATTTCGTATAAATATCATGCGTTTTTAGATTTATAGAATGCATTGTGTGTTTTTAACTTTCTGGTTCGAACAATTTTATTTTCATAGCTGTCAATTTTATATAGTGTCAACTTCTTCTTTTTCTCTTCGTATATTTAATGTAGTGGTAACGGTATGGAAAATCGTTTATGAGGTCTCATTGTCGTGGAAAAGTAAAGTTTAAATCGAGGAGTTTCGAATCGAGGTTCGTTGTAATGCACGAAATTGTGGGATTGGATTGGGTTGTTATGTGGTTTCGATCGAAAGATCGAGGCAACGAGATAATTGGAAAGAGGAAAGAAGAAAAGGGGGGGTATTTGTTTAACGAACTTAATGCGAGGGCAGTGGATACCGTGGCGCCATCTCTGATGATCATCCACGTCAAAATTAATTAACTCGTTCGTTCGTTCGAAGAGAGTTTCAATTTGTCGGACAATGCCGATATAATTAACCATTTAAGACTATTAACCGAAACGTCGATAAAATTATACAGTTTAATTGCCTCTCTGAATTATTCGAGCTCGGATTAGTTTTAGGTTAGGCTTGTTTTTAATGATTTAAATAAAAGAACCAATCTTCTTTGCCTCAAAATATATAAAAATTGTAATCGAAGAGTTAATCCAATTAAACTCTTAATTGTACGTTAATTCAATAACTACACTCAAGTGTTCAAGAAGAATTGATTTCCAAATCGAAAAATCATTCTTCAAAGTTAAAAAATATTATATATATGAAAATATCCATCGTCTAATAAATAGTAAATATTTAATTTAATCATTTCTCCTGTTTCACACTTTTTACTTTTCGTTGCTATATAAAACGACTTTTAAAAAAATTGATTTCCAAATCGAAAGATCATTCTTCAAAGTTAAAAAACGTTATATGAAATCTTGTCTAATAAATAGTAAATATTTAGTTTAATCATTTCTCCTCTTTCACACTTTTTATTTTTCGCTGCTACATAAAATGATTTTTAAAAGAATTGATTTCCAAATCGAAAGATTATTTTTCAAAGTTAAAAAATATTATATATATGAAAACATTCTATCTAATAAATAGTAAATATTTAGTTTAATGACTTTTAAAAGAATTGATTCCCAAATCGAAAGATCATTCTTCAAAATTCTTTAAAAAACGTTATATACGAGAATATCCATCGTCTAATAAATACTAAATATTTAATTTAATCATTTCTCCTCTTTCACACTTTTTATTTTTCGCTGCTAAAAAATAATAAAACGACTTTTAAAAGAATTGATTTCCAAATCGAAAAATCATTCTTCAAAGTTAAAAAATATTATATATATGAAAACATCCTGTTCTCATCTAATAAATAGTAAATATTTAGTTTAATCATTTCTTCTTTCCTTTTTTTTCACACTTTTTACTTTTCTCTGCTACATAAAATGATTTTTAGAAGAATATACGAGAACATCCATCGTCTAATAAATAATAAATATTTAGTTTAATCATTTTTACGTTCCTCCTCTTTCACACTTTTTACATTTCGCTGCTACATAAAATTTTTAAAAAAATTGATTCCCAAATCGAAAGATCATTCTTCAAAATTCTTTAAAAAACGTTATATACGAGAATATCCATCGTCTAATAAATAGTAAATATTTAATTTAATCATTTCTCCTTTTTACTTTTCGCTGCTACATAAAATGATTTTTAAAAAAATTGATTCCCAAATCGAAAGATCATTCTTCAAAATTCTTTAAAAAACGTTATATACGAGAATAACCATCGTCTAATAAATACTAAATATTTAGTTTAATCATTTCTCCTCTTTCACACTTTTTATTTTTCGCTGCTACATAAAATGATTTTTAAAAAAATTGATTTCCAAATCGAAAGATCATTCTTCAAAGTTAAAAAATATTATATATATGAAAACATCCTGTTCTCATCTAATAAATAGTAAATATTTCGTTTAATCATTTCTTCTTTCCTTCTTTCCTTCTCTTTCACACTTTTTACTTTTCGCTACATACTACATAAAATGATTTTTAGAAGAATATACGAGAATACATCCTATCTAATAAATAGTAAATATTTAGTTTAATCATTTCTCCCTTTCACACTTTTTACTTTTCACTGCTCGTACGTATAAAACCACTTTAATTACGTTACACAAAGACCGTGTGTGTGTGTCCGTCTCCGGTGGAAAACAGCGCGGTTCAGCGCGAGCCAGACGAGCCTAATTTACTTCTTAACAAGGTTAAAAGGCTCGACTATCCCGAGAATTCCTGCACCCGGTCACGCGTGCACCGCCTTCCGCCTTTCCACCGCCCTCATGATTTATCGCGTGTTGTGCGTGGCGTACTACAGGTGCACGCGCAATGAAAACTCGATTGCGAGCGGCCAGACGCGCGGCGGCGGCGGCGCTTATTTACGGCGTGCCTAGCGCGCTTTTTGCCCTCCACCTATCCTCCTACCCCCCCCCCCCCCTCCTAAATAAATTCCCTCGTTTTTCCTCGCGCGATGCCCCAGCAGCCGTCTTGTCGCTCGTTACGCTCCGCCGGAGACACCGGAAACCTCCTTTGTTTCCGCGGTGTCGAGAGCAGTGAGATTGTGCACTTTGTTTATCCCGATTCGTTCCTTGCCATCCTGTTTTATCCAAGTTTATCGGTATTTTAAACAGGCTTTCTTCTGTCTAATAGTTTTTTTAATTAATTTCGAAAGATTCGGATCAATTTTTTGAAGATAGAATTTATTGTTGTTGCTCTGAAAATAAATCGTAAAAGATTTACTTTCTTTCGTGGTGAAACTATTTATATATGTTAATAATTTCTAAATAATATATGGAATTTGTGTATATATAAAATTTTAAAATATATAAATATTTTTCGTACATTAGTGCTTTGTGTGCTTCGAATTCAGCAAAGAATTTATGGAATATATGGAATATATGGAATTTGAATATATTATGAATATATGGAATTTGTGTAATACATAAATATTTTTCGTATACATTAGTGCTTCGTGTGCTTCGAATTCAGCAAAGAATAAAAGGAGACATGGAAAGAGAGAGATCATAGCATCGCGTCCATGATTATTTACGACACGTTTCGGCATTTTTCGCGGATTTCCCGTACACGCGATAAACCTCCCCCCCTCTCTTTCGAAAATCCTCGCTCGGCCGGAAACCAGCGGCGTTTCCAGCGGGCTGCGTCGATAAAAAAAAGCCGACTAGCGCGCATCGACCCTTAGATTAAAATATCCGCGATCCTAGTCTCTTTTTTCCACTCCCTTGTTTCTTTCCACCAGTTTGAAGTGGATCGAAATGGAGTAGTATCGAGATTTGGAAATCGAAAGGGATGGAAGAAGAAGGTATATGTTATGTTAGGATTCGAAGATTTTTAACGAGAGTTTATTCGTTCAAATATTAAAAAGTAAGACGATATCTTTAGAATTGTGATCATAATTTTTCGAACGAATATTTTTAATATTTTAATTTGATTCATCGAGGTTCTAATCCGTTTCTTGCCGTGAATATCAAGCAAGATAATATATTCGATTGATGATTCGAAGAACAGACGTAAAGTTGTCAATCGTTTAAGCAATTTTTGCTAGCATCGTGGATTTTTGGATGATAACAACGCGTTTTATTAAAGTGTTATTTTACAGTAGGAAAGGAAGGGTGATTGATTCGTGGGGTGGAAAAAGAAAGAGAGAGAGAGAGAGAAAAAAGGGAGCGGAAAAACAAACCGGAAAGGATTACGAGGGAACGGATAATCTACTGTCAGACGCATTTTACATCGAATGAAATGGGAAGTGCAAGTCCCTCCCTCCTCCCTGGTAGAGTTGCAACTTTTCATATATAGGCGGTTTTAAAAAAGTTCAGACGTATTATAAACTCGGTAAAAATTCTATTTAAATTCTGAAATTATTCCTTCGTGTATATTTTAAGGGAAGTGGATAAAAAGTTTCCCCTGTTTAGGAGAAAGGGAGAAGAAACCCTCTTTGAGAAAGTTTAATAAGAACACGAATGCAATTAATAATACCACGGATGTTCACGTAAATCCCTATTTTTATAAACATGAATAATGGAAATCCGAACGGCGGAGAATCAAATCTTTCCTTTCTTTCTTTTCAACAAACTAAAATTCGAAAGAACAAAATAACCAAGACTTTACCAATCAAATTCAAAGAAAAATCAATCCTCTCAAATTATTTACCGTATTAAGCTTCATACGCAACCCTATCCCTCCCTAATTTTCGCCTAATTCGCGCATTTCTATTTATCTTCTTCCCTCTACAAATCGATCGAAACGAATTTACCAGAGAGAGAAAGACAGAGAAAGATATCTCCCCTTCCTCTTCCTGTACACACGATGAATACGTCGCGTCCGATATTGCGAAAGCAGCTCGGCTTATATACCTCGGTTATCAGATTTTCAACGAGTCGTGGAAAAGCGAGGGAGAAAGAAGTGATGGTGGACGGGCAACGAATATAACTTTACTGGCAGCATTTCAAGATAATTCAAGATAGATTTGCTCGGATCATGGGATATAGGGCGGGGGAGCGGAGCAGAGAATCCCTTTTGACGAGTCAAGCTCAGTCGAATGCGTGCCGCTCGTTGATAACGGGCCCTGGGCGACGGGGCGACCATGTTTCGCGAAATCCGGAGATTCGGACTTTTCAATTTCGCCGCGGGGCACCCCCGCGTGTCACGAAGAAGGGTATTAACGTGTCGACGCCTCCGATCGACACCACCGCCCCCGAAAAAAATGTTTCGCATTGTCTCCCTCGTGTATAAATCTCTTTTCTTCTATCTGTTTTTACGTTTCAAGATAGAATACAAATTTTTAAGGAAGTTGATGGACTCGAAAAGAAGATATCTAAAGACAATTTAAATATTGGGTTGGCAACTAAGTAATTGCGGATTTCACTCATAGATGGTTTCAGTTGAATTTTTAGATTTGCTGGCGTAGTCTAAATGTAAAATACATTTTGTTATTTGATAGTTGGCAATTCAGCTGTCAATCGGTAAAAAAAGTTTTTTGATCGGTTGCGTAGTTTTCGTTGAAAAATGGAAAATCAAAAGAAACATTATCGTCGTATTTTGCTTTTTTATTTTCGCAAAGGGAAAAACGCATCGCAAGCTCGCAAAAAGTTATGCGCTGTTTATGGCGACGAAGCCTTAAAAGAACGGCAGTGTCAAAATTGGTTTGACAAATTTCGTTCTGGTGATTTTTCACTTAAAGACGAAAAACGCTCTGGTCGTTCAATCGAAGTTGATGACTAATCAAAGCAATAAAAGATTCGGATCGTCACAGTACAACTCACGAGATTGCAGAGAAGCTTCATGTATCGCATACATGCATTGAAAACCGCTTAAAACAACTTGGCTATGTTCAAAAACTCGATACATGGATTCCTCGCGAACTGAAAGAAAAGCGTTTAACGCAACGCGTTAACAGCTGCGATTTGCTAAAGAAACGTAATGAAAATGATCCATTTTTAAAACGACCGATAATTGGCGATGAAAAATGGGTTGTTTACAACAATATCAAGCGGAAAAGATGGTGGAGCAGGCCACGTGAACCAGCTCGAACAACATCAAAAGCTGGTATTCGTCGAAAGAATGTTTTGTTATCAGTTTGGTGGGATTACAAAGGAATCGTCTATTTTGAACTCTTACCACCCAACCGAACGATCAATTCTGTTGTCTACATCGAACAACTAACGAAATTAAACAACGCGGTTGAAGAAAAGCGGCCCGAATTGACAAATCGAAAAGGTGTCGTATTCCATCACGACGATGCAAGGCCACACGCATCTTTGGTCACTCGGCAAAAATTATTGGAGCTTGGTTGGGACGTTTTGCCACATCCACCATATAGTCCTGACCTTGCACCATCCGATTACTTTTTGTTTCGATCTTTACAAAACTCCTTGAATGGTAAAAATTCCAATAACGATGATGATATCGAATCGTACCTGATTCAGTTTTTTGCTAATAAAAACCACAAGTTTTATGAACGTGGGATTATGATGCTGCCTGAAAGATGGCGAAAGGTCATTGATCAAAATGGGCAACGCATTACAGAATAAAGTTATTTAGTTCCACGAAGAAATTGTCTTTGATTTTCTAAAAAAAAAATCCGCAATTACTTAATTGCCAACTCAATAATTTCAACGTAGGCCTCTGAATATAATTTTTAACGAAGATGTATTAATGGAAAAGAAGAAACGATATCTAAAGACAATTTGAATATATACGAATAAGGGGAAGGACGAAGAGTGGATCGGTTAATTAATATTCGAAATATTCGAAGGGAGGGTGTTTAGGATTAATTAGAACGCATTTAGAACGCGAGGAGAGGAGAAACGTGTAAGACACGGTTGCCGAATACCATCGGGCGAGCCTCGAGTCGTCTGTCAGAGGAAGGAGGTCTATGCGCTGGAAAGGTAGACATTGCCTGGATGTCTGGAGATCCGGGATCCGACCTTCCGGTATGTCCGGCAGCCGTGGCTGTCGACGAGCACCGGTATGCGATCAGGTGGCGCAAACGGTCTGCGAAGTGTTGCTTCGGTATGTCGACAGTTTGTACAGCCTTCAGAATGATCCGCCGTGTTCCACTTTGACACCCCCCCTCCTTCCTTCCTTCCATCCCGTAAATATCTTTTCGAGCCAATTTTTCACGAGAAAAAAATCATTTGGAATTTCGTCGAGAAAGAGAAAGAGATATTGAACTGCACTTTCAAATATTCCTTCTTACTCAGAATGATTCTGGTAACGTGGAGAATTTAATCCGTTCGATAAGTGTGTTTCGTAGTTTTGCTGCGCCATCTTTGGAGATTTAAATCCCTGGGCGATTAACCGACTGTGTGGAGTGGAGCACGGTTAATTGCGAGATTCCTTAATAATTCGTGGCACGCGTCCCGCCCGCCGTTCGACGCCGTGTTCGTTTTTTCGCAGAAACCGAGAGGCGGCGAGAGAAGTGGGGGAAAGTGAAAACGTTGCTCGCAGATGAAAGTGTCGTTAACGAGATAAGGGAGCAGGTGCCCATCCCCTCCACTCAAACAACGCTCGCGGCCAGCCAACCGTCGCGTATCGTCGCGATTGCTCTTTGACGCTACTTCGTACTTACCCGTACGCGCTAATATTTGACTTAGTTTCTCGTTCCATTTGAATTTTAATCCATGTTAAACAGGATAAGAAATTTTAGGAAGGAAATTTTAATTCTCGAACGTGGATAATTGGATAAAGTTGAATTTTAACGTTGCGGGATGCGTTTCTTCGAGTATATTAACCTTTCGTTTCGAATCTTATTATGACTGATATTTAAAAAAATTGGGTTAAGTGCTTAAACGTTATAGTATTTCGAATAAAAAGGAATTTCGTGAAATTTTCGCGTATGAATTCTTTTTAATTAAAAAAAAAAAAAAATCATAATTATATCTTATTATATTCGTTGTACAGGAATATTAATATATTCCTTTTTAATCTCGACCATTTTTTCGTCTCTAAATCCAGTCACCGAGTTAATACGAAATTCTCATTTCCAGAAAATTCCTACATTTATCCTGTCACACGCCTTGCTTCTAATCCCGAATCCTTGCTAAGCCAATCTCGTGAAAATATCCGAAATCCGTGCTTTTCGATATCCTGGCCGAAACACGCTGCCCGGAATCACTGTGGAACAACAACAACAACAACAACAGCAGCAGCACCGTAGAGAGGGCATTCACGTCATCTCGTTCCCAGAAACACACGGTGGCCCGTATAACCACGAAATCAGAAATTTACGATTGCACTCAGTCGGTATAAACGCGCGCTGCAATCGTATTCATAAGTATGCTCGGAGGTGTTCCACCTCTGACCACGATTAGAAGGGGCAGGTGTCCCCGATCTCACGATGGGTGTTGGCTCGTATAAACGCGAAAGATCTCCTGCTTGGAAATGGAGATCGTCGAGAGAAAGACAGAGAGACAGAGAGAGAGAGAGAATACATACACAACAGAGAGGAGGAGGAGCAAGAACGTAGGCAAAACAGAACCAACGGAGTTGTGTAGGAAGTTGGAAAGGGAAGTGTAGAGGTATTGTCAGGGAGAAAAAGGAATCCAACGACGGTTGTATTAGCCAGGAAATACACTTGGCAGTACATCGCGTATATACATATATATATATATATATACGTACAATGGAGGAAAACAAGGGTCGACGCTCGGTCCTTGATTACCGCATAAATTAGTCTCTGTTTAGTTGCGAGAGCGAATGAGATGCCTCTGGTGGCGAAAAGGAGACGCGAGATTCTGATTGGTCGAACTCGGTTAATAAGTAGGTCGAAGTTATCGGGAGGAGAGGGGATGACGTGCAAGCATTTTTGAATTTCGACAGGTTAACCTCTCTCCTGGACGATATTGGGTTATAGATGGCGTAACTGTATTTAGGCGAGTTAAAACTTCCCGTTCAGAAGCCTTGGAGGCAATCATACTTCGTAATAACAAAGGAACTGTAAATTAAATAAATTATTTTTTAAACACCTCGTTTAATAAGATACGATAAAAATAATGTATATATACGTGTAAGTAAAATGATGGAAGCAGCACACTCTTGCAACATAATTAAAATCGCACGTGGTGGGTCTTAAGGATCCGATATCGTTAATTATAACAGTCAGGTGATGCCATAAATCAGCCTTCCAAAGTTTCAACCGACGTTAATCTACCCCGTGATAGATTATAGGCCAATAACTTTATACAGTTACATCGTACCACCAATCGTAGAACCTCTTTCACACCATCTCTGAGATTCTCTCTCTCTCTGAAAAATAAAAAAATTAAAACCCTGCTTTATCTCAGAAGCGAATCCAATTAACTTGGAATCTCTCGCAAGACTCTCGCGCACACATACACTATCGACAAAATATCCGCACAATTTTCACTCTTACGTACGATTGATCACGGCCCAGTTGCGTTAATTTATAGCAGAGGGCAGCGCATGCATCTCGTTATATAACCGCCACGGTGTATAACAAGTGTCGCGCAAATTTACAACTCGTCGCCAACAACGTCCAACACCCACTCCATCGCTCTCGCGGTGTCGAGAGGCCGGACGTTGGTAACACTGTCGCGCGCACAGTGAAATTTAGAAGGTGGGAAGTAATTTCCCCTCTCACAGCTGTAAAAACCGGGGAGGACGACCGATCTCTCCCCCCAAATAGGAAGCCGAGAAGTCAGCGAAAACAATTTCACCTCTCCATTACCAGCATGCTGCTACTCTGTCTAACGTAAGAGACGCGGCATGGCAACGGTGGAGGCCCGGTTCTATCATTATCCCCCGCCAGTGTAATATACGCGGTTGGGCTGAAAAGTTCGCTCGCACGAACCGTGGCCATCGTGGACAATGTAGCTGGCTACAGGCCAGCGGTATGAAACCAACAAACCGTCCCATTGTCCATGCTCTACGCCTGTGCACCAGCCCATATCGGATTCCAACGCCGCCGCTTCTGGTTCCTTTGGAAGGAAGCGTCTTCGGCCGAAAGGAGAAAAAGAAGAATCTTTTTAGACGATTTAAGCGAGATCTTTCTTGGGATCTAACCTTTTTTTTTTTTGTTTTTTCTCGATGTTGAGCGTGTGATTTGCTTAAATATTGTTTAGATTTATCCATGATGGCTTGTGCGAATATTTTCTAAGTCGATTTAATTTCTTTTTCCTTTCTTACAATATGAACACAGTAATTGTTTTAATAAAATAATAGAGTTAACATTTCAGAGGAAAGAGATTATCGATTTTTAATTTAAAATTTCGAGAAACAAAAGATGATTTCGATGATTTGAACAAGGAACACAGAGCAGCACATTCCTGAGTAAGAGATATCGGAGGAAGACATCGCGTCTCTTCCATTCCCACGTACTACGATCCAACGGTATTGAAAAAGGGACAACAAAAGACCGATTGTTCCTTTGACACCTGAACATCCGATTCCTCGATTCTCTGGCGTGACACGTGACGACGTGTTCTCGAAGGAAATTAAGCCGTTATCTCTGCTCCCGTTTTTCGTTCCACCGGATTTTCCGCTCGATTTTGAAAAGAATCCAATTTCTTTCAATTCTACACTACAAATTAATTAAATAATATAATAATTTTTCTCGTAGCTTGAAAACAGCTGTCCCATGAAATATCCTATACCTTAAATATTTCATTTCCTGGAAATTAAAATAAACACAACACGTTAGAAAAAAAATAGAAAAAGAATTCTATTCGCCCAAAGAACCGTGTTAAGACATCCACTCCACGTTCATTCCAATTATCCCCCGCGTTATTTCATCGCGTTACGATAAATCGGCGTGTAAAATTCGGCACACGCGATCGAGTATCGTCGCATGCGCGCGCATACGAACGAGGCCTCGGTCGGTAGTGCAGGGCTCGCTCGATGATCGGTCAATTTCGCGAACGCTCATTCATCGATGGAATTCGATTGGCCGCATTCGCGTGTACGAAATTTTAATTAACGAACTGCCGTCGCCCCGGCGCAAAAACGGCCGAATAAAGTTACGCTTCGTGAAAGGCTATTAGCCGGGCAAAACGTTTCCCCGCGGTGCGTTTTCGCAAAAAGCGAGCTCTCGCGTTACGTGTCTCTCTCTCCTCTTCAATCGTCGTCCTCTACCTCCACTTGCCAACCTCTCCCTCCTCGACAACGCTTCCCAGCCTCATCGAGAAATTAACATAGAGTAATTATCCGGCCGAATCATATTCGAACGTGTAATAGGGGTTGACGGGGCGCCCGACGGAAAATTAATATTTTATTACGTCGCCTATTAAGCGCGGATTAAATGGGGAGTACGTCGCGTGTTATATCGAATATCGTTATTTTCCATCCCTCTTTCACAAATTGTGTGTTCGCGGAGGAATGCGTACGAGAAGAAGAAGTTTGAAATTTTTTTTTATCCCAACCACGAAAAAGTCGATTAATCAGTTGTCAAATTTCGACTTTCCGCGGAAATAAATCGCAACAATTTGTCAAACCATTTTTCTTTTTTTATAGATTAGTTAGAAAAACACTCTACACCCATCTCTCCCGCCCATTTACAAATTTCACATCGATCGATCAATTACGAGACACGAGGCAGAGAATCGTGGAATCCCGGTTAATCGTACGATTAAAAAGCGCAACAAGGGTGGAAAAACAAAGGGTGGCTTGTGATTTTTCATCGCCCACCGCGATGAAAAGGTTGGGTTGTCAGCGTCAGGTATGCGTTTCCTCCGATCTTAATTTACCTGTCTATTCGGGTTTCGATCAACCGAAACGTGGATGCCTGGCTCGTCCCTCCTCTTCCTCCCCCACACGCGATGATGCACGAGAGAAGGGCTCCGTCCGACACTTGGCAACCTACCCTTTCGTGACAGCTCATTTAATTCATTAATTGACAAAGGTTTTTTTTTTTTTTAATAATTAGGAAACGTCAAGGTGATCGATACGATACAAGGCGAGAAATCCCGTGCAAGGGATGATCTTGAGCGGAACGAATTCATTTAGATAATATTGCGCGACGCCTCGACATAATGGATCCTTTATGGGGGTGAAACACGCGACGGATGGGGGACGTCTACTTAGCTTGCTCATTTTGAAAGGGGGCTTCTTTAGGAGAGGAGATGCTTGAGAGTGTCAGGGATACGTAATTTTGGAATTTTTCGTTCCCATTTTGCAAAATTTATATTATGCTTTCACGCACGAAATGTAACGTTCGTCATTTGCGGATTGTATTTGAGAAAGTAACAGGTCGAGTGGCGCTAGTATCGCATCATCGATCGAAAGTCACAGCGTTAAAATTATTCAATCCGCATAATTTTATTTTCCTTTCTCGTAAAGAATAGAGAGAGGGAGGGAGATAATCAAAAAAAGAGGAAATGAAAGTTGGAGAGGGGAAAAAAGGAGCGAATCCGAATGGTTGAAAATCGAGGAACCGTTGTTGGGAAATTGCCAAACTGCGAGGCAATATCCGTTGCTTGTCTTCCTTCCATAGCTATTGGCTTTACGAATGTCAAGGGGAATTGAAAACGATTATTATATAGATCTTTCGTGTGTGCCCTGCAACAATAACCTGCAGACGAATCGGAACGAGCAGCGTCGATACAAATTTTATGCAACGAACGATTATTGCAAAACCAATAATTTTAAGATCTACTCCAATCTTTTTCCTCGAGCTCGCTATTTTCTTCCTTCTCAATCACTGGAATACCTGTATCCTTTTATCTAAAAAAAGAAATCCATTTTAAAAATCTAATCTTCCTCCTCTTCGAGTAATTTTTCATTTAAAACCTGAATTCTCGTTCTCCTTAGATTTAAATTCCAAACACTTGGAGATCCACCCTCCCCCCGCTTCAATACATCACTACAATAGTCCAAATATTTGCCCAGCAATCCACCAAACCTCTCAAACCTTGGATGGCCCAAGTTTCGTTAAACGTTTCACGTAGCGTAAAATCATGGTTAATTGTGAAAACTTGGCTCGCATCGCGGCTCGGCTTTCCGCAGCCGGCGTGTTTAAGATACCGGTGTCGGTTCAAACGGGTATCTTAATTAATTAATTAATTAATCCTCGTACGCGTTTATCAGATTGAGGCTGGGCCGCCGCCTCCACGACGGTGGAAACTCCGCAGACATCAAGACTAGACCCAGATATATATCTGTTTAGTTGGTCGGTACAATTCGAATTCGTCCTCTATTACCGGCGTACCAACTTACAAACAACCACCTCCACTCGTTGTAGTAGTCTCTGCAATCGTACCTTGGGTTCTTGTTGTTGTTGTTGCTGCTGCTGCTGCTGTTGCAGATACCGCCAGGATGGATTATACGGGGGGGGGGGAGAGAAACTTGAGCTCCTGGGGGTAAAGTCGTTGCTTTCGATGTCTGGGATCTGTCGTGTAAATTATTGGACCGAGAGAGAGGGAGGCGATTAATAATATATTTGGAATTTTTGTCCGTTTTAAACGGAAATAGAGGAATTTGGAAAGAAGTGTTTGAGATTTTTAAAAAAGAAAAATTGTTGAAGAAGCTCGAGGGAGAAATTATTGGAAATGATTTCATTTTTGAGCAATGTAATTAACGGGGAGGAAAGAAACGATGGAGGAATGGAGTTTGGGGAAATTTTTGATTATTGAAAAATTATCGTTTTACCGTTTCAGATTATATTTGAAATTTTTAAGAGATGAAAATTTTTAGAAAATTATATAGTTAGATAGCTAATAAATTCGTAGATCAATAATTTTGATGAAATGTTCGTTCAGGTCGCAAAATATATATATTTTTTTTTATACGTTTTAAACGAGAAAATATTAAAACAACGGGGTTAAAACAACGATTAAAACGATTAATTAATAATTTATTTCGGCATAATCCGCGCATTTAATAACCGATCATGTATACGAATTGAATAATTGATATTCAAACTAATATTTACGAAATCGAAATGAATTGTTCTATATATGATTAATAAATCGAAACGTGTAGAAATTAATTTGAAGTAGTATAACACTTTCATATATTTATATTTTTTTTTTCTGTTTAATAACGTTTCTTCCACCAAATCAATTATTAAAAACTTCTTGCATTTTCCCTTTTGCGATACTCGTTGATAAAATAATATCTTTTTTATTTTTATTTTATATTTTTCCTCGTCTTTTTTTTTTTTATTATTATTTACCCTCTCGACCAAGATATTGTGCACAACATCTGTTTGACCTGTTCAGATAAGGGTAACAAAAAGTTATTGCTTCGCTTGTACTTTTCTTTTACGAACCTAAAAAAAAAAAAAAAAAGAAATAATTCGCGCGACGAATCTTTCATTTTTACAATATCAAAATATAAAAATATTTATTTAACGCAAACCGATCGTAACTCTTTTTAAATTTTTCTTTCTTCTCATAAGTTTTCTTGTTGCAACGATCTCTTTAGAAGAATTTAATTTTCGTTAGAGATGCGACTTAAAGAAAAATAATTGCTTTTTTCGACGTATTAGTCATACATGCGCGTATAGCTTAATCGACATAACAGACGACGTATATTAAATCTTAGTCATCACGAAACGTCATTGTGCCTCGGAAGCAATCAGCTTTCCAGCATTACTCGGTTTAGAATCAGTTAATTAGGCTTAGTAGCAATTAGCTTTCGCTTCAATATCTCAATCAACTGTTAAGACGAGACCAATTACGCTCATATGCGTCTCTGCAAGAGATCTCCTTATTCAGAGATTGAAGCGATTCCGTCGCAGATTCGAACGAAGAATTCTTTTGATCGTCCAACAATATTCTTCCATCTTTGTATTTATTTGTTTATTTAATAATTGATCGTATATTTTTATTCTTCCACCAATCTTTTTCTTCTCTTTTATTTCAGGTAAGTACGCCACATCGTTGTCCATGGTTCAGCTTCATTTCGATTCACATACACACGCACGAACACGTAAGTAAATGAAAATTTACGAAAGAAAAAATGAAGAGGAATCACGTTTCGTCGATTATATCGGAATAGATCTGGTCAAATATTCGAAAGTCGAAAATCTAAATGATAAATTTCGATATTTACAATTTTCCAACAAATATTATTCCCTCCTTTTCGAAAAATTCAAGATCCAATTCATTCCACACACGCTTAAGCAAATGAAAATTCGAAGAACAAAGATCATTTTCATTCATCTGACGATTCGAGAACGGTTCTCGTTATTTCAATCCGAGTGAAGTTAAATTTCAAGAATTATCGAAAATTAGTAGAAACTCTCTCTCTTTTTTAAACAAAAAAGGAGAGAAAAAAAAAAGAAACAGTCAAGATCACCTTTTCCCGCAGTCGAGATCCAATTTCCACACACGTAAGTAAATTTTTTCGGCGGACAAAGGGAGAACGGGAGAATCACGTTTCCATTCACGAAACGATTCACGAAAAATGGCCTCGTCGCGGACTCGGTTCGAAAGAAAAAGGGCGCCCCCCTCCCCTCTTCCCATTGAAAAGCGCGAACGAGTCGAAAATTTTGAACGAGCCGTTGTAATCGTTACGCGGAGCGTAGTTTTCCGCTCTGGAAAGTGTGATTCACGGCCAGTTGGCGGCGCGAAACGCACGACCAATTGAAAAAAAGAAGAGGCGCATTAATTTTGAATTTTTACTTGACGCCCATTGTTCCGTGCCGCGCGCCCATTTCACCCGGCCTTCGCTTTTCCTCTCCCTCTCTCTCTCTCTCTCAGCCTCGGTGTTATATCCGTTCCACGTTGAAAAATGGATTTCACCGGCAGTGCTACCAACTGCCTCGCTAGGAATAGGTATCGTCTACGCTCGCGGTGCTCGAAACACCGGGAATTGAAACAGTGTCGGCCATTAGAGATTAATATTTGTGAAATCGTAGGTTACTCTGTCGAGCGATGCGTGTGTATACATATGTACGTGAGGTTTAAAAATTGCACGAATTAAAAGGATGTCGTTTCTTTTTTTTTAGATTTAATATCGATGAAAGGTCATCTGTTTTTCTTTCTCTTTTTTAACGTTTGAATTGACGAATTTTTCATCAAAAATCTCGTAATTATACAAAGTACAAAAATTGTATATAAAAAGTGCAATTATAAAAATACAAAGTATAAGTTAAGTATGATGTATATTATATATTGCAGATTTCTTAGGTGAGAATAATATTTTGAAAAGATAGCTTCCATGAATTTATTTGAAGTATAGGTTAAAGTACAGATGAATGGAATAATATAATTTAATTTAATTTTATCTTTATATTGGAAATTACAAAATTGTATAAATTATTTTTTATTATTTTATTATAAGTTTCTATAACTATGTATATATTAAGTTGTAAGGATTGTTGCGGATTGAGAATGAAAGGATCTTGAATAATCGACACTTTTGAAATGAAAGTATACTTTTGAATAGAATAATTTACACGAATTCAAATTTATTATCCGTTACATTACGTCATAAATATCCGAGTGTATCTCGTACATGATTTAGTAATAGTGGTGGTATCTTTATATAAAAAATTGATATTATGTAACGATCCATCTTTATTATCATATCCATTTTTAAAACTTAGCAGAGGAAGTTGTTTTACGATATCGTTCGTGTAACTGTTTGCACGCACACCACGATGCATCCACCGCGATAGTAACTTTTAAAGGCTATAATCCTTGGAAGGATAACGACGAACGTAACGACGTTCACGTATCCTCGTGGCATAAACCAGAAACATGTTTTAACCATCCATTAAACCGGCACGTCTTTAACTCGTCGAACGAGGCGATTTTACGTTCGTTGGATTTCCTATTCCGAGAATCTTTCGCTTTCAAGCCAAGTGGTTAAATGCCGGTTAACCTCACAATGGGGACACTCTTCCAATGCAAAATAGTTTGCGAACGTAAAATTTACGTAACTCCTTCTCCGACGCACAATATTTCTTCATCATATCTCGTACTTCGAAAGTGCGAATTTCTCCAATATTTCCTTAACTGCACAAATTATACAAATTTCGATGTACACGTTGATCTTCGTTGAGATTCTTATTAAAAGATGCCGTCTCCTTCAAGAATTACAATAAAATTACACGAATCACGAGACACAAATAATTCTATAGGGAATCGCAGCGTGAAAAGTTTTTCGATCGAACGTCCTCCTCCTTCGATCGCGATCTCGCGCTTTAACGCGCTTCCAGGAACGAACGTTTTCTCTCGCGCTTGCGTACGTAAAACGAAAGAAAGAGAGAGAAAGAGAGAGTTTTATTAAATTCCAATGGCTGGCCGTGGAATGAGAGAAAGAGCTTTGTACCGTTCTCGTATCCTCTCGACGACTGCTTTGAACGCGTCATAAAAATAGAGGAGAGGGGGGAAGGAGAAGAAAAAAAGGAGGAAGGAAAGAAAAAACGAAGAGAAGAGAAAGAAAGGAAAAAAAAAAAAAGAAGAGGCGCCTTTGAAACTGTAAAGGAATTGATACGTGGCGAACGGTCTGGTATATGCGATCGCCTCGACGCCCAAGAATTTACGTATCGTATTATCGATTTTTTCTCCCCCCTTTCCACCTCCTCCCCTCCCGTTGTCGGCTCGCCTCTCCTTGGATACCGGATACCGTGGTTAATCGCTTGTCTCGTCGTTTATAATTCAGTCGGATTTGCTTTTAGAAAATAAAGCGTGTATCTTGGAAATTCGTATATTCGATATCTTTTTTCCTAACATTGGTCGAAAATTTTTTTCTTTCGCGATAATATTGGGTTGGCAACTAAGTAATTGCGGATTTCAGTTGAAGTTGATGACGATCTAATCGAAGCAATAATCGATTCGGATCGTCACAGTACAACTCGAGAGATTGCAGAGAAGCTTCATGTATCGCATACGTGCATTGAAAACCGCTTAAAACAACTTGGCTATGTTCAAAAACTCGATACATGGGTTCCTCGCGAACTGAAAGAAAAGCATTTAACGCAACGCGTTAACAGCTGCGATTTGCTAAAGAAACGTAATGAAAATGATCCATTTTTAAAACGACCGATAACTGGCGATGAAAAATGGGTTGTTTTCAACAATATCAAGCGGAAAAGATGGTGGAGCAGGCTACGTGAATCAGCTCGAACAACATCAAAAGCTGGTATTCGTCGAAAGAAGGTTTTGTTATCAGTTTGGTGGGATTACAAAGGAATTGTCTATTTTGAACTCTTACCACCCAACCGAACGATCAATTCTGTTGTCTACATTGAACAACTAACGAAATTAAACAACGCAGTTGAAGAAAAGCGGCCCGAATTGACAAATCGAAAAGGTGTTGTATTCCATCATGACGATGCAAGGCCACGCGCATCTTTGGTCACTCGGCAAAAATTATTGGAGCTTGGTTGGGATGTTTTGTCACATCCACCATATAGTCCTGACCTTGCACCATCCGATTACTTTTCGTTTCGATCTTTACAAAACTCCTTGAATGGTAAAAATTTCAATAACGATGATGATATGAAATCGTACCTGATTCAGTTTTCTGCTAATAAAAACCACAAGTTTTATGAACGTGGGATTATGATGCTGCCTGAAAGATGGCAAAAGATCATTGATCAAAATGAGCAACACATTACAGAATAAATTATTCAGTTCCATGAAAAAATTGTCTTTGATTTTCTTAGTTGCCAACCCAATAAAAACGTGAGTCTCACTTGTGAAATCTTGGACGATATATATTAAAGATATAAACGTAAGGTTTCGTGTGTATTACGCTTACCAGGATACCATTGCAAAGCAGTTTCGAAGCGAACGAGTGGAATGAAATTGCACGCGCGAATCGGCCACGATCGATTTCCACGATTCCCAATCCCATCCCGCAACTGGATTAAAATTTCACTTCTCGCAGGAGAAACTCTCGAATTATTAGCGAGGAGGGAGTAAGAGGGGGAGATCCCTGGATAATCGCAACGGGTAAATCCGAGGAGTTGGTGTGTCGGCCAAAAATAAACTTCTTAATATCTAGCGCAATCAAAGTTTTATTAAACAACCCGTGAATCTCGATGTCGCAATCTCTTTTAATTAAACGGCCGAAAGTTTTTCGGCGGCGCTGTTACGTAACGTTGCGGCCATTAAGATTTAGAGGCGAGGGGGAGGGGGTTAAAACGGACAAATATTTTCGGTGACTTTATCCCCGCAATGAGAACGCGGGAAGAACGGCGTGCGCGGAAAAGTTATGAAAACTGTTCCATTTGAAACATTAACGAAGGAAACGTTTAAACCTTGAGAACCTTCCCCAACTTCTTACGCAATGACCGGCCGGCTAAGTGGCCAACCTTTCCTCTCTCGCCAAAAACCCCTCCTCTTATCGATCCTCCTCTAGAGTCTCGGCAGAAAATTCTCCAAAATTTCGTGTGTAAGAAATATCATTGACGTATATTTCTTGACTTTTGTCGAATCCAAAGTAAAATCAATATCTATGAAACAAGAATACGATAAATTAATACACCATCGATCCAAACGAACCAAAAAAATATATATACATTTCCATAACATTCGATGTTCCTCGAATCCAACCTGCAAAATCAATATCTATGAAACAAGAATACGATAGATTAATATATAAATTAATACATTATCGATCCAATTATTTACGAATCAAAAAAATATATATACATTTCCATAACATTCGATGTTCCTCAAATCCAATCTGTAAAATCAATATCTATGAAACAAGAATACGATAAATTAATACACCATCGATTCAAACGAACCAAAAAAAATATATATATATTTCCATAATATTCGATGTTCCTCGAATCCAATCTGCAAAATCAATAACTATGAAAGAAGAATACGATAGATCGATATATAAATTAATACATTATCGATCCAATTATTTACGAACGAAAAAAATATATACATATTTCTTTAACATTCGATGTTCCTCGAATCCAACCTTCAAAATCAATATCTATGAAACAAGAATACGATAAATTAATATATAAATTAATACGTTATCGATCCAATTATTTACGAATCAAAAAAATATATATACATTTCCTTAACATTCGATGTTCCTTGACTTTCATCGAATCCAACCTGCAAAATCAATATCTATGAAACAAGAATACGATAGATTGATATATAAATTAATACATTATCGATCCAATTATTTACGAATCAAAAAAATATATATATATTTCCTTAACATTCGATGTTCCTTGAATCCAACCTGTAAAATCAATATTTATGAAACAAGAATACGATAGATTGATATATAAATTAAATTAATACATCATCGATCCAATCGTCTATCATCACGAACCAAAAAAATATATACATATTTCCTTAACATTCGATGTTGCTCGACTTTCGTCGAATCTAACCTACAAAATCAATATCTATGAAATAAGAATACGTTATAAGTTATTTATAATACGTTATTTAACAAGAAACGAATAAATTAAATTAATACAGCATCGATCCAATCGTCTACGAACCAAAAAATATATATATATATATATATATTTCCATAACACGAAAGGATGACAGCAATTAACGATGGCACGTGTCGCGCGATGGCGCTAATGTATTAGCCGAAGCAGTGATCCGATAAGGGAGGAGGGGATAAACCTTTCGCAGGAATCTAATAGAGTTACCGTCGGGGTCCGAGGATTACCGGAAAATACGTCAGATCGGGGGCAGAGCTGGCGCTGCATTGCGGTGCATCCCGTGACACGCGCGTGTATGTGTGTGTGTGTGTGTGTATCGGTTGCGGAGGGGGAGGGCGTCGCAACGACGGAAACGGAGGGGGAGGGGGAGGGTTCGCCCGTCGGTGAGGGTTTTATCGGCGGATTAGCATTGGTTTACATAGTTTCGAACGGGTTTGCATAGGTTTCAGACCACCGCCGCCTGCCACATGCCGCGGAGAACCGAGCGGAAGCTCAACGAATCCGCAAACCGATTTCCAGTCGTTCCAGTCGGAATCGTCTAATCTGCGATCCCAGGGACTTCCTTCTTACGGCGATGTATCCCGCCTTTCGGACTTTCTTCGGCGATGCACATACGTTCACTTTCGATTCGGTCATTTTGGAATTTCTTGCTTTCTGAACCTCGATGCATTAGGAAATTCTGATATTTAATGTAATGTGTGTGTAAGCTGTTGAGATGATTGTATGTTGTGTGTTCCATTCTATAACTTTGAATAGGATTTTTACTTTATTTAATAATATAAGAAGTAATTATTTGCATTTAATTTCGACTTAAATAAAATTGATTTATAAAATCCTTATATTATTTTAATAATTGTGATTATTATTATTTAGTTCAGTTTAAATAATTATGATCTTAAATAATTATGATCTCTCTCTCTCTTTGTTCATTCTAAAATTAAAGTAGCAATTAACAAAATAAGAAAAATTGAAATCATCCTATATGAAATAATTGCTTTTGAAGAATAGAATAATTTCAACATCAAAAATTAAAAATATTATTGTTAAAAAAAAAAGGTAAATGAAAAAAATTTGATAAATTTGATTTGGTGATTGGGTTGAAATGGAAATCTTTTTTTTTAGTTATTGAAATAAATTTATTTAATGTTAATAGAATAAATGAAATTAAAATAATTAAAATGAAGTATATGAGAATAAATCTTATTATATATATTAAATTTAATTTATTTTTTAGATTAATAGATAAATAAATGTATATAAAAATACTCAAATTACATCAACAAAATGTCAGCATCAAATAACTCAAAATTTATGTTGTGTACATTTGAAAAATGGATATTTAATATACGATATAATGAAATTGTTAAGAAATTAGTACATATAGAATCCTATTGCTATAAAAAAGATTGAACCATAAATTCTGTCATTAAAACAGAAAAATGAATTTAAATATTCAATTATTCGTAGAATAATGAAATAAATTCCTGAAAAAATTGTTAATATTAAATATAATTTTATGTGTTCCATTCTATAACTTTGTGAATGAAAACAATCTTTTTACGATTTTTACGATATTATATTCGGATTATAGCTCTTCTAAACAACAATTATTATGTAAGATGATTAGAATTTTGGTCAAATTCCCTCCTCGAGATCGTTTCGAATTTCTTTGCCCCGATTTAGCAACGAAAGAAGTTCTTCCACTTCTTCTAAACTTCGATTCAGGTATTCAGGTATTTACGGATAATCTTGATAAAGATGGCCAAGATTTGATTTTCGTAACGAAATTGCATGTTGGATCGTTGTTCGACGGAAAAAAAAGAGACGAAGAAAAAAAAAGAGAGAGAAGAAAGGAAACGAGGCATTTAGCGAAAATCAATTTTCACATTTTCATTCCTCGCGTATATGCATATATATTGTTATTTGCATAACGAGTGTACATATGCAACGAAGAGATTCATAAATATTTGATGGATTGTGTTCATTGCAGTAATGGTACTCGGGTACAAGTGTATTATTTTCGCGATATATTTAAATCGGTTATTATTCACTGTTTGCTCTGTAACGATATCGCATTGACAAAAGACAAACAAACGATCTACGATACTATAAGTCGTTAATAACGTGTCCCCGGTGTATTTCATTACTCGAAAATTGCCACGGATCAATCGAGTAAGAATATTTAAAAATTATTATTATTAAGAATTTTTCTAATTTCGATATTCATCCTCCTTGATATTCTCTCATTCTCTCAGATATATCGAAATATTTCAAACGTTTAAAAATATCGATTGATAAGAAATTGATCGACGATCAATGGAAAGTGAAACAAAAAATAATTAAAAAAAAAAAATCCTCGAGTTCCTTTAAACTTGATATAAATTGAAAAACGTACGGGGCTGTACGCGAATAAATCTTCCTTTTTTTTAATTACATCCCCATTTCCAGGTCACAAAGGAAAACGGTGGGCCAAGCAACGCTGTTCAATGCGTAACGGGTCCCAAAGCAATAAATATGGGGGGCACAATGGATATTAATTAGAGTGTATTTTAATAGGGGAGGAACAATTAAGAAAGTGGGTCGCGTGTGCAGGTCGTCAAGGGGTTGGATCGGAGGCGAAAGGGGAGGGGCGCACGATTTACGCCGCAATGGGGGAGGAACAGGAAGCGCACGGCCAGTTGTGCTTCCATTACCTGTCTTCACCGGTATAATAACGGCTCTTTTAATTAGATGTGCGCAACCATTCTTTTGCCCTCGTAGAAAGAAGAGGGAGGCCTCTTGCGAGGTAATCCTCTCTCTTTTCTTTCTCTTTTTTACTTTTTTTAATTTTTATTAATATTCGAAGATCTTCAAAACTATTCGAGTAATGCAAAAGAAAAAAGAAAATGAAGAAAAAGAAGAATCGAGATTAATTCGATGACGACTTTGTAACAGTGTTTCTCAATGTTGATGAGTCCAGTGATCCTTTTTTAATATTCGAAGATCACGAAACAGTTCGAATGATGCAAAAGAAAATAAAGAAAAAAAAGAATTAATCAATTTGATGACTTTGTAACAAAGAAAATGAAGGAAAAAAAAAAATTAATCAATTTGATGACGACTTTGTGATTCTTTTTTAATATTTTTAATATTCGAAGATCACAGTTGAAGATCAAATGATGATCAATTTGATGATGACTTTGTGAACAGTGTTTTTCAATGTTGATGAGTCCAGTGATCCTCTTTTAATATTCGAAGATCAACGGTTTGAATGATGCAAAAGAAAATGAAGAAAAAAAAGAATTAATCAATTCGATGACTTTGTAACAATGATTCTCAATGTTGATGAATTTTCTTTTAATATTCAAAGATCACGAAACAATTCGAATGATGCAAAAGAAAATGAAAAAAAAGAAGAATCGATCAATTTGATGATGAAATAGTTCGAATGATGCAAAAGAAAATGAAGAAAGAAAAGAAAAATCGATCAATTGAATGAACTTTATTTCTTAATGAAGCCACGTTAAATTTTTACCAGCAAAAGGTTGTTAGAAAAGAGTTGATTCTTGGAAAAGTGATTTTGAATGATGATCAATTTGATGATGACTTTATGAACAGTGGAAATTGTTCCTCAATATTGACTCACGTTAAATTTTTAATACCTATTGTTTATTAAATTTTATCGTATACACCGCTTCACCAAAAGTATCGATCAATTATTAAATATTTTCATCCCTTTAGAATTTTATTTCTCTTGAAACGAGAATTTGAATGAAATTTTGAAAGAGTGATCTTCTTTAATCGATTCTTTTCAATTAATTTATCCACTTAAAACTCCACTTAAAACTTTCCCCCTTACCTTCAAAAATAATATTTCAAATTCCCAAATTAGAACGATACAAAGACACGAATAATTTAAAATCCTTCTTCTTGCGCGTGTACCCCAATCTCCGTGTTTAATAATTTATCCTCCGCGAATAAAGGGAGCTCGAAACGAGGATACGTGCACGCACACACCTGGATAAGAGAGAGCGTTGAATAAAATTCGACTGGAGGAGAATTTTCACCAGAAGGTAAAATAGAAGGAGAGGGGGAACGAAAACATTTGAATAGAGGTGTGTCCTCCACCTCCTCCTCCACCTCTTCCTGCTCGAGGAGAATGGGCCGATACCGAGCAGAGTCTTCTCTCAAGTAAATTAAGACAAGAAGGGATTGAAAGTTTAATTGCATGCAACCCTTTCTCTCTCCTCCCTTCTATATACCCCACGTCTCGCCTCCCAACACGAATCGCAACAACGCCTCTGAATCCCTGGGCCTCTTGGCCCTCCCCCCCCAGAACGTCGTCTGAGAGTCTGAATCTCGACGGACGTTCGGGACGGGAAGATCCGTTGGAGGAGGAAATGGTAGGGCGAAGAATGGCGAGGAAAGGGATAACGAGGATGTAAAAAAAGAGAAGAAAAGAAAAAGGCGGAAGATAGCGAGAGATAAATGGGGGTTATGCTCTTTGCTCTTCGAGTGTCAAGTATAATAGCGAAAGAAAAAAGAATTAAGGAGATATTAATCGTGGAGAAAAGAAATTCCTTATTCTTCTTTTTATCCAATTATCGGGAGAGGATTTTTTACTTTTTTTTAATATTTAAATGTCTCGAATTTATATCGTTAACGTTATAATGTTTGATTTTATATCGCGAACAAATTATATTCCTTTTCCTTTTTTTTTTTTTTTTGGAAAAGAGAGAGAAAGGAAAAATGAAAGGAGAGAAGGGATAGTTAAAGAAGGAAAGTGGATGAAGCAGAATGGAAATTAGAGAAGACGAGGATGGTAAGAAAGATTCTATTCTCCAAGAGGGGAGGGAAGAGTTCGATGGAAAAAAGGGGGGAAGGTAGGTAATAAGAACGAAAGCAGAATTATGCAGGTGTCGGGTATCCGGTGTAAAGGGCGATAGTATTCCTCGCGGAGCTGGCCCTTTAGCCAATAGACATCCACGATTCCCTGAATCGAATGTAAATTACCTTTTGCCCTGTTCACGGAACACGGCGATCTATCGTTAAGCTTTTACAAATAAGATCCCCTTTCCCCTCGTTTTATTCCTCTCCTTCGTTCGTTCCGAGTTAAATGCCAAGTGGATACGAAAATGTTTAGCGGGGAGGAAGTACGAGGAATGGGGAGGAGGGGGAGAATGAAAGGAGAAGAGAAGAGAAGAGAAGAGAAGAGTTCGGTAGATAAGGGTAAATATTGTAGGGGGGTATTAAATTTGAAGTGGGGCCGCGTTGAGAGAGAGAATGAAAAAGATTCTCCAATGTTATTCTTTATAACGATTCCCTCTCTGTGTAATAACGATAAAAAGGTGGAAGCGGAAATATTCGAAGAAAATATCACGTTAAATTTTATCCAAGCTCTATGAGAAAATCTAAAATCGTCCCCTACCTCTCAGATAATTTTTCGAAGATTATTTTGATGAAATGTATCGCAAGAATTAATACTTTTGGACAACCTTTTTTTTTATTTAGATTATAATAACGGAGATATTGTTTTAATAATTCAATTATAATTATAATCTTTTTTTATCTAGATTACAAACAAAAATTATAATAATAACAGAACAATTCGATTGTAATTTGTAATAATTGAAATGTATCGTAAGAATTAATATTTTTGGACAACTTTTTTTTTTTATCTAAACTACAGAAATTATAATAACAATTATTTTAATAATTGGATTGTAATTTGTGATCAAATAATTGAAATGTATCGCAAGAATTAATACTTTTGAACAATCTTTTTTTTTTTTTATTTAAATTATAATAACGGAGCTATTATTTTAATAATTCAATTATAATTATAATCTTTTTTTATCTAGACTACAAGCAATCATTTTAATAATTCCATTGTAATTTGTAAACGAATAAGTGAAATATATCATAAGAATTAATACTTTTGAACAACTTTTTTTTTTATCTAGACTAGAGATTACACATTATACTAACGGAGCAATTATTTTAATAATTCAATTATAATTATAATCTTTTTTATCTAGACAAAAACAAAGAACAACCAAAAATTATAATAATAACAGAGCAATTATTTTGATAATTGTAATTTGTAATCGAATAATTGAAATGTATCGTAAGAATTAATATTTTTCCACAACCTTTTTTTTTTTTTTTTTTATCTAGATTATAATAACGGAGCTATTATTTTAATAATTCAATTATAATTATAATCTTTTTTTATCTAGATTATAAGCAAAAATATTATAAAATATTATAAAAAATATTATAAATTATAATAATAACAGAGCAATTTGATCGTAATTTGTAATAATTAAAATGTATAAATTAGAATTAATATTTTTGGACAACTTCTTTTTTTTTTATCTAAACTAGAGATTATAATAACGGAGCAATTATTTTAATAATTCAATTATAATTATAATCTTTTTTATCTAGACTACAAATTGAAATGTATCGTAAGAATGAATATTTTTGGACAACTTTTTTCTAAACTACATAGAGATTATAATAACAGAGCAATCATTTTAATAATTGGATTGCAATTTGTAATCGAATAATTGAAATGTATCATAAGAATTAATATTTTTGAACAATTTTTTTTTATCTTTATAATAACGAAGCAATTATTTATAAATAATTATAATTTTTTTATCTACACGCAAAAATTATAATAACAGAGCAATCATTTTAATAATTGGATTGCAATTTGTAATCGAATAATTGAAATGTATCGTAAGAATTAATATTTTCGGACAACTTTTTCTTTTCATCTGAATATCTCACGCATAGAGATTACAATAACAGGTAACAATTGTTTCGATAACTCGATTTGGCAGCGATAAAAGCAAACGAACGAGGAAAGAAAAAAAGAAAGAAAATGTGCGTGACGTTAATGATTCCCGTCTTCGCTCTTCGATACGCGATATTGTTGACCGTCCGTCAATGTTCCTAGATTGTGGTAAGCCTGAAATAGAATATAGCGGGCGTTAGACGGTAATCCTATTTACTTAATGCACGAAATGACGCGTGATTAAACATGGCGAGAGCCACGGTTATACGTATGAATGTCGATGAAACGGATTGATGAGGGATAATTGCAAGATAATGGAATGGCCGCCGCGATTTTCAGCCCCCGGAACGGGGGGTGAAAATAATTTGTCATCGAGCAAATTTTATAACGCTTATCCCAGCTCGAGTTGATCGAAATTAATTCGGTTAATTATTCGCCACTGTTTCATCCACTTCATCTTCTTTTTTTTTTTTCCAAAATAAATTCGTCGATAATTTTTCGATAAATTCGTCCTTCGGATCAACTATATATAATTGCACTCGAAATGCAAATTTTGCGAAATGCTAAAACTCGAACCTCCCTTGGATTAAATTAAATTTTTTAGGGGATCGTTTCGAAAAGTTTTTCAAGAAATCTTCGAAATGAAAATTCCGGATAATCGTTTTTATTTTTCAAGGAATATTCATTCACTCGATTGGAATAATTTTTCCGTCGATGTAAATATCAAAAGTTTTCCAAGTTAGTTACTTGCATTCATAACAATATCCTCCTCCCTTCCCCTGTATTTGGAAGGTTATAATAAAATTTACTCGCTGCAGTGGAGGCTTTAAAGATACTTCTCCCTAATGAAGTTCCGAAAAGTTTCACAGATACGATGCAGTAACAGCTTACTGCATTCTTATCGCTAATTTCTCTATAAAATTTCCAAAAGTTGCTCGCAAAAACTTTTTCGAAACAAACCAAAATGGTAACAAGTTGATAAAGAATGTTACAATACAACTTCCATTATATTCCTCGTTCAAAAAATTACACCAATTTCAACCAATTAAAATCACTTCGATTCCGATTGAAGGTAATATTAAAATCCTTCCTTCCACTCTCTCTCAGCGATCCGTCAATTCCAAGGCGGAATTATCTCTCCCCTCGTGGTAGCGAAGCGCAGCTGTTTAATCACAGATCGAAAGGTACAGGCGCACGTATCGCTCGTATATACGCAGAATTTCCAAAACGTTCTCTCCTCGTATCCATCAACCACCACCCCGCCGGCGAATAATGCGATCGGGGGAGGGGGTGGTTCCTCTCTCTCTCTCTGTCCACCGATTTGATCGATGATCACCGATGACAAGCAGTTTCATACCGTGGCGCGTTTGCATACCTGACAAATTAATTGGTATACAACCGAATGCGTTACTCGTATTTGCGCAGGCGAAACGCCGCGTTCCATACGTTGCGTTCATTATTACGCGGCGTTGTATCTCGCCGTCCGCCCACGCAGGCCGGGGATATATCGGCTCCCCGCCCGTTCGAACCGGCTCGCCTTTTACCCGCCCGCCCACGCCGGAAAGATCTGCTCAGAACCGGTCCGGTAATGGGCAAACAATAATGGGCAACGGTAATGTTATTCGTTGCTCGTCTCGCGTTACGCGTACCGGCAACATCTCTGTCTCCAGAGATGATCGGTGGGATAATCGATTCTCTGGATCGAGTCTATGAATTTTTTTTGTAAGGATTTTTAAAGGTTTTATTCGATTTTCTTTCAGTTTTCGAGGAAGAGATGTCGATTGTTGTATGATATTAGATTCGAAGTAGTTTGATGGTTATTCGAAATTTTTACCTTTTTAAAATTTTATTTTTATTTCAATGAATCAACGTAGAATTTAGGAAAAATTTCGAATAATGTAATCATCTTTTTATATTCCATTTTATATTATATTGAAGATTGATCCATTTTTTGGATTATATACGAGATATAGAACTCGATTCGATTCGAGGAATCGTCGAAATTCTCGTTTCTTTCAAGTCTCATCGTCGAAACTGACCGATTTTGAATATTGCGGTGCCTGGACCTAGCTCCAGTATATATTATATTACGAGTGAACGAATGGAGCTATCTTAACTGTATTTTGTTCCAACTGTATCGTACAATTCTGTATTCTATTTCCATTTTAACCGAATTATTCCGACTATTTCTTAGCTTTTCCTTCAATTCCTTACTTTTCGTAAAAATGAATGCACTCTGAGGAGGGGGAGAGGGATCAATCGTTGGAGGGTGTTTTCGAAGGATGGTCATAAGACTTGAAGTGACTTATATCTCTGTTTAAATCGAGGAGCTGGAAAGCGGTCGTAAATTATTTCCAGGTTATCGAAAGTTATTCGAGTTGTCTTTGCATCTTGGCTCTTAACATTATTCACTTTTTTTCTCGAGAGAGGAAGGAATGCACTAATTCATTTATTCGTTTCGAAAAAAAGAAAGAACAGATTACTTCATCTCTTCCATTGAAATTATGCGAAATTATATACTATAATTACACTGTTATTATTTATTGAAGGCTACTCGAATTATCATAATAAAGTTTTTGGATTTTTATTCACTTTATTCGTTATATATATTCTTAAGATGAGGTGCGTAGCACTGATTCATTTATTCGTTTCGAAAAGAAAAGAAACATTACCATGTTATTTCACCCCTTCCATTGAAATTATGCGAAATTACATATATTATAATTACACTGTTACTATTTATTGGCTATTCAAATTATCATAATAAGTTTTTGGTCCTTTATTCACGTTATTCGTTAATAATATAAATATTCTTAAAATGGGGTGCACTTATTCATTTATTCATTTTGAAAAAAAAAAAAGAAACACTAACACTTCACCCCCTCCTACTGTAGCCATTCATGAATTATTGTTAATCTATCTACTCGAGTTATCTTAACAAAATTTTTGGATCTTTATTCACACAGTTATTCGTTATATATTCTTAAGATGGGGTGCGTAGCATTAATTTATTTATTCGTTTCGAAAAAAAAAAAAAGAAACATTACCAGATTACTTCACTTTCTATTATAGCCATTCATGAATTATTGTCAATCTATCGAATTATCTTAACAAAATCTTTGGATCTTGGTCCTTTCTTCACTTTATTTCTCTCTTAAGATGGGAATGCGTAGCATTGATTCGTTTATTCATTTCAAAAAATATAGAAATATTATTTCATCTCTTCCAAGATATTCCATTGAAAGTATATAGCATTGGAAAACTAGATACCCGTCTCAACAAGTCTTTGGATCTTGGCTCTTTTAACATTATTCACTTTTTCCGTCTCGAGAGGAGAGCATAACACTAATTCATTTATTGGTAGCATTTATTCTATCGAATTATTGTCAATCTATCGAAAGCTACTCGAGTTATCTTAACAAAATCTTCGGATCTTGGTCCTTTCTTCACTTTATTCCCCTCCTAAGATGTGAATGAGTAGCATTGATTCGTTTATTCATTTCAAAAAATACAGAAATATTATTTCATCCCTTCCAAGATGTTCCATCAAAAGAATATAGCATTAGAAAACTAAATATAGTGATAAAATTCGCTCATTTTATTTCTGCCATTCTACTCGAGTTGTCTCAACAAGTCTTTGAATCTCTCTAATTTATTTATTCGTGAATTATTGTCAATCTATCTTATTGTCAAGTTATCTTAAAATCTTCGGATCTTGGTCCTTTCTTCACTTTATTCCCCTCTCAAGATAGTAATGCCTAACACCGATTCGTTTATTCGAAAGCATATAACGCGTTGGAAAACCAGATATCCGCCATTCAACTCGAGTTGTCGAAAATAAAAGAAGAAGCCAGGCTTAACAAATCTTTGAATCTTTGAATCAACACCTCGACCGAGCCACTGATCCATTCAAAACGAAAAGAAAGAAAAAAACATACACGTTATTCCACCTCTTTCATCCTTCCAAGATTCTTGCATCGAAAGTATGCGCGGGATTACACGCTGTAATTGCACGCCGGCGAAAGGGATTAACGCGTGCCCCATTCGAAGAAACGGCCGCGTGCAATTACAGCCATATTCACCCGACCTAATATAAATTCCACGCGGAATAAATAGAGAGGAGGAGGAGGAGGCGCGTGTGGCGCTGGAATGGGGGTCACGGGGGATGCGAGGCCTAGACGATGGTAATAAAGGATCCCTTTCGTTAAACGGCGAGGCCGCCGCGGATGAAACTTTCGTCGCGCTCCGAAACCAATTTAATCTTCGCCTTTTGGCAGCGTGCTTCCTTTTGTGTAATAAGTTCCTCCTTTCCCTCTCTCTTCCTTCTCTTCTCTTCTGCGAGAGGAAGGGAGAGAGAAAGTTTCGTTAGAATTCGTTTATCTCTTCTTTCTCGTTTGCTTAAACGTTTCTTTTCCTATTTTCTTCTTTTCTATTTTTGGACAAACCATTGATATCGACGAATTAATTAATTAAATTGGAAATTATTTCGTTCGTTGCTTTGTATTTCTTGCTTGTTTGTTTCGAAGAAGAGGAAAAAGAATATATGTATAAGGGAAGGGGATATTTTAGAGGAAATGCGAGTTTCGCGAATTTTAGCCTGTTATCAAGCCTCCGCCGTTTTCCGCTTCGCCGTCTGGGCTCAACTTTCCTCTCCGTCCTCCGGTTACAAAATATGATTTCATTCTCGACTTTTGCTCCTCTTACCGTGAAACCTTTGTGAGCGGGGGAGAAAAGGAAATTGTAGTTTCTCGGCGGGTGCGCGGGAGGGCGCTTCCCCGTTATGTAACGAATGATTCTTTTGAAACGCATCTAAAAAAGAAAGGGAGGAAAAACAGTGGAACGCATCCATGGAATAATACGTGTTAAAAAAGTAGAACGAAACTCGTGTTGATTTTCACCGCGATTGTCGTTCGATTGCGATACGTCAAAGCTTCTTTTTTTATGTCATTCCTTTTATTTATACGGAACAGTATTTCGAATAGAAAAATTGTTAAAGAGATATCCCACGAATATATTATATTCTGTGTACAAAGTAGAAAAAGAAAGTTGAAAAAGATAACGTCTTATTAGGGGGGAGGGATCGAACCGATTCTTCGCAAGTCTTCAGCAAACCTGGAGAGATTTCCATCGTTTCCTTCTGAATTCAAAATCTATCCGGATGATTCGCGTGTCCTCCTTCTTCTCGAAGCGTCCTCGAAGTTGTTCGAAGACCGACCGCCTTTTTAACTCGAAAGCTTCGAATGGAATATCGGTTTAAGGCGCGAAATCCTCTTATTTTTTCTTCGCCTCGAACGCTTGCTACCCCCTTTTTTTACCCACTCGTTGCTCACCCTTTGCGAAAATTTATCTTTTTCGTTCGTTCGATTCCATGAATATTCGTGTTTTTTTTTGGAGGGGGAAAAAAGAAGCGTGGACAAAATTTTTCTTTTTCTTTTTTGTGGGTATAATTGAAGGAACATGCGTTGCGGTAAAATTGAGATATTTGTGAAGACTTAGTTGCTCGAGCAATTTCTTTTTATTCCTTTTCCGTTCGAAGAAATAAATCTATAATTAAATTAATATTTACTCGAATTTTAGCGAGATATGATTAAAATTTAAATAAAAGAGACTCCAAATTCCCCCTAAACAAATTTTCTTTCGATAAGAATTAACTTTAACCAGTTTTAATTTCGTCTCATGATGAAGTAGCTTCGATTTATAATTTCATGCAAACCTAATTCAGGGTCAAGTTACACACCGACTTTCTTCTTGAACGCGTACTCCATCGAAGAGGAAGAGAAAGAAGACGGAAAAAAGGTACCAAAAGAGGGAAGAAAAAGAAATAAATAAATAAATAAAAGGAAAACGAGGAAGAATTTCAGCGGTTGGCAGAAAGCAGCCGCGTTTCGACGTAATTACAGGCTCGCAGAGGCGAGGATAAAGCGATCGTTAACAACTGTTCGTTATGGCAATTTCAAACGTTCTTTTTTATAAAACTGGACAACAACGACAACAGGACGAGCGTTATATCATATTATACGATAATATAACGCGCGCACAATTGTTTCTAAAATAAATGAAGCGTTAAATTCACTCTCGGTGCCCGTCCGCTATTATTGAAATTCCCGCCACCGCGCTAGGGAATTAATCCTAGTGAATTTCGCGCGTCCTTCTCTCACCCACTTGTACTCTCCCTCAATGTGATTAAAAGGGGACGTAAGGTGTGTAATGGTAACAGGATAACCACTTTTTTGTATCTTTTTCGAAGAAGAAAATAGTTGTATAAGTTATTGGAAACGATTGAAGATTTTATTTTTATTAAATAGCGATGGATATGTTTTATGAAAGATACTATTGTTACTAATAATAATAATAATAATAAGTAATCGTTTCACGGTTATCACGGAAAGGAGTAAAGAAAATTTATCGCAATTGCGCGATATAGACGAGATTTATGGTTTTTGATCAGTGAATGAGTTTAGATGGATGTATATTATATTTGCTCTCGCTCATTTTTATGATATATACGTAAACGTATGTACACATGTTGATATTCATCGCGACAATTGCTCGTCGGAGCAGATATTTCATTGCTCCGTACAATGGAGAGAATATTTATTTCGATTATTATTTTTTTTTTTTTTTAAATGCTCGGTAATTTTATGAAAAAGTCAGTCTGGTTACCGTTGGTTACACGAAATAAATAGTCGTGAATAATTTAATTTCGTTAGTCTGTTATTTTTCTCTTCTCTTCTCTCTCTCTCTCTCTCTCTCTCTTTTTTTTTAATTTTTTATTCGTCGATGGTTTATTCGTTGTACAGGGTTGAGAGGGAAGGTTTTACATTAAAATGGTTGTTGCAATTTTCATGGTATTTTTTTTTTTTTTTTTTTTCCTTTTTTTTTCTGCCGTAGAAAAAGAATGAACGAAATAAAATCAAGAGTGGAAAGGATTGGTAATTTTATTATTAAAAAATATTTGAAATTTATGAAGCGAAGTTCCTTCGATAACGTTATTTATTTGTTTTCGTTATTGAGAAAATTGTTTCACAATTTTTTTTCAATACGTTTACCTTTTGTTAAACTGTTTTTAAAAATCTCTTCTCTATCCAACGATAAAAATTTGTATCGAATTGTATAAATTTAAAAGATTGTTTAATTATAATCATAATATTATTCCAATCAAACAAAAAAAAAGAAATAAAAAAAAATAAATTTCCTATATATATATATATATATATATATATATATATTCCTGATAACAATAAAGAAATATTTTCAACTTCATCAATATTCATAATTTCCTTTAAAATATTGAAAACAGTCGTGCGGTTTGAAGACAAAAACCACGAGAGAAGAAAAAAAGGAGGGGGGGAAAAAAAAGAGGAAAACAAAAGAAACACACGTTTTACTTACGTTTTATTTCCCTGAGAAATGATCGTGGGTCAGCGTTTTTGCTCGAATTCCGTAGGCCTCGAGCCTCGGAACACGAGCCTTATATACACAATCCGGCATCCTCGATACACACACGAGGAAAGAAGGACGACTCCGTAGATTTATAATTGTTGTGATTTCGCTTCGTATCGATAGTAACATCCATTTCCAAGGACGTTGCTATTTGTCAGAACGCAGTTACTCGCCGCCTCTTCCTTAGTCTTCGCGTACACGTTGAATCGTACGGTCGTGTTTCGAATCGGATTGACTCGCGCATTGACAGCATTTGAACGCGCCTCTAAAACTTTCTGTCCGCTGTTTTATCGCCGTCGGTTCGAGTATATCCCGCGACACGCTTGTTTCGCGTATACGCTTTTTTTCGTGCTCTTTCTCGTCCGCAAGTGAAATATAATACACGTACACATATATATATATATATAAGTTTCGAGAACAATATATATATGTGTATACGTTTATATCGTTGTAATAAGTTTTTGGTGAGTAGAATAATTATCTTCTTTCTCACGCTTCTTTATCGATTTACAGTTGAATGGGATTATTTGTTAGGAATATAAAAATGATAGGTATACGTTGAAACTATAAATTTTCTATTCTATTTTGGGAAAAATTTATACCTTTATCGATTCTCGATTCTCTTAAAATTTTCCTTCTGAATATTTCCTTTTTTTTTTTTTTTTTTTATTTTAATATCGATACAAAATGTAATAGAAACGCATATATATATTGTATTTGTATTGATAAGAATATTGTGAGAAAAAATTTTGCATGAATTAAAGAAATTTAACACGCAATGTTTTTCACCCCTTCGAATATAAATATAATTTTATATATAAATTGCAGCGTTCAGTTAGAGCAAAATGCAGCAACAGAAATTACTACTCGACTATAAATTGTTCAACAGCCCGACACTTCAACTCGATAAGAATAACAATGTACAAGAGACAAATTGGTAAGCACAGAAAGTAATATTTTTACGATTAAATTTTCTTTTCGAATTAACAGAGTACGTTCGATTATTGAAAATCCATATGGAAAGATATTCCATGTGAAAAATTTTTATTATTATACATTATAAATGCGCGTTTAAAATATTTCGTGGATCCTTTATACCCGCTTCGAAAGGACATTTCTCGGAAATATGGCAATGATAAGAAAAAGTTGTTTATATCTGGAACCGCGATCGTCTAACACTTGCGTCGCGAAGACGCGTGTTTATGGAAATAGCCCCGAGCAATCTTGAATATTTATAATTGTTTCACGATTAATATCTCTCTCCTTAAATGAAATATTTATTACCAATCCCTTTCCTAAATTTAAATTTTCGTTCGATATAAATATTCCGGTAATTTTTCTCCTTTTTCAGTAATAATTTGTGTATCGTTTCTCGCTTTATATAAAAAAAAAAAAAGAAAAGAAAAAGAAGGAAATATTTCTCGTGTCGGTTGATAAGAAGAAATTCGAAATTTAAAAAAAATCGACGAAACGAATCGATAAAACAACGAGCCTTGGCTCGAACTTTCCTTTCGATCCGCGCCTCCGATTTGAGAATCGATTATACAACCGCCTCTCCCGCTCAGCTTTTTTTCCTCCGTGCTCAGCTCTTTTTAATTGGTTGCCTCTCCAACCGGTGTCTCTCCAGCCAATTAGAGCCTCGCGTAAAGTGCCCTGCTCTTCTCTCGCGATTAACGATTTTTCTTCCCTGCCTCGAATTTATCAAACAACCTATGCTATCCAGTTTCGATTTCTTCTTGCAGTTTTGAATTTGAAAAGAAAAAAGAAAGGATATTTAAGGCGATATTGTGAACTTGTCGCGGATTGACTTGTGATTTATAGAATTTAGAAGACGATAAAAAAATTGGTTACAAACAATCGTTCTCTAAAATAGAGAAAAATTAAAGGAGAAATTTTTATTTATTCACTTTTATTAATTCGCATACTGTTATTCTATAAAAATAATAAATACTTTTCTTCTTTCTCGCCATTAAAAGCGACACGTGGAATAAAAATATTCTTGGAGAAATTCCTTAGAATCTCGGCCCCTCCTCCTTTGTATTCCTCCGCGTGTAAGAGTCGTTAAAGAGTTTCGCGCCACCGAACTTGGCCTCCTCCTCGCGTCGTTGTCTTCTCTCTTTCTCCTCTTTCGAGCCGCGGAGCTTAATCTACGTCAACAAGGATGCCTCTACATCCATCGATTCGAGCGTGAGTTTCCATTTTCAATTTTTTTTTCATTCTGAAATTTCCAACGACTCGTAGAGATCTATCCTTTCCTCTGCAAAGTTTATTTCAACGCGTTTGCGTAATCCAATCGTAATTCTAAAACTCGCGAAGAAAATTCAAGAAATTGTTCACGTTCGAAAAGAAGATAGAATTCGAGATTTTAAATTTGTTTTATCCAATCTATTGATCCTAATTTAATTCAAGTGTAGAAAATTCGAAGAACGTTCGACAACAACTTCGTATTTACTCGAATCAATCCTACTCACCACTTGAATGATCAAGTAAATGTAATAAACGACTTTCATTTTTCGAATTACTCTTCGAAAAGAGAGATCGAATAAAATAAATAAATAAACGCGCGAGTGATTGGCAGGCAACTGATTCCACTGGAGAAAATCTGGTACCTATTAAACGGATATAAAATTGGCCGTTTAATTGGTTAATTAACGAGGAGGAGGATGGATTCGCATTAACGAACTTGTCGTCGGTCGGAGTGGTATGATATCGCCGCTCGCTCGGTTATCTCTTATTTAACACCATTGTGCGTCTGGCCGGGTCGCGAAAGGGAGGGAGGTGATAACGAATCAGTTCCCTCTTTGCCCCGACAACGATCCGGCAAGGGGGAAGGAACAAAATTGAACAATGCCGCTCGGGGCACCGTGAAGGAACCAGTAATTGAATTACACTCTGATAACCGCTTATCGCGAGACGCCTCTTTCTCTCCCCCTCCTTCTCTCTCTCTCTCTCTTTGAAAATACATTTCGCTCATAGTTTTCGCCCATCTCTTCGCCCTTCCCTGAGCGTTTCTCGATATTTGGTGTTAAATTTGTGACCGAGAATTCTATCTTCTCGAAAAATAGCTTGTCTTTGTAAATGATTAAATAAATCGCGATGTTTGTCAAAAATGTCATCCTATTTGCGATGATCAATGCGTGATCGGATCGATTTTCAATTTTTTCGTCGTTTTCGAGAAAAATAAAAATATTCGTTCATTCTCTTTCTCTTTCTTTGTTCCTTAAGTGTTTCTCAATATTTTGGTGTTAAATTTGTGACGCAGGATTGACTCTCCTCGAAAAGTTGCCTATCTCTGTAAATAATTAAATAAATCATTCATCAATCTTTTCATCGTCGTCGAGAAAAATGAAAAAATTCGTTCCTCTCTCTTTCTCTTTAAAAATACATTTTGTTGTTTATAGTTTTTGTTCATTTCCTTTCCCTTTCCTTGTTCCTTGAACGTTTCTCGATATTTTGTTAAATTTGTGATACAGGATTTATTTTCCTCGAAAAGTTGCCTATCTTTGTAAATAATTAAATAAATTTTTTCATCGTCTTCGAGAAAAATGAAAAAATTCGTTCCTCTCTCTCTTTAAAAATACATTTTGTTGTTTATAATTTTCATTCATTTCCTTTCCCTTTCCTTGAACGTTTCTCGATATTTTGTGTTAAATTTGTGACGGAGGCTTCGATCTCCTCCCAAAAGTTGTCTCTGTAAATAATTAAATAAATCGTTCGTGTCGATCTTTTCATTGTCTTCGAAAAAAAATAAAAATATAAAAAAATTCGTTCCTCTTTCTCTCTCTGAAAATAATTTCGCTCATAATTTTCGCCCATCTTTCTTTCCTTTCCTTTCCTTTCCTTTCCTTTCCTTTCTCTTTCATTATTCCTTGAACATTTTTTCAATATTTTAAATTTGTGACAGAGGCTTCAATCTCCTCGAAAAATTACCTATCTCTGTAAATAATTAAATAAATCATTCATCGATCCTTTCATTGTCTTCGAGAAAAATAAAAAATTTGTCTCTCTCTCTCTCTCTGAAAATAATTTTCGCCCATTTCTCTTTTCTTTCTTTTCCTTTCCTTTCCTTTCCCTTTCCTTGTTCCTCGAACATTTCTCAATATTTTGGTGTTAAATTTGTGACACAGGATTCATTCTTCTCGAAAAGTTGCCTATCTCTGTAAATAATTATCTCATTGAATAAATCATTCCTTCAACCTTTTTCCCGATAGTTAATATTCTTCTTCGAGAGAAATAAAAAAATTCATCGATCATCATTAATTAGGAATAATATAAATAATATTGAGTGATATTGTATAACAAGGAATGGTTTCCATTCCGTTTCGATTCCACCATCGCCACATATCGGCGCGCCCGTCTTTAACGGAGAATACGAGAATAAAATTTCGTGTCTTTTTCCGTTGGGGTGAGCCAGGTTTTTTATTCAGTTGCTCGGATTCAGCCCGTATCAGCCTTTGGTCACTTTGATTCGAATCGGTCTTCCGTGGGTAATTATCGGCGATGAACGAGAGAGGCCGTATAATAAACGCGGTGCCTGCCTTTTAAAAATGCGCAACCGCGAGGGCTTCGATGATGAAACTACGCGCGCGTCTAACGAGTGCACTTTTCTTTTTCTTGTTTTCGTTTCTTTTTGTCTGGCGGGTTTTTTCCCCTCCTCCCCCTTTTTATTCGTTGCGGTGTATCCATCGAATCAATGATCAACGGGAAAAGAGTTGAAATTTGGAAATATCCTCCAATCTTTGTAATTTATTAACTCTTGTGGAAGTCTTTGAATTCTTCTGCATCTGGAGATTTATATCGTTTATTTAAAAATTATTTATTCACAATTAGAAAAAGGAATATATGGATAAATTAATCTCGATTTGTATAATAAAATTTGGAATTTTTAATTCTGTGTTTTATGGTGTTTTATTCTTTTTTTTATCCTGTTCTCTTTGAATTATGGACAGAAATATCCTCCAATCTTTGTAATTTATTAAGTCTTGTGGAAGTCTTTGAATTCTTCTGCATCTGGAGATTTATATCGTTTATTTTAAAAATTATTTTTCACAATTAAATATATGAATAAATCAATCTCGATTTGTATAATAAAATTTGGAATTTTTAATTCTGTGTTTTTATGGTGTTTTATTCTTTTTTTTTATCCTGTTCTCTTTGAATTATGGACAATTATTTAGCAATTATTCCGCTCCCGTTCGACGCAAGCCGAGTTATATAACGGATACTTGGCAACGATTGATTATTCAATTACGCGCTTCTTCGATTATATCGTTTTCTTGACTTTTGACCGGAATACGGGTCACAATGGTAACGAGGGGCGAAAGATCGAAGAAGCATCGATAAAAGTGGTAACGAGAATATCGGTGAACGTTGGTAATTGTATTTAGTTTGGCGGAAAAGGAAAGGAAGAGATGAATTTCGAATGAAAAGTATGGATCGTGGTTTCCTTTATAATTACCTTTTACGTTTCGTGATTTGTTCCTTTGATTGCAATTTGTTCGAGGTACGATCGATTGTGCGTCTCTTTTTATGAAATCTTTGTGATAAAATTGAATAAACAATTATTGTTTTTTTCAATGTCGATTACATAAAATTATTAATTTAAAATTTTGCCAGCTATTAACAATTGTTATTAACAAAAATAAAAATCGAGCGAGGTAGACGAAACTCTGGGGAAAATAATAACAAGAATTAAATAAACGATAATCCTCGCGAAATTCGCGAAATTACTTCAAAAGACGCGAAGAACCGTTTCGTAACTTCCGTAATCCAATCTTCTCAAACTTTCCAACCGCCAACCGGCAACAACGCGGCACAAACTTCACATTTCCACAATGAAATTTCCTTCGACCCAAGTATCTAAGAATCAAGCTGTATTCTCATCCATATCTTCGCCCGATGCATCCACGATTCCAACGTTTCATCCAACATTTTCCACTAATCCAAATGATAAATAAAGATTCGAGCAATTGATTCAAAAATCGAACGATATTCTCTCGTTCAGATATATCCAAGAATCGTATATATTCTCATCGACGATTCTCTTCTTGGTTATCCAAAAATCGAACGATATTCTCATCCAAGATTTTCCATTAATCCAAATAATCCAAGAATCGAACAATTTTCCAAGTTAATTCAGGTATCCAAAAATTGAACGATATTCTCATCCAAGATTTTTGATTAATCCAAGAATCGAACAATTCCTCGCCAATTCAGATATATTCAAGAATCGTATATTCTCATTGACGACTCTCTTCTTGGTTATCCAAAAATCGAACGATATTCTCATCCAAGATTTTCGATTAATCCAAATAACCAAAGGATCGAGCAATTAATTCAAATAATTCAAAAATCGAACGATATTCTCATCCAAGATTATCGATTAATTTAAATAATCCAAGAATCAAATAATTTTCCAAGTTAATTCAAATATCCAGAAATCGAACGATATTCCTTCTCCAATTCAGATATATCCAAGAATCGTATATTCTCATCTACGACTCTCTTCTTGGTTATCCAAAAATCAAACGATATTCTCATCCAAGATTTTCGATTAATCCAAATAACCCAAGAATCGAACAATTTTCCAAGTTAATTCAGGTATCCAAAAATCAAACGATATTCTCATCCAAGATTTTCGATTAATCCAAATAACCAAAGGATCGAACAATTAATTCAATTAATTCAAAAATCGAGCGATATTCTCATCCAAGATTATCGATTAATCCAAATAACCCAAGAATCGAACAATTTTCCAAGTTAATTCAAGTATCCAGAAATCAAACGATATTTTCTTTCCAATTCAGATATATCCAAGAATCGTACATTCTCATCTACGAGATCTACGTACCAAGTATCCAAGAATAATATATTCTCATCGACAATTCCCTCCTCATCTCCAAAAATCGAACAACATTCACATCGAGATCATTCCCCTCCCCAAATGAAATATCTAAGATCCTCATCTTCGACAAAACTCACCTTCAAGATCCAAACTCCATTTCTCATTTCTTTTTTCTTTTCTTTCTTATTTTACACCCTCTCATCCTTCCTTTTCCTTCCTTTTCCTCGCGCAATTCGTCATCGTTCATAAATCGGATCGGAAAGCGTAAGCTGCGTAAGACCGTATTTCCCTCTTCTGCGCATTGCAAAAGGAAAAAAGGAGGGGAGATCCGATGTCGGGGGGGAGGGGTCGCGGCTTTAATCGGTTTAATTAACGAAGAGTTGGGCGCGGGAGTGACCGTGGACGGGGGAGAGGGGGATTTGGACACCGGAGCGCGAATTTAAGCTCAGCAGAAATTCTGCCCCAATTACCGATCGGTAATTGGACGCTGCCAGCCGTATCGCTGCCGCGAACGAGCTCCCTGCGATTATCGAATCTTCGATCGCAGCTGAATGTTAACTCGACCTTTTCCTTTCCTTTTTTTTCCTTCTTTTCGCCAATTCGCTGCCATCGTTGACTTTACACCGCAGAGGAAATAAGATGCGGTGTGTCTCATTGTGCATGTTGCGCACAAAATTCTACCCTTCTTCTGATTCCTCTCGATCGATCGTGAAACATGTAGCCGATTTTCTCGATTTCTTTTCTTTTTTTTTTTTTTTGGAAAAAGGTTAAATTCTGTTTAGTTTCTTTTTCTATATAGTAATGCATGCGAATAATATTTGAAGGATTGAGATGTACATGAATCGAATATCTTTTGAATAAATTTATGTTCCAATGAAAAATAAGTAATAATATCGATAGTAGTAACTGTATGATGGAAAATATATTTATGTTTAAAAGAACATTCAGAAATTTAACGTTAATTTTCAAAAATTTTAATAGAAATTTATTTAGAATTATTCAACAACGGGGATGTTCGAAGGATTATTAAATAAATATTATTTTATATTTTATTATTATTTTATTTTATTATTATATTTATTTTATTATTATTTTATACCTCTATCTGATATCTACCACAAAAAAATCTCTGGTCCTTCTCTTTTTTTTTTTTTGGAAAAAGATTAAATTCTGTTTAGTTTCATTTTCTATATAGTAATATGCATGCGAATAATATTTGAAGGATTGTATATGTATCGAATATCTTGTGAATAAATTTATGTTCGAGTGAAAAGTAATATCAGATAGTAACTGTTTGATAAAAAATATATTTAAAAGAAATTTAATTTTCAAAAATTTTAATAAAAATTTATTTAGAAATTATTCAACAACGGGGATGTTGAAAGGATTATTAAATAAATATTATTTTATACCTCTATCTGTTATCTACCTGTCTGATATCTACCACAAAAAAAATCTCTGGTTTTTCTCTTTTTTTTTGGAAATCTTCTTCTGGTCCTTCTTTTTTTTTTGGAAAAAGGTTAAATTCTGTTTAGTTTCTTTTTCTACGTAATATGCATGCGAATAATATTTGAAGGATTGAAATGTACATGTATCGAATATCTTGTGAATAAATTTATATTCGAGTGAAAAGATAGCTGTTTGATGAAAAATATATTTATGTTTAAAAGAAATTTAATTTTCAAAAATTTTAATAAAAATCTATTTAGAATTATTCAACAACGGGGATGTTGAAAGGATTATCAAATAAATATTATTTTATACCTATCTGATGTCTACCACAAAAAAATCTCGAGCAAGAAATCGAGACTCGATTAATCCAATTTACCATTACCCTAAAGAACCTTATCCTTGCGAAACTCCACTCCACTTCTCGAAAAAAAAAAAGAAAAGAAGAAGAAGAAGAAGAAGAAGAAGTTGAAACAAAAAGCGAACGAGTAATCCCCGAGACATCCTGTCCCATGGAATGTCAACTTTGTTCCTACTCCCCCTTGCCTCGGTCGCAATTAGTTTAGCGGTAAGATTTCTTCCCTGGAAATCCGCCCATCTCCTCCATCGTTACAATTAGCGGAATCTTTAAGGCGGGATCATTTGCAAGCCCCAATTTGCCGGGTTGATTTGGCGGAAAAAGATCGTTCTCTTCTCTCTTTTCGTCTCTCTCTGTTTCCGGAAATCGGAGGACGAAAGGGAGGACGGTGAAGGAAGCGAAGCAGGAGAGGAGGGGAGGGGAGAGCGAGGAGGTAGGCGGAATATGAGAAAAGGCCAAAGGTGGCGGGCGCCGCCGCCAGAAGAAATAATAGATTCCGACGATAAATTTGGGCCATCATCGACCCCATAGTCTCTCTCTCTCTCCTCTTCAACGTCGTTTAAATTGAATACGAAGCAGCTTTATCAGCTTTTCATCCGTCCCCCGAAGCGGTACCTCTTGAATATATATATATTTTACATTTACCTCTTTCGATCTCGATAACGTTCCTGATACCATCCATTTTTTTTCTCCCTCTCGACAATTCAATTTCGAAGCAAAGAGATATTTAAAATATCAACTATTATAACCGAACTTGTTGAAATTGTCCCACAGAAAACAGCAACAATGAAATTGGAACGGAATCAAAATCTAATAAAATCATTTCCATCGTAACGATCACGCGAAAATATCCTCCATTGTTGCTGTTTTCTGTGGGACAATTTCAACAAGTTCGGTTATAATGGTTAATATTTTAAAGCTCTTTGCTTCGAAATTGAATTTATAGAGATATAAAGAAGATTTTTTTCTAACAGTCGTTCGTTTCTCCCTCGAATGGACGAGGCGTCGAAAGCGATGGGTGTCTGTGTGCGCGAGAGGGGGGAGGGGACGGTCCCCTAATGGACTCTCCAGAAAGAAATTATTCGTGATCAGCGGAATACCGTTCGTTACGCCGGACGAGAAACGTGAAACGTGAGCGTGAAACGAAGATCGAAGGAGGGGAGAAAAACGAGGAGAGAGAGAGAGAGAAACGAGGGGGAAGGATGGAAAGAAGCAGCCCGGCCGATGGCGCTACGAAAATTACTGAAAATCCTCGTCGACTTCGAGCAACCTGATTTGTCCCGTGTGTTAGTTCTACCCGTAGCAGTTCATCAACTCTCTTGCTCGTTTATTCATGCGTTCCTCGTCCTCCCCTCCCTTTCCACCTTCGCCTTTTTCGCCTCTTTATCATCGAGCACCTCGTAATTCATTACATTTCTCACGGTCCGTTATTCTTCCTCCAATCCTGCCGATTCCTCCCTTATAGAGGGATCTCTCGTCACAACCACGGAGAACCCCTTCCTCTCCCTCCTTTCCAAACAACTGCAGGCGACCACGAGAGAGAGAGAGAGAGAGGGAGAGAGTCTTTTTCTCCAAGTCTGTCTCGTCTCTTTGTTTGCTCGTCGAGTGTAATATTGGTAATATCTTTGGCGATGATATTGCTGTCTGTTCGTTTTTCGGAGTCTCTTAAGCGAGGCTGACGCCATTTTTCTTACGAGTTGTCGATGATATTTGATCGAGGGTATTGGATTAGATTTCTGTATTTATTGTCGCAGTGGCGGGAAAAAGTTGGAAATTCGAAAGAATGATTTTATGGAGAGAGAGAGATATAAGCAAGGATAAATTGAGTGTAAACATTTTGAATACAGTTGTTTAAAATTGGGTTTTAGTCTGTTTTCCGTAATTGTTATGCGTCGTCGAAGCGGTGAATTGACAGTGTAATTGGATTGGTTTATGTATTGCGTTACGCTTATTGAGAGATATTGTGAGAATGAATACCGCCATTTCAGAAATTAATAATAATCCCGCTCGTATCTCTCCTCGAACGTGTTTCGTTTACACGCTGCGTTCGATATTGATTTTTTTTTCTCGCGAATTAAATGTTTCTTTTTATATATATATATATATATTCAAAAATACAATTAGAATCATTTTTCGCACTTTGTCCATTTTCATCCCTCCATTCTTTTTATGAAATTATTTATTCTAATTTACGATTATTGTTATCCTCACGATATAAAAAGTGACAATATTATCGCACAAAATATTCGAATATTTCAAGAATCCAAGAAAGAACGTTTAAACAGATTTAACTTCAAAAAAAAGACACCTTCGTTCTCTCTCTCTTTCTCTCAAACTATTGTTCGCGATGGAGATATCATCGCGCACGTGTCTCTCCCAACTCTTTCTCCTTCAACATCCTCCATCATCGTCACGAAAGCCAGCGTACAAGTGTACAACGACGAGGGGTGAAAGAGGGTAGCAACGTGAACGCCCTCCTCTCCCCGTCGAGAAAAACTTTTGTATGCGACTTTCGTATCGCACAGGACACTACACGTGACCAGCGTAATCGACCGAGGGTTTAAAGCGTGGCCCCCTTGATGCACGCGCTTCTCCCTCTCTGTATGTGTATTATTATACGCGAATGGGGTGACATTTTCGATTTTGCACTATCAAAGTAACCCTTTTCCCTTCTGTGATTTTCTTTCGACGAAGAGGAGCGAGTTTGTTCCCTTCTTTGGGGCTCGAGAATTGGATAATTTTTCGAATTTTCCTTTCTTCTTCGAGAATGTTACCTGTTGGCGTAATTTTCTAATTTTACGATTTCAAGGATGGGGAACAGAAGGAGGAGGAGGGAAATATTGCCACATTGAATGGGGGTTGAATTGGAGAAAAATATATATATATATTCTCGTTCCAAGGATATCATCCTCCCTCGGTCTTTGCCGAAGCGACTCAATTTTCGGGATTCTGGCCCCCCGGGGTGCGATATTCGACACCCTCTCGGGGGTGGCTCCGGCGGTTCTGGCTTAATTTCCTGCGGCTAATGAAAGCCCCGTACATGTCCCCCGGCGAAAAACGCACCTGCACCTCTCCACCCCCTGTCAACCCTTCTTTCGACGAAGGGAACGCACAATTCCTCCAAAGTGGACGCTATTCGAACGTCGAATTGGAAAAGGAGGGGGTAGTTTCTAGTTGTAAGAATATTTGTTCAGAAGATTCGATTTAGAAACAAAAGTTTTCGAATTATTATGAACAGCGTTTTAACAATTACCGTGGAAACTGTAAAATCGAAGATTGGATTAACCGGGAGGGGGAGGAGGGTTAGGTTGCGTTAGGCGGATGGAACGTGTTTACATTGTACAGCTTCGATTTCAACTTCGTAATAGCCATTTCCAACTGTCGTGGAAAGTTTACGCGGATCGTTGTATAATCAAACAACGGGAACAGTAGTTAGGTATTATACCCTGCTCGAGAGGAGGAGACTTTCGTTCCGCCGGAAGTTGCGCAAGTATGCCGTTGGCTTCTTGGCCCTTGGCAAACGTTTTCTCCCTCCCCCCTTCTGAAATTTCTTACGCGATTAAAGGTACATTGTTTCGATGTTTCTTCGCTCTCTCTCTTTCTCTGGTTTTTCATTTGACTCTGACTTCGACTCTCTCTCTTCCTCAGGAGGAATAATTAAGAAATAAAAATTGTATATATTATCCACGGTTTATAATATTTACAACCGAAGGAAGATAATAATAGGAAATTGTTTTTATGGAAAACTGTGCGATTTTTACAGCGGTTTTCCTGAAGGAAATATTTAAAGTTAACTTGTTCCTCCAAGCTTTTCCAGATTGTTAAAATACTGGTACGATGCGATACTTGATAAAAACTTCTTTTATTGCGCCATTCCGTTTCATTTTAAATTATATATTCGTAATGGAACACGTTATTTTTTTTTTTTAATTTATTTCGTCACGTTTCGATCCCAAGAGATTCGACGTATGGTGCTTTGTGCATCTTATCTCTCGAATAATTTATTTATTCGCTCGAAATACGAGAGTTCTCGAATAAAATTGGCGTTAAGAGGAGGAGGGGGGGATAGTCGTTAGTCGATAGTTGCTTGAGGTTTGCTAATAATCCTCCGCTGCAATAGTCCATTACGTATCCGGCTCATGCAGCTGGAACGTTTAAACAGCGTGTAAATGGGTTGTCAGAAGGATCGTGAAGCGATTCGAGTGAAGCCAGACTTCTCGACCCGCGAGAATCCGGAATGGCCCTCCTCTCTTTCCTACTCTCTCTCTCCCTCTCTCTATCTCTCTTTCTCGGTGGTCAGAGTCAATGGCCCGGCTGACAATAATGACAACGCCCTTTAGACCTAATTACATTCCAGATACGCAAATTGCTCCACTTTTCACTTCACCCTTGTTTTCTTTAGCCACCCCCCACAGCTCGGCTCGTGGAAACCTGGATGGTCACAATTATACGCCCGCGTTAAACTTGAAACTAATTAAAACTGTTAGGAAAAAAGAAAAAAAAACGGCTTGTAATCCTCCACCACCAGGAAAATGAAGCATTTCCTCCTCCTCCTCCGTTTTAAAGTAGGATCGATCATTTTGGAGAGATTTATTTATTTATTTATTGAAATATGATTAAAAAAATCTAGCTTGGAAATATTTTCAAACCGTTTGATCGAATCACGAGTTTTAATACACGTCGACATCTCCAAACGAGTTTTCCTTAAACTATCGTCTTTATCGATCGAGACAAGAGGAAAATATCCATGTTTCCAAACGCGCGTTGTCGACAAAAGATTCGCGTTTGCAAATGAGAAAAGAAGAAAGAAGAAGGAAACGAGAAGCAACGACAAAGAGGAGGATCGCGTGGCGCCTAGAAAAAATTACAGAGGCGAGAGACTCGCGTCTAATACGGGCGTGTGTCAAAGCGGGGAAGAATGGGAGTCCTCTCCTAGGGAGGATGGAAGGATGAAAGAGAGAGGAGGGAGAGGGAGGGAAAAATTTGAGAAATGCACTGCTCCGTTCTTTATTATTCGGTTGCCGTCATCCATCTCTGAGGGGGGAAAAAGAGTGTCTACGTTACCGCGGAATCCGTGACCCGCGCCGAGCCTCTTTACAATATTAACCAACCCCCTCTTATTAATGGCCCTGCCCTGGCTCTGCCGCTTAATGGCCGCACGATCGATTAATCGAAATTCGATACCCGCGTTACGAGGCCCGCGCCGATCCAACGAATAATGCGCTCGTGCAATCCGTGATCGTGAATATCCGACCCGGCCTGAATTTTTTTTCGCCTGTCTTCTACTTTTTCTACTTTTTCTCTCTCTCTCTCTCTCTCTTGTCACGTGGTATTGTTTCCTTGTTTCTTTCCACGACTGTTTTTAAACATGCATATCCTTTTATTAGGTAAATTTTTTCCCACGTACAATAATTGTTTTATTTTATCGATCATATATAACATATTTTCGAGAATATTTATATAGAAGGAATGAAAATGGACGAATACGATTTTATTAGGAAATTTTTAAATGTTTATCCTCCGATAATTGTTCCATTTTATCCATCATTATATTTCCTACGCATTTATCATAAAGGGATGAAAGGAATGATTGGATTTCGTAAGAAATTCGAATTTTTTAAACCACTTATGAAGAGTAATTATTTAAAAATTATCATTTTGAAAGTTTGAAAATACTATTTCAATATAACCCGTTAATTTTTCTTTTTTCCCGTGGATCTCTCTCCCGGAGAGAGGAAAAAGAACGGAAAGTAGAAAGAAGAAAAAAAAAAAAAAAGGAAAATATCGAACCGATCAAACGAAGCGTGGAAAAAAATTTGTTCCAACCCTTCCCATTCGTTGAACCATCGCCATCGCGTTTCAACCCCGTACAAACGAGACGGCGGATCCGAGGGATCATCGCGGAAACGATTTCTCCCCGATTTTCTTCCCGCGGTCGGTTATTAAATTCATTTCTCGAGTTGATTAACGCGAGCCCCGGCAAAAACGGTTGAAATATTGGAAGGTTATATAAAAACGGAACCACCCCCTCCGCCTCCTCACTTCACCCTCGCGAGCCCGTACTTTAATCCTCTTACTTCGTTGGCCAGTTTTAAGGGGGTGGTGGGAGGAGGAGGAGGAGGAAGAGGAGGGTGGTGGCTGTTCCAGGCCAGGTCTCACTCCCCCTCCCTCTGGTTCTGGACTCTGGTGCTATATTACGGACTTACACCGTTAAATTGATAGCCATAGTAGCGGCATACACACCCACCACCGGCCACCATTAGCCGAAAAGCCCGTGTGTTGGGAGAGAATTTACATTGACCGAGGGCCGCCAGCCTCTCCAGGGTTTATATATATATATATATATGTATGTATATATACACCAACACCGTGGAAATTCCAATGGGGCCCGTATCCCTTCTCCCTCCCCATGAGATTTTGCGGCGCACGCCAATCGCGTATTTTATCACTGATCTATATATATATATATATATATATATAGATAATTTTATTAAAGTATTTTTAATTCGAATAATATATTCGAATTCGATGAGGCAAACGAGTTTGTTAGAATTATATATATGTACGTTAATTAAAATATTTTTAATTTGAGATAATATATTCGAATTCGATGAGGCAAATGAGATTGTTAGAATTATATATATATACTTTATTAAAGTATTTTTAATTGTGATAATATATTCGAATTCGATGAAGCAAACGAATGTGTTAGAATTATATATGTATATATATACTTTCATCAAAGTATTTTTTATTTTGAGATAATATATTGGAATTCGATGAGGCAAACGAGTGTGTTAGAATTATATATGTATACATATACTTTCATCAAAGTATTTTTTATTTTGAGATAATATATTGGAATTCTTTGAGGCAAACGAGTATGTTAGAATTATATATATATGTGTACTTTATTAGAGTATTTTTAATTTGGGATAATATATTCGAATTCGATGAAGCAAACGAGTGTGTTAGAATTATATATATATATATATATATGTACTTTATTAGATTATTTTTAATTCGGATAATATATTCGATGAGGCAAACGAGTTTTATTAAAGTATTTTTAATGCGGATAATACATTCGAATTCGATGAGGCAAACGAATTATATATGTATATATGTACTTTCATCAAAATATTTTTAATTTGAGATAATATATTCGAATTCGATGAGGCAAATGAGTGTTAGAATTATATATGTATATATGTACTTTCATTAAAGTATTTTTAATTTGAGATAATATATTCGAGATAATATATATATATATATATATATATATATATATATATATATATATATATAAAATTCTAACAAACTCGTTTGCCTCATCAAATATATTATCCAAATTAAAAATACTCTAATAAAGTACATATATACAATATATATATAATTCTAACAAACTCGTTTGCCTCATCAAATATATTATCCGAATTAAAAATACTCTAATAAAGTACATACATATATATATAATTCTAACAAACTCGTTTGCCTCATCGAATATATTATCCGAATTAAGAATACTTTAATAAAATATTCGAATTCGATGAGACAAACGAATTTGTTGGAATTAATTGTGGTCTTTTGAGTATCTATGTCTGCATATAACGTTTACTTTATTTGATCGAGAATTTGATGGAAAGATCGGTTAAGGTGAAGTAAGATAAGGTGTTTGATTCGACTGTTCGTGTCCACGAGTGGAACATTGAGAAAGGAAAGGAGAGAAAAGAGAGAGGGACTTGCTTTCCTACGCAAGATTTTAATCCCCGTGTAAGCCACATTAACTACACATTTCCAGCATGATGCAATGCGTGAAAGTACTTTGTTGTCGGAATGCCGGAAGCGGAACGGGTTTGCGCGAAAGTATTATCCGCTTTTGGCTGTAAATACACGGGGAAAGGAGGAGGGGAGGGGGAGCCATGGTGGTTTTAAAGCTAATGGGAATACGGTAGAACAGGGCGGAAAGCTGGTGATTATCGGTCATGCGTCAATTATTCGCCGAGGGGGAGGAAAAAAAAATATGATAGAATTATTTTTATATCTTTTATAACGAAAGAGCTTACATTTTTTTTTTTGCCTCGAATTTCTATTTCCAGAAATTTGATATTTCGAAACGATCTGTCGAGAATTTTTCTTTCACACTTTTATTCATTATTCGAATTTCTAATTCCAATATTCCAGAATTCTTACGAATTTCGAAACAATTTGTCAAAAAACACGAATTTTTCCTTCATAAAAATATCGAATAAAGAATTTGTCTTTTCAAATTATTGAAATCGGAAGAACTTCGAACCACTTAATCATCCTGTTTAATTAAATATTTTTTGCATTATACACCATCTTGCCTCGTTGAGATAAAGCACGAGAGTCGTACAGTCACTGTTGCTAAACGCCGTATAATCGCCCTCGAAAACTGTCCCTTTCCCTTTCTTTTTTAGAAATTTTGATCTCTCATTATCATGTGAGATAACATCTTTTTTTTGAGGTTAGGTAGCCATATTCTTTCAAAATTTATAGAAATCGATCGATTAAATTGATACCTGAATAATTCAATAACCTTTTTTAAGAACTTGACGACTTAAACAGCATCAATCAATCAACAAGTACGATGGTCAAGTATACGTTAAATTTTAACAACGAACGAATCGAGCCTGTGGAGGGGAACAGTGGCGCGCCCTGTATCCACCGAGGAGAGATAAAACTCGTGTGGGGAGAGGCGATACATCTTGGACAATTACCGTGGCAACGAGGAGGGTCCGGCAAGTTTTCTCATAAATCGGTGATATTTTTATGTGGGGAAAACTTTGCAACGGGAACTCGTACGCGACCTATAATATCCTTAAGAGGTTGGAGGGGAGGTTGCCGCCTTCCCCGATTTACGGCCCCGCTGCTCGCAACGCAGGTGTGCGTTGTCGGCCATGCCGGACGTTGCTCGTCTCGCCCGCTCTTTCTCGCGATTACTTTTCCAACTTGTCCATGCGATCCGACTCTCAAGAAGGTTTCACCAACTTCGCTTGAATGTATCCTTGTTCGATCTTGGCGAGAGGTTATCAAGGTCAACGTCCATGAATCTTTTATTGAAAAATAAAATTTGAAAAATAAGTAGATATATTTCTCTCAACTTTCAGGTAAGAAATCGATGAAGAATAATTTTTATGGGGCGAATATTCTAAAAGCCGTGGTGAGAGAACGCTTTCTCTTTCGAAGTATGTATAATCAAGACTCTGAAAATTATAAAGCAAGCGTCTCCTTTAATGCGACGTTTCTTAAATTAATAAATTAAATCGATGATAAGATGGCAAAAATTCGATCTCGACAAATTGTCGAGGGTATGATAATCTCTTTCTAGCTTCGACATCATCGAAAAGAAAAAAAGAGAGAGAAGAAAGAAGATAAAAGTGGAAAGAGGAGAGAAGAGATAACACGGTTTATGGATGGCGCGAGCAGTCGTCGGTTATTAAAATTCACGGGCGAGAAACGAAAGTTGGGTGAATCTCCAAGGCGGGCTTAACCTCCTCCTCCTCTTCTTCCACTCTCGAAAGGACGATGGTTTGAGGGAGAGGAAGAAAGGGAAGAGAGTGGATCTTGGGGATGTCGGTTGGATGTATCGTGATTTACGGACAAACTTGCCGAGCACTGCAAATCGTCGGCCCGTCTGTTCGATATCAATTCTCTATCCATCTCTCTGCCTCGTTCCTTCGAGTTTCGAGTATGTTCGAGGATGGAATATTATGGGTTCGCCCTTGTCTCTTATGGATCGTATAAGTTCAAAGGGGAGGGGAAGGATTCTGCTCGAATATATTCGCGTTTTGAAAGTTTCGCGAGGATAATTGTAAGGATGGATCGTTTCAACGTAAAAGAAATGTTATCAGGATTAATGTTTCATCAAATTCTCTGCTTCCTTCCGATATTAATTAATATTATTCACAATCATACTCGTGTTTATCCATTTATCCATGTAAACTAAGTTGTCGAAGAAGTACTTTATACGATTATTTGTTGCAATTATCGATTACCCTTCTAGAATATTTGTAAGGATAATTGTAAGGGTGAATTGTTTCAACGTAGAAGAAATGTTATCAGGATTAATGTTTCATCAAATTCTTGCTGCTAAACTAAGTTGCGTCGAAGAAGTACTTTATACGATTACTTGTTGCAATTATCGATTACCCTTCTAGAATATTTGTAAGGATAATTGTAAGGGTGAATCGTTTCAACGTGGAAGAAACGTTGTCAGGATTAATGTTTCTCGGCTAGCTGCTTCCTTCCGATATTAATTGATATTATTCAATCATATTCATGTTTATCCATTTATCCATGTAAACTAAGTTGTAAGTTGAAGAAGTACTTTATACGATTATTTGTTGCAATTATCGATTACCCTCCGAGAATATTTGTAAGGATAATTGTAAGGGTGGATTGTTTCAACGTAGAAGAAACGTTGTCAGGATTAATGTTTCTAGCTATTTCCTTTCGATATTAATTGATATTATTCACAATCATACTACTAATTACACTAAATTAAATTGTGTCAAAAAAGTACTTTATATGATTACTTGTTGCAATTATCGATTATCCTTCGAGAATATCATCCCACGTATCTTGAACAATTCTTAAATATTCATTTTCGAATATTCGGAAGTAAGAATCCTATTTTCAGAATAAAAAAGTTAAAATCCTCCCCTCATATATATATACATACCAATAAGAGACCGAATTATGGAGATAAAAGAGGGGGATGATTCCGTTGCTTGTTTGAAGAAGCGCTCGTTAAATCGGCTGAAGAAGGAGGGGAAGAGGCTTCTCTCGAGCCCCTCGAAGGAAATTACGTAAAATTGAAAGGATCCCGCGTTTTGTCTTTTATCGCCTTCTGCATAAAGAGTAAGGGGAGGAGGAGGAGGTTGTCCCGCCATAGGATAGGGGGAAAGTTTGACATCCGATTGGCCTATTTGCTCGATCCTCGCGTGATCCACTTCGAATGGAATTAGATTCGGCTCGTCGGCCGTTGATGAAGTGTTTTTCCCCGTGATAATACCCCGGGGGAGGGGGGAGGGGGGAGAGCGGATCGATTTTGATGGACTTCGGGAATAATTGGAGGCTTTTTTTGCGATAACAATGTGATAGGCAAACAAAATTGATCCGTATCGGACGTATTCGTTCTGTTCGATGAATTTTATTTTATTCCCTCCCTCTTTTTTCCTTCTTTTTTTTTTTTTTTAAAGCAATTGATTTTTCTTTCCAATCTTTAAAATTCGCAGACGCTGAAAGGATTATCGAGAGGATTTCTTTCTTCCCCCCCTTTTTTTTTTCGAATTCACTCGGTGAATTTTAAAATTTAGGTCGTGGAGGGGATTTTTTTTCTTCCCTTAGATAGATCATTTTGCTTTAATATTATTAAATTAATATTAAATTAATATTAAATTAATATTCAGTTAATAAACATATTTGAATTAACTGAGGAAGAAAGGGAAGGGAGAAGTAACGGAGTTTTGAAATATTTTTGAAAATATTCCAAATCAAATCAATTCTATTCCTCCTTAATGACACGCGAATATTTTTTTATCTCCATCGAAAAATCTGATTACGATTTCAAGAAGAGACGAAAATTTCTAAACACCCTCAAACACGATAAATCCAAAGTATCGGAACGATTGACCGGCGGATAAAACGGATTGTAAAATTTTTTGCTCGACGATCGATAATCGTCGCGCAATGCTCCCCTCTTCCCGTCCCTTTCTCGATTCGCGCGATTACATTAAAAAATAAACGCGTGTAAACGCGAATCGAAATCAATAAGCGCGCATAAAAACAGGTAGGAAGAGGAGGAGGAGGGAAATCCATATTTAAAGTCGGTTAATCCGTGGGCGCATCTGTCAACCGATGGGCATCAAATAAATATCCATACGATATCGCTCGGTTCGAAAATCGGTGGCATCGCTCGAGCAGCTCAATTGTCCGCCAAATGAAAAAAAATCGGCGGGGATCCCGGTGATTCTATCTTCCAATTCTCATAGACCATCGAGCAGATATTCGAAAAGCTCCCCTCCCCCCATCGCCCCGCTGCTGCAATCCGGGACGCATCAACCCGATCGAGAGGATTCTCGCGGTTGATCGCGAATATATATATATATATATTCGTGGATTCAAAAATGGCGAGCGGCCATCGACAATGCGAGCGATAAGGGGGCGAGGGTGGAAAAAATATCGAATTAAAAAGAGAAGGTAGACATCTGTTGTGTTTCGAAAATACCCATTGTTCCATTTTCGCGCGATTTCTTTATTCCCGTAAAGTGAAACGAAATTTTTTTTCTCCTCTTCCTTTATTCTTTTATCGAAAGATGGACACCTTTAACGAAGACACGTAGTCTATCTATAGTTAAGAATGGCCGGTTTCTTACCTGGCGGCCATTTTTTTTCCACGAAAAAGAGGGAGAGTTTCGAATTTTCGAAGGATCAAAGTGGAATCGAGATTTGATTTTGCTTAGGCTTTATAAAAAATTTTGATAAAAAATGTACGAAGACGTTCATCGAACGATTAATTGTGAATTTCAATTAACAACGCGTTATTAATTTTTCTCTTTTCGATGAATATTCTTAATGTTCCAATTCATTCAACGAACTTCGTAAACGTGACGGTGATAAGATAGAAGGACAAGTGATAAATTCATTCGTAAATTTTGTATTCAACAATTTTATATTCACTCGTTCATTATTCATTATTGGCGCAAGATAGCCAAATGATGCGTTAACGCCTTCCATTCCTTAGGTTCAGGATCCATCCTCCGTGTCCGTTTATTTGTACGGAAATGTCGCGAGTGTATGGAATCGCGACCCCCTCCCCCTATAGAGAAGCCTTTCGTTCCGGAGTCGGTTTAATAGAATCGCGCCCGAGTTTACCGTCATTACCGGCTCCATCTAGGGCCAATTACCGCGCTAACGATTATCACGGTTGATCCGGCTTGGATACGGGAGGCGTTCATAATCTATATATCCGTATATATCCGTTTCTTTCAGGAATCGCATCACGTCGCGTTCACCTCTTTCAATAACGACAGATAAATTTAATAACCTCGATCATCGTTATCGAGATAATTAATTTGAAACTTCTTCTAAAAATTATTATTATTATTATTATTCTTTTCAAATATTTCTTCGAATCAATCAATCAAATTTACAAGCTATAAATTCCAGAATACAAGAAGAAGGTCGTGGAAATTTCTGTATTCGATGTTCACTCATTGTTCGCTTGACAAAAAAAGTATGATTAACGTAATTTCGAAAATTATTTCGGACGTGCACAATACAACAACTGCCGTTGAAAAAGAAGAAGGAAGGTAGGGAAACGTATTTTCGATCGGTGGCTGGTGGCTCACCGCCGAGTGGTTGTGAAAGGAGGAAAGAAATCCCGGCGTTAATACGATTTCGAGCCACGGGCATCGCCGTTCAACCGTGCAAATTTCGCGGTACGTTTTCCCCCGGCGCTGGCCGCAAGGAAGCGAGGAATTCCCAATTTCCAATCCTCTGTTTAACTTTTCAACTATCCTCCCCCTCCCCTTCTACCTCCACGCGCGCGCTTCCGGACAACCCTCAAGGTGAAACCCTCCCCCGAAAGAAGAGAAACGAATCGAGGGGATCACTCACCTTCGGTGAAAGTTGCACGCATGCAGAGACAACTCTCCTCTCTCTCTCTCTATCTCTCTCTTGCAAGCTCTCCTCTCTCTTTCTCTCTCGAGAAAGAGAAAGAGTTCCTTGAACGATTTCTTACCTGGCGGCCATTTTATTTCCACGAAAAAAAGGGAGAGTTCTCGAGTTTTCGAGAGATTAAGATGGAATCGAGATTTGATTTTGCTTAGATTTTATATATATATAATGATAAAAGGATAAGGAATTTTAAATTTTAAATTAGCAAATCGAGTCGATGATATAATTAATCTTTTGCAGTTTGGTATTACTTAATTGGAATTGTTGAATTTTGGAATAAAGGAAAAATTCGAACGGAATGATTTTTAACAAAGGGTATTAAAATTGTTAAAATTTAAGGTTCCAAGTATTCCAATTACATTTTTCTATCGCTTCTCCATAAAATTTCGTCTAAGCAATTTGTTAAAAGCAAGCAGTACGAACGAATATAATGATATTACGATCAGCTTGATGTAAAAGAAAGGGGGGCTCATAAAAAAGAATCGTTTCGAAAGACAGGGGTGGATCTGCACGTGGCAAAGTGAATGTCCACGCCTGATATTTATGTGGCGTATTATGATTTTATGTAGCGTCGTGGCGTGTTTATGGTTTTTTGGCGGGATGCAAAGGGATGCGTCGTAAAAACCCGGGGAATAAACGACGAATAAGTAGATGGGGGAGAGGGTGTATACGTCAAGGAGGCATAAATTCGATACGTGTCGCCCGCGTTTTTCTTTCTTTCACCTCCCCCTCTCTCCCTCCCTCGTCGATGACGAATTGAAAAAGATATTTCGATAAAGGAGAGAAGAAGAAAAAGGTATTCATCTTCAATGCCTTTGTCATTTTGGAAAATTTTCTCATTATTTCGTTTCAAGGATTTTTGAACATGTTTGGTGATCTCGTGTTATATCGATAGATGAAATAAGGGATACGAAATTAAAGGTCTGTGAGAATTGTGTAGAAATGTAATTTACAAATTACAGATGTCGAAGGAGCTCGAGTATAGGAAACGTTTAACGAGGGAGGATTTTTTTCACGGCGAAAATTCACATATCCAATCTCGACAATTTGAATTTCCAATTAAACCTCCATTATCGAATGGAAGATGGCTAATTTTCGATCGTCCAAGTTAAATCGTGGTAATTTCTATGATTGTGATTCAGATGTGTAGATGCACGCTTCATTACTTTATTACGTAATATATATATTTTTCAAGCTCTCTTAGGAAGAAAAGTTTCGAAAATGGATAAACTAGTTCTTTTTTTTATATATATGGAAAAGAATCTGTCGATATTATCGATCCATTTTAATTCTGAAAAGGGAACAGAATGCAACAACAACTTTTTATTATCGTCGTGACAAATATTCGAAGTAAAATTGTGTAAATTATATTTGGAAAGGAAAAAAAAAAAAAAAGATTTTGATCAACGAGCTTGAACTACGAGCGTGAAAATTCTCCGGGGTTTGGAAATGGAGCGGCGAGGACGTAAACAGAAAAAAGGGAAAAAAAGAAAAATTCTGCGAATTAATATTACCTGTACGTTTAAGCGGCGTAAAAAGTTTTACGATCGTAACCATCAGGCCAATCAAAATTTTAACGATCGAACGATAAATCTTGCGATGGGGAAAAATCATCGATAAAAATCACGATTTTCACTCTCCCCTCCTCCCCCTTTGTAACGAGGGATAGAATATATCTCGCGCGAGATACGACGTATTTTTTTTTTTTTTTTTACGAAAAATATATCACGCCTATAATGAAAAATTGCGTTCTTCGCCAACGGTATTGTTGCATTGAGAAAGGAAATTGCTATTTTTATTTTTATTGAAATTTATTTTTTTACGCCAGTTTTACTTCCTTCTCTACCGAAAATAAACCGCCGTGTATTTCGTTGAAAAAAAAAATATATATGAAAAGTAAACATTTAAAATAAAACTTTTAACAAATAAGATTCTAAAATTTCTAAAACTAGAACGAGATGACGCAATAAATTCTAAACGTGAGATGGTCAAGTAATAAATAAATGAAAAAAGAAGAAGAAGAAAGGAAGGAAGAAAAAAGTAACGCATCAATTAATTGCATTAATTTCCAGAATATCCCATATGCAAAATAAGGGGTTTTATACACGTAATGAGCTTGAGAACGCAACAACGATACGGCGGTTCCATATAAATTTATCCGCTGTCACGGATCGGAAACGATAATACAAATACAAATGATATTATTTCAAGTGAAAATAATTACGATAATACATTATCGACTGACATATTTCGTACTGTCACGGATAACGAATAAATTATTCAACAAGAAGGAGGAGGGAGGGCTCTCACTGTTGTTTGTTAACAACACCGTAATTCCCTCTCTACAATTCAATTTTGACTTTGGGGGAATTTATTTATTAATTATAATTCAATACTTTGCCTGTAAAAACAATTTAGTTATTTATCCTGTCCTCGAAATATCCAAGTCGTTCTAGGAAAGAAGAGGAGGGAAGGAGGGGATTGTAAGTTTTCGCGCTATGCGGAAAAGTTAATTGGAAAACAATGCCGTTCGAATCGTTTCGAAATTTAATTATAATAATTGCATTCGATATTCGTCAATTTCATCTACTTATTTCGACGTATCCTGTTCGATCTTGTGATCAATTTTTCTCTTTCCTTTTTTTTTTTTTTTTTTTTTACGAGGATACACAATGACAATAATTGCTCGTTGTTGTATTGCTCTTTTATACCGAAAAAGAAATTCAATACGATCTATTATCGCGAAACCGCCACAACGGAACGAGGATATAATAATTTATGAACCATATATTATTCTCCATAACGTATCAATGGTCATTTTTATACGTTTGAATCTATATATATATGGTAAAAGCCATAAATTTTCATCGTAAATGCTTTTATAAACGAATATATTATCTATTTTAAATCATTTCACGTGTGTTTGAATTGGATCGAGATGAGAAGATACATATTCATCGACAGGATGAATAATGCATATCTTTAAAATAAATGGAACGAATTGTTTCTTATTGTTTTAAAGATTCGTACGAAAATTGTTATCTCAATTTCTACAAGCTCGATCAAGTAAGATCACACACAATTTTGACACGCATTTTTCCATTTGATTTGATTTAATATTTATAACTGGGGACTGTAAATTAAAAGTAACGATAAATTGATAATTCCTTTGAATTTTTAATTTATAACAAATGTTCATTTTTTTATTCATCTAACTCCATCTAGCGCAAACTCGTCAAATCATTTCCAATTTTTGCCAAGATTTATCAAAATCGCCATCAAACCACTATCCCTCTAAATGGCAGAATTATATTTACTTTCCTAGCTATCAGCTCCATCTAGCGCAAACTCAAGTTCCAATTTTTCCAATTATTCGAGCCTACGTTAACAAACTTCTTGTGGCCAAAATCATAATTGGAGAATACCATATTTCGTATACGTCTCCATATCTCTCGAAAAGACCTATCTCCATTTATCGAATCACTTCCATTATTATTATTATTCGATCGCAAGGAAGAAGACGTACACCCTTCGTAAGTATAACGCTCCTCCTCCCTGTTACAACTCCATATACGTATCCATATATCCATATATAGAGACGGTACCGAAATGAGCAGCCTAAACGTCTAAAATACACGGGGGAGGAGCGTATCAAAGCGTCACAAGCGAACACAAAGATAAAGCCCCCGCTAATTGTCAAAATCCCCGGGCGGAAAGCGGCTTACACGCGACGAATCGGTCGAATGATTTGAATGTGTGTAACCCGTTCCACGGGGCCCGCAATCGGCTTACGGATCGCGCGAAAAGAGGGCGCTGATGGCAGGAGGAGATGGAAAGAGGAGAGAGGGATACATACCTATGGATTAGTAACGAGACTTCGTCTGCGCCGCGTGATTGGCGTACGATTTTCCGCGAATTTTCCGCGCACGATCCGACCCCCACCCCCACCCCTCCGTTTCCGGCCAAACATTCGCGCCCACATGCAAGCTCTCTTTCTCTCTCTAAATGGCTTGCCGTACCGTTGGGAAATCAGCCATTCAGACTCCTATGCCGTCGCTAATTCTATTTCCGCCTATTCGCTTTTTCCCTCCATCGCGAATATTCCCTTCCTTGTATTTCGTGTATCTCTCTCTCTATCTATCTTTCTATCTATCTATCTATCTATCTATCTCTCTTCCTCGTATCTTGTAGGTCTAGAGATAGGATAGAGATCTTCTGATTTCTGGACGAGGGTTAGTTGGTTTCGAGGATTCTTCTTTTATTAAATTATTCTTGGTTTCTTCTTTTTTACGTCGAAGAAATTCGAGGAAGATTTATAGAATTTTATGTTCTCCTTTTGTAATTGAGGGCAGATGAAATGTAGAACAGTTTAATAATTTTGTCGATTATTATTATTATTATTATTGGTACAAGAGGAATTCAGAATTTTTATTAAAGCTCCTTCTAAAGGATAATGGAGATCCTTTAATTACGAAGGGGGGTAACAGTGTCGATCACTTGCCTTAGGATCGGTTGTTCCTCGAGGAATCGGCGGAACGTTTTAATTCCATTCATCCATTCATCGAGTTCGAAGAGGGGGAGGCTCTCGTTCGGGTTCGTTTGGCTCGATGAGATTACTAAAATCAATTAATCAATACAGTCATTCGAGCGGGGCGAATTATTGTTACGATTGAGAAAGAAATTGGAAAGGTTGTTCTGTTAAGATTAATAACGAGGGATAAAAGTAAGTTTATCAATTTTCTGAAATGGAAAAATGAGGAATTTTATTTGAAAAAAAAAAAATAGAATAGAGAAGAATAGGAAGAACAATTTGAACAATTTAATGTGAAGAGAGAGAAATCTCGATCATAGAGAATTTATCACGAAATATTATTAAACCAAGATAAGAAAGAAAAAATATAAAGCAAGTGGATGAGAATAAAACTTGTCGAAGAATTAACGAATAAAAATGTTTCGGTTTTGCGTTTCCTCCTCCAGGAGGAAATATTTTTTCCTTTTCACGTGGTTCAGCACCGAAAGTGATTATGCTGGAATAAATTAGGTGCACGTATATATTAATAAGTTATTTTAACTCGTGTTAAATAAGTAGCAGGGAACTATATTTGACGGTAATTATTATTAGTAATATTTATTATGGTAATTTGTCAAAGAAATTGCGTTATGAAAATTATTACTTGACGTAAAGTTACACATAAGCGGAAGGAAGAAACGAATTTCTTTTATCAGAGAGAAAGGAAAATTAATTCTTCCAGTCTCAAAGAATTATTTACGAACGCTTTATAATTTTCCAATTATATCGTTTGTTCGAATCGATTTGTCAGATCGATGAAGAAGACTTAGGAAACTTTTTACTCTTGTAAAGAAAGAGGAAGTCGATTAAAGGTTCAAATTTTTTACGAGTATGTAAGGATATTGTGGGATAAAGCGGAGTAAACAGTGTCTCTTTACGCGTATTATTATTCGTATTCGCCAAGATTCAGCCTCGAGTGGTCATGATATTTCCAAGCAACCTTTTTAAGAAAGGTTATACACTTATATCAAGACGCTTTTATTCCTCCCTTCCTTCTGACGACTACTCAAGTTTCTTTCTCCTTTTTTTTTTTTTTTTTTTTTTTTTAGTCTCCACTCCAGAACCACTTTTACGTATCTATATATCTTTGTGTATCTTTGATTCGGTTGAAAAACTTTCATTTCGCGGGAGAAAAAGAAAGGAAAGAAAGGAGAGAAAAAAAAAAGGAAGCAAAAGTGACTCTCCCATTCGGTGAATATTTTTTATTTTCTTTCTTTCTTTCTTTTTCTCCTATTTAGAGAGAGGAAACATCGTATAATTGCTCTTCTCGCAACATGCATCTTTTGTCCCATAAATTCTCTTGAATTTTTATCCTTTCAAAGATACAAAATGGACGCGTTGTTATTACGCTTTCTCACACAAGTATTCTTCTTTCAAGATTTTGTAAACGAAGAATCCTTATTATCGATCTCGTTACGACAAATCGACACATTGAAGCAATTAAATTTGTTAAGATCCAATTTAATTTAAATCCCAGGCAAACACGAAATAATTCGATCGTATCTTCCAAACTTCATATTTCTAAAATACCTATATACCATTTTTCTTCCTCCTCTAAAAGGCATTAAACTCTCAATTCTCCAAGACGAAAACAAAAAAAAAAAAAAGAAGAAGAAAAATTTATTTCCAACGGACAACTTTCACACATTTATTCGCATTCGATTGAAAATCGTATTGTACCATTCATTCCTTCTCTTCCACGCCCGTGTTTTCATTAGACCCTGCTCTATTCTCCATGGGATGGCCATAAAACCACTTTCCTCGGCAAGATTATTGACATATCGGCCGACGGAAATTGAGGTGTCGGACGCAGCAAACGATCCGTTAGGTTACGTTGGGTATCGCGTGGGCCGCCTCTTCCCTCCCCTCCCTCTCCCTCTCCCTTCCCCAGTGCCGTCGGTGTATTATTTTCACGACGAAATATTGACCGGCGATCGTTCATCCTTCGACGACAGCTCCTCTATCTTTCGGACGCTGCCTCCCCATTTACGATTTTTCATTCGCGGCGATAACTTGGACGACGACGGTAATGGATTGGCCGGTTTTTAAATCGTGGGAGGAGGAGGAAAAAAATATAGAGAGGTATGGAGAGATATGGATAGTGGAACGTGGGATGATTGCGGAGGTGTCGCGTGTTTGATTAATTTCATTGGCTTGGATTGGTTTGTGTTGATTGGGGTGTTTTGTCTTAGGATAGAGAATCCTCTCGAATTCTTTTGCTCGATAGATGTGGTCGTATTTGCACGAGGAAATAATATCAAAAGTGTCGCTCTCGACACGTGTTTTTCCAAGATTTGGTAATTGAATCGGGCAGAGAAATTGGGGAATTCCTCTCAGATTTTTGGGAGAGGAATATATATGTGATTCAATGATATTGTTAGAATAAAGAAGAAAATATCCTTTTTAGGAATCGAATATCGATAGACTGCTCGCCATGCAAATGATATTTTTGTGAAACTTGTGAAAAATACCATTTTTGAAGAATTTCATCCCTCGATACTTTCTCTTATATTTTAACTCGTAAAAATGACGCGTTCAAAATTTGAAGGGAAAAGAAAAAAAAATCATCTTACGTCGAGAAGCGTCGAACTTAAAGATTTAATTTTTCCATTCGAAACGATTTAAAAGGAAAGATCTCCTCCTCCGATTACAACTGTTTCCGGAAACAAAGATGTTGGATGAATGATCCGGCACGCAACGGAAGAGATCCTCGTGAGGAATAGAATCGGGTCGCGTATAGAAGCGCGTAGACGATTAATTATGTCGCGGCTGTAACTAATCCTGGGGAGACAATGGGGGATGGTACCTTTGCGTCTTCGATAACAATGCACATATCGAATTGAAAGCGGCGCTCTGTTCCATTGGCGCAGTTCCACCGGTTTCGGTGGAAGGCCAATCGTGTGTATGGAAGGGAGAGACAATGGCGGGGTCCAGGACCGCAGGTCACGAGCCTTTCCACCCGCCGAGCTGCCCCCGATTTCCTTGTTCCGCGAGCCTTCCCCTCCCCTGAAGTGGATGGGACGGCCGGCTAAACCCGCACCTGTCCCGAATTACACGCGCATCCCGCCTCGTCTTCTCTCTCACGCTCCACCCGAGTCGTGAAATTGTATTAGCTTCATCGCCAATGTATTTCTTTATGGCACTGGATTATATTAGATTTGTGATGTAACTTTGGTCATTGTTATAATTTTAATACAACATTTTATATAAAAATTTTTAAAAAGTCGTGAAATTATACTAGATTCCAATGTAGGGTATTTCTTTATGGATTATATTAGATTTGTGATCTTTGACGTAACTTTGATCATCGTTGTAATTTTGATACGGTATTTTATATAAAAATTTTTAAAAAGTCGTGAAATTATACTAGATTCCAATGTAGGGTATTTCTTTATGGATTATATTAGATTTGTGATCTTTGACGTAACTTTGATCATCGTTGTAATTTTGATACGGTATTTTATATACAATTTTTTAAAAAACAAAGTCATGAAATATACTAGGTTCCAATGTAGGATATTTCTTTATGATACTGGATTTTATTATATTTGTGATCTTTAACGTAACTTTGATCATCGTTGTAATTTTGATATGGTATTTTATATACAATTTTTTAAAAAGTCGTGAAATTATACTAGATTCCAATGTAGAGTATTTCTTTATGGTATTGGATTATATTATATTTGTGATTTTATGGATATGAAACAATTGGTAAAATTTGTTTGACATAACTTTGATCATCGTTGTAATTTTGATAGCATTTTATACATTTTATACAAATTTTTAAAAAACGAAGTCATGAAATTATATTAGATTTCAATATAAGATATTTCTTTATAATACTGGATTATATTATATTTGTGATCTTATGGAAATTGTGAAATAATTGTTTGACGTAACTTTCGTTGTAATTTTGATATGGCATTTTATATACAAATTTTTTAAAAAGTCCTGAAATATTATTCCAATATAGAATATTTCTTAATGGTATTGGATTATATTATATTTGTGATCTTATGGATATTGTGAAATAATTATTTGACATAATTTTGATCATCGTTGTAATTTTGATACAGCATTTTATATACAAATTTAAATTATTAAAAAACAAAGTCATGAAATATTATACTAGATTCCAACATAGGATATTTCTTTATGATACTGGATTTTATTATATTTGTGATCTTTAACGTAACTTTGATCATCGTTGTAATTTTGATATGGTATTTTATATACAATTTTTTAAAAAACAAAGTCATGAAATATTATATTAAGTTCCAATGTAGGATATTTCTTAATGGTATTGGATTATATTATATTTGTGATCTTATGGATATTATGAAATAATTAGTTTGTTTGACGTAACTTTGATCATCGTTGTAATTTTGATATGGTATTTTATATACAAATTTTTAAAAAATAAAGTCATGAAATTATACTAGGTTCCAATGTATAGAATATTTCTTTATGGTATTGGATTATATTATATTATGATTTTATGGATTTTTTAAAAATCACAACTTTAAAATTTTTTAAAAAACAAAGTTGTGAAATTATACTAGATTCGTATCAATATTATATTATATTATATTTGTGATCATCGTTACAATTTTGATGCGGCATTTTATGTACAAATTTTATTAAAAAAAAACAAAAGTCGTGAAACGTTACACTGTGTTACGTAATATCGAATTATTACATAACACCTTTTTCTTCCTTTTATCATTCAAATTCAGCCGTTCTAGAATTAATCTGTAAGGGGAAATGAAACTCGGGACCGCTCGGTCTGCCGGACCAGGATTCCAATTCGAGTTCATTTGCCGGACGAGTGAGTTACCGCTCTAACCAATCGAGCCGTCCAAGTCGTTAACAGATTCCTTCCCTTCTCTCTAAGCCTAACAAGTGAAAACAAGAAGATTGTAAATTTGCCTTCGTCTTCTTCCTCGAATAGAAATAATAAAGTTTATATTCATAAAATATATCATCTTCCAATTCCAATTGTTTCCAACGAGTGCTCGTCGATCGGCAAAAGCTTATTTATTAAGGGAAATTCTTACGCTCCGCTCGTTGTTACTCGTCGATCCAACGTGTGAGGTTAATTAACCGGCCGTAGAACAATTTGCCTTTCGCGCTCGAGTCGAAAATAAAGAAAACGAAACGGAGAAGACGAAGAGGAGGAACAGTAGAATACTGTTATTACACGATGTTGGAAGATTTTAGAAAGATTTTATTATTATTTGTCGTTCTGTATTAATTGTTTCTCGATCGAGTTTTCTAAGAGAGATTTGCTTTATTCTTCCCTTTATTTTATTATTAGTTGCAAGTTCCTCGGAGGATTGAACGAAGGTGAGAAATTTTGGAAATTTGGAGCCTCGAACGGTTGCAGTAAAAGGTTATAGAAGGGAGAGAAGAAATATAACGCGATAAGGTGAAAACCTGTTAAGCAAAATGCAACGTCGAGCAATTTCCTTCTTTGCGTTTGCATAATGCGCTTGAACTTGGAAGTTTAAAGGAAAAAAAAAAAAAAATCGAAATTACCTTGGCACCGTGTAATAGCCATTCAATATGCGTTTATCGGAAAGTTGGCAGATTGTGTTCGAAGATAAACTCCGTAAATTAATGACTTTTACTGCTACCACAGCGTGGAAGTTACGTAAAGCGAGCCAGCAGGGAAGAGGAAGAAGAAGAAAGAAGATAAAAAAAGAATAAAGAATAACGTATGAATATCGTCGGTTGCGAGTTTCTCTCTTCTCCTATTCTTCGCTTAATATCAATTTCTAACATTTTCTCCCCCGATAATCCAACTTTCCAAATTAAAATTTTTCCAAAACCTATATACCTTCCTACTGAATTTTTATTTCTTTTCTCCATAATAATTTCTCAATCACAAGCCCCGACGTATAAATATTTTCACGAGACAAATATTCCTAATGCCTCGCCTGTTTGTCGAAGGATACGATACGAGGCATTCAAGTGGCGAACACGATGAGTCACGCAACACACGCGCGTCGTCCCTCCATTAGACAGGGATACAGTGTTGTTTTAGGCGCGACCCGAATTAAGGCAGGAGTGGGGGGAGATGCGCGCGCAGCGGCCAGCCGAAATTGGAGGAGGGGAGGGGGTAACGGCCGAGTTTACCTCGATGGGAAATATATTATCGTTCGCTCGAGTGGGCTAACGCAACGTAAGGCAACCGCTCCATGTTTCTCTATTTAGCGCATCGCTGTTGTTACAAACCTTTGCACTAGGATCTCGACCACCCATTATTTACCCTAAAGTCGAAACGTTGCCGAATTACTGGAACTTTTGTGAAACGAATTGTCGTTAATTACATCTAACGATTCTTTATTAAAATTGACGACACAAAGACGAGTGCTCGTGAAAACTTTTTAAGAGTGGCACGAGATCGTTGAGGGTTTACGATACGTCAATTTCTATCGAGAAAGGAATAGAAGTGGAAACTCTCGTCTGGTCGCAAAAGTTCCATAACAATAAAGAAACTTTTATCAAGATGTTCATCCGAAAGAATTATCGAGTCGTAAACCAAACGTTTTTCTCTCAAACAATTTTTAATCGTGTACAGAAGACTCGTTTATGAATTTCTCTTCTCGAATATTTTCGATTTGAATAGATTTCGAATGAAGTTTCGATTCAAGATGAATTTAGGAAGGAATTAATTTCGAGTGATTAATTTAATGTGTATAAACACGTGTCGTCAAAATTCCAAATGTAAATTATCTTACTTGTTTCCAAGTATACAACCGCGTTTATGACTCCGCTCCATTTTTCCAAGGAAGCTTCAAATAATACTCGCTTATTACAACCACGCCCAGGTTACAGGAATGGTCTCAGTACTCGGTATTAAATTCCAGTCAAAGTACGAATTAATTAAAGCACGGACAATTACTGTTAAAGCGCTTGAACCCTACCAAAGACAGAGAGAGGGGAAGAAAAAAAAAAGAAAAAGAGGAAGAAGAAAAAGAAAAAAAGAAGGATGCTTTTCACGTTAATAAATTTTATATTATAAATGAACAAAGTGGCGGAGGGCTTGTTATTTGAATGTTCTCTGAAATGTACAAAAAACCGTGCCAACTTTGCAACGGAATTTTTTTTTTTATTTTATTTTTTTCTTCTTCTCTTATTACATACACAGGGTTGACCCGTTTTAATTTATGAATTTCATACATTATCATCTCAAATATTTTTTTAACGCTTGGGTTAAAAAATGAAGTACTTTGAACGAAATTTGTTCTGCTTTGCGTTATAAAAAAAAAAGAAAGGTTTCAATTCAATTGTAAAGGATTAAAATTAAAATATCTTGTTGTTGAAGTTAATTCTTTTGAATGATAAATTCTTTTTTTTTTAAAGGAGGATCATCGATATATTTAAAAAAAAAGAAAAAGACTTTATATGATAACTCGACTTTTAACAAAACGACGAATCATTAATTCTCGATATTTTCAAATCAATTTCGAATCGAAATACACTCGTCCCTTTTTTTTAATTTTCCTTCGTCCTATTTTCCTTTTTCCTCCTCCCTCTTTCGACGGTCGCGCTAATTAATTTTTAAAATCGGCGTTACATCGTTGTAATTATTAAGTTTATCTCGCGCTTAAACGACAGAAACGAAGTTGCAAGGGGCGGGGGGAGGGAAGAACGAGGGAAATATTGCTTCGGTGTATTTAATTTGCATCTGAATTCGCGGCGAAGTTGGCTGGAACGAGCAATTACGACTTTATCCGGTTTTATGATTTTATGCGTCGATTCGATAGCGCGTTGGCCCGTGTAAATGCCAAATAAATCATTCACAATCCCTAATTATTCGCGAAACGCGGGGAGGAATCGATTGGAAAAACGTTTTAAATATTTCGGCTATTTCCAACGATCGACATAGAGAAAGAGAGAGAGGAAAGATTTAATTCTTTTTTTTTTTTTATCATGAAATCGAAACGAATTAGCGTTTGTATATATTCGAATGGATGGATTTTTCCGTTTGCTCGTTTTATTTTTTCTAAAATCGATCGTTTTCGACGAAATGATATTAATCGATCGATAAGGTTCTCTCTTTTATCGAAAATTTCGAAACATCACGGTGGAAATTAATATCGATCTCGTTCGAGAAACGAGATTTTCCCTATTTCGTCATAAAGAAGAAAACTAATTTCCATAATCGAATCCAATTTTATCCACTCAATTACGTAATCTCTCTCTCCAAAAACGCAGATTTTTCCCGTACTACGTAAACTTATGAAACGGATTAAATTCGTTAAACTTGTCCCCTCCACGCGCTTTCTAAAATTCTTTCTAAATTTCAACGACGCTTTCATCTTCATTTCGACAACGACACGATGTGATAAGGAGAGGGGAGGCGATCTGGCCAATCAGCCACGGTCACGTAAAGGGACGGGTAAAAAAAAGAGGGAGGGAGGGAGAAGACGACAATTGTTAGCACTCGCGTTGCATAATTCAGACGGATGCGAGATCGTTAAGGAAAAGTTTCGCCATTACAAGCACGAAATGTAAAGCATGGGGAGCGGGGAACACGTCGACGGGGGGACGGATACGCGGGAGGAGGCTGTCTTCTTTAAATTGTGTCGCAAATTGCCGGGACCCCCCGCCGGGGCGAAAGAAGCAACCCCACCGATAACGTCGGTCGCTGTAATGGCCTGTTAACGCCGACGTCTCGAGCCCATCATCGAGCCCGTCGTCGTCGTAGTCGTCGGACGACTGCGGATTTTCTTCTGCCCGACACCGATTGACTTTTCGCATTTTCGGCTTCGTGGCATTCTTTTAATCGACCACGTCCTTGCCACGCTGTTGCGCCAATTAGAATCAACGAAGAAGTAACTTTTTGGAGTTTTATATTACCATTTGTGACGAAGCTTTCTTTTCTTTCAATAGAATTCTTTCCGAGAAAGAATTATGATCTCACTGAGTTGTTAAAATTTACGTATTAATTGTATATTTTTTGCAGTATCGATTCTTATTCAAAAATTTCCATTGTTTTCCAGGATGATGAACACTGCTCTCTAATTTATAATATAATTTACTTTATGGTTAACTTCATATTTAGAGGAGCCTCTCACAAACTATCTTCAATATATCTTCAATATAATCTTTTCTATAAAAATTATTAATCAAATATACTTTTAAGAGAGACATAGCTTAATAAAATTCCAATAGAATCTGAATTTTAAATAAATAAAAGATGGAAATATGGATTCTTATAATATTCTTTTATAATATCACAGAGTTATTCAGAAATTAAAATTTATTTATTGTATACTTTTGCAATATCAATTCTGTTATTCAAAGTTTTTCTTCTTGGCCCCTCTCAAACCATCTTCGATACCTTTTTTATAAAAATTATTAATCAAATATACTTTTAAGGGAGAGCTTAATAAAATTCCAATAGAATCTGAATTTTGAATAAATAAAGGATGGAAAGATACTTTTGTAATATCAATTCTGTTATTCAAAAGTTTTCCACGAGGATGATAAACTCTCTAATTTATATATTCTATGGCTAAACTTCATATTTAGAGGGATCCTCCTCAAACCATCTTCGATAAAAATTTCTTTACTATAAAAATATTTTTATATTTTTATTTTCTATAACTTTTCTATAAAAATTATTAATCAAATATACTTTTAAGGGAGAGACGTAGCTTAATAAAATTCCAATAGAATTTTAAATAAATAAAGGATGGAAAGATGGTGGATTCTTATAATATTCTTTTATAATATCACAGAGTTATTCAGAAATTAAAATTTATTTATTGTATACTTTTGCAATATCAATTGTTCAATTATTCAAAAGTTTTCCATGAGAATAATAAACACTGTTCTTTAATTTATATACTCTATGGTTAAACTTCATATTTAAAGGGGCCCCCCTTCTTCGATATCTTTTCTATAAAAATTATTAATCAAATATAGTTTTAAGGGAAAGCTTAATAAAATTCCAATAGAATCTGAATTTTGAATAAATAAAGGATGGAAAGATACTTTTGCAATATCAATTCTGTTATTCTCAAGTTTTCCACTCTAATTTATATACTCTATGGCTAAACTTCATATTTAGAGAGACCCTCCTCAAACCATCTTCGATACCTTTTCTATAAAAATTATTAATCAAATATACATTTAAGGGAGAGCTTAATAAAATTCCAATAGAATCTGAATTTTGAATAAATAAAGGATGGAAAGATACTTTTGCAATATCAATTCTATTATTCACAAGTTTTCCACTCTAATTTATATACTCTATGGCTAAACTTCATATTTAGAGGGACTCCCCTTCTTCGATACCTTTTCTATAAAAATTATTAATCAAATATACTTTTAAGGGAGAGCTTAATAAAATTCCAATAGAATCTGAATTTTGAATAAATAAATGATGGAAAGATACTTTTGCAATATCAATTCTGTTATTCACAAGTTTTCCATTCTAATTTATATACTCTATGGCTAAACTTCATATTTACACCGCTAGAGGAGCCCCTCTCAAACTGACCATCTTCGATATCTTTCCACTTTTATCCATTGTTATTAACATAATAATAATATTATTACAATTCTATAGAAATTATTAATCAATTATATTTTTAAGAAAGGGAGTACTTAATAAAATAGAATAGAATCTGAATTTTGAATAAATAAAGGAGGGAGGGAAAGACGATGGATTCCAATCTCGAGGAGATGACAGGAGATGTCGATCAATTTAATGCTCGGCACGGGGACACAATTACGCGTCGTTGTGGCTGCTGTAAAGCTGCGTAGGAAGAGGAAGGAGGGCGCTTAATTTGAAAGCATCCTCGATAATGACATTGTTCCACCATCTCCCCGCCAATTTCTTCGAGTGTCCCGAAAACCCATCGCGAGATTGCCGACCCTTCAACGAAACTTCGACTCTCCGAAGAACGGGAACGTTTCGAAACGGTACGTGCGATTACACTGTTGGAAACATCATCGACACGATCGTTTCTCTTCACCGTTTATCATTCGTTAAAGGAAGGCCGACCGGAATCCCGATCATCTCGAATCTCTCCTCGGATCGAGCGAATTCATCTTATTTTTAGAGAGGATAACCTCTGCAGGATAAACCGAGGGATATCTCCGTGATCTGATTTTATGACGCTTGATGATCTCTTCCTCCCTTCCTTCCAATGAATATTGCATAAGGCGACTCGGTAATTGTTTACCAAAGATGGCAGATGATCCTTTCCTTTTTCGATGGAGAAATCGTGTATAATTTTATTTTAACCTTTACAATAAATTAATATTCCACCACGTTGATTAATCACAATTTAAACGATGCTTTCAAAATAAATTTCTAACACATGGATGCCAATAGATAGACGGATGGATAATTATTTTCGCATCGAAAGAAAAGAAAGAGAGAGAAATTATTCGTCCAAAGGATACACTTTTGCCAACTTTGTCAGCGCATAATCGAACATCGGCCGAATGGACGGCCTCGGAAAAAGGGGTAACGAGAGAGAGAGAGAGAGAAAGGGAGAGAGTAGATGGAAAAGAATCGAAGGTCCCTACGGGCAGTAGTCACTTCTATAATATTCAATACGCTTGCTGGTACAGGTGGCTATTCATCAATTCAAATCCGCAACTTCTCCCTATTCATACAAATTCCGTGCACACCGCGCCACGTCCCGTTCCCTGTATTAATGGATGCAGTTCCCCTTAGGGGACCACCGTTGGGCCACCGGCGGAAAAGGGAACGTTACGAAACGTGGGTGGTGGTGGTGGTTGCCGAGTCGAGTGAAAGCAGGGGATGATTCGAAACGTACGGCCCGATAGGGAAATCCACCACATGTCCAAACGCGCACCCACCCACCCCTCCCCTCCATTTCTATGTATTCTCGAGGCGATAACGTTTTCGGGCTGCTTTGTCTTCGTCCTCCTCCTCCTCCTCCTCCTCCTCGTGCATCCATGTTGCCGCTTTATCGTTGTCCCTACACCCTTTCACCAACTATTGGGACGTGTTCCTTCTTTCCTTTCTTTTTTTTTTTTTTCTACCTCGAAGCGAGGATAGTATCTTTGGAAGAATCTTTTTCGAATCGAAGCTTGGATTTGGAAAAGATTTTTATCCCGAGATGAGGAGGAAGTTCTCTTAATCGAGGTGTGAAGAGCGGATACTTTATTGAAAGGGTGTGTAAAAAGGAGAGACACACACACACATACACACGCACAGTTTAATCCAATCTGCCGAACTGCTAATTTATTCAAAAGAACAATGGAACACGTTGAAGGGGCGAGATTACACCCACGAAATCCCGACGATTCGAGTGGGGGGAGGGGGTCGTAGAGCTAGGACCAGCACGCTCTTTAAACATAAATGAACCGTGGAACGTGGTTTCCTTCTCCCTTTTTCTTTCGCCCTCTTTCCCGAGGAAAACAAATCGGGAAAAGCGTTCTCGCTCTTCTTCCTCTTCTTCTTCTTCTTCTTCTCCATCTGCTATTTTTCCCTCTAGGCTGACAGTTGAATGATTATCCAACGTTTCCTCTTTTAAAGTGGGTTCCTTCTGTCCACCTTACTTCCTCCTCCTTCTCTTCTCTTCTCTTCTATCCCTTTGCTGCTCTCTTGTAAGGCTAAGTTTACCGTCTTCCCTCTTCCTTCTCCTCCCCCTCTGTCTCTATCTCTGCTCTCTGCCCTTCAGCGTGTTCCCCGCCGTGACATCTTTGATTATGAACGTCCGCCGCTATTTGCGGGCAACGAGCATCAAAGATTTGAATGGAGGAGCCCCCGGATGCTTTTGATGTGCCGCCTCCGCGTTTATCCGCCGCTGACCAACGTCATCTACCACTATGGTAGAGGAAGGTTCTCGATGCGAGAACCTTCTCTGCATCCTCTCTGCCTTCCAGTTAATTTGCTCCATCGTAAATGGAGTCGAGCGATAGAGTGGAAATTTAGTATCAACGAAACTTTCCTTTCCTTTCTTTTCTTTTTAAGAAGAACAAGTTTCACCAAGTTTCGTAGAATTCGATTTCGCGCAGATTTCGTCCAGATATACTTAAGATGTTGCATTTCAATTCTATTTATTTCTTTTTAAGGTGTTCGTTTCAATTCTATTTATTTCTTCGAAAAAATTGAAAATTGTCTTGATTGTACAAACTTGCTGCAAAGGAAGTTTTTGAATATTTCTTTATATATTTCGCGATAAATGATGCATAGATTAATAAGTATCGAGCAGGATTAATAAGTAAATTTATCAAACGATTTATTTTACGAAAAATTTCATTGAAAGTGATATAATCGGTGTGATACCGTTTGGTGTAAATGATAATATTAAATATCTTCCTCTCTCTTTCTCTATATATATATTAGATGTAATAACTTTCTCGTGCGTCTCAAAGGCTCTCGCGGAAATTCTAAAACCGACGTGCATCCACGGATGGGTTTATACACGTTATTGCACTCGACATATTTTCTTATGTGTCTTTCCCTTCTCTCTCTACGCTAAATTAAAGCAAATTGCAGACGTTCCTCCGCAAAGACGTTTGACCGCCTCTAACGGGGATAATCAAAACACGGGGATAATAATACCGTGCACTTTAGTTGGGAATTTTCAATTCAATTTTCAACTGAACTTCTTTCTCTTTTTTTTTTAAGATTCTCTTCCAACATCACCTTCACGATTAAGGAACATTTAAATATTATGGATATTGATAATGAAAATCACGACGTTGATTTCACAATCGATGGTGTATATAAAGGGTGTCCCAAAATTAACGCAAGATTTGAATTAAACAACCTCATCCCGCTGCAACTCCCCTTTTATAATCAAACGATGAACGTCACAATTTCTGTCGCAAAAACTGCGCCCTATCTCGAAATTACTACGCTCAAGCGGAACAAAGTATTGAAAATAAAAATACATACGAGTAAAATAAAACGAAAAGAAAAAAACTTCATCCGTACACGCATCTCAATATATAGGGTGTCCCAAAATTAACGCAAGATTCGAATCAAATATAAAACAGAGTTTCTAGTCTTCAGATATTTATCTTTCAAGCGAATCGTAAAGTACATAGGACAGGGTTATTTATGGAATAACGCATCGGGCACGTACGCACCCTTTCGTCCAAATTTTTCATCACCTTTCTGCATAATCGCGGTTGAATTTCGTCGATGCGGCGTTCAATTTCCTCTCGTAATGCGCGCGTGGATTGTCGACACGGACCTTTCGCTTCGAATAACCCCGTAAGAAGAAATCTAATGGCGTTAAATCGCACGATCCAGGGGGCCAATTCTGATCGCCGAAACGAGAGAGTACGCGACCAGGAAACGTCTCGTGCGGTAATCGAATCGTTTCGTCGACTGTACGGCGCGTGGCATCGTCTCGTCGAAACCGCGTATCGGTCGCGTCGATGTCATCCAACTTCGGCGGAAAGAACCGTGTTATCGCGTCGCGATATCGAGCGCCGTTAACAGTCGCTGCTCGACCAGCCTCGTTCCCAAAAAAGTATGGTCCGACGATGCCTCCTGGCCAAAATCCGCACCGAACAGCGACACGTTGCGGATGCGTTTGTTTCTCGCTAATCACGCGCGGCTTCTCCCAAACGCGGCAATTTTGCCGATTAACGAAGCCGTCCAGATGAAAATGCGCTTCGTCGCTTGGGATTACTTTCCTGGAAAAACCGCTTTTTCGCGATTAATAATCCATTCCACGTCGTCGTATCGTATAACGCTCTCCATTCTTACCAACCCTCTTAAACTCTCCAACTGTCAAACTGTTCTTTTTTCAGGCTTGATGCAAAAATGGCGGGAAATTCAAATCTCGCGTTAATTTTGGGACACTTCCTTTATACGAGGAGGAGTGGAGAAAAATCTGAAAGCGCGATTTCCATGACTGTGATATTCCGCTGGCGTGTAAACACGCGCATCGTTCGTAGAGAGCCACCTTTCAAGCTGGAGGGAAGGGGAAGAGGAGGGGGGATTCGTTTGCATTCGGTGAAAAGGGTCCGTAATTTTCCCTTACGAGCGCCGGGACAAATTCAAATTTAACGTTATTTTACGCGAGTAATGTTATTGCTTCGCCGCCCGTGCGCGCCGTGTTCGCGGAAACGCGGCGAGTTTTCCAAAGTCTTTTCAAAGAGCGCGGCCGGGGGGAAAGATTTTTAAAATGCGATAATAATTGAGGGAGAGAGAGAGAGACGCGAGGGAGGGTGGACAGGTGGGCGAACAGGTGGCAGGCATTGAAAATCCGCTTTTATCGTAATTACCGCGTCGTCGACGAAAATTTTCCCCGCTCTTTGACAGGGGGGAGAGTTTTCTCGATTAATATCGTTTCGAGACACCGTGTGACGTTGGGCCATTAAGGAATGTTGTTTCGTAATGGAGGGAAATTTTTCTGCCGCCATTTTTGAAGGGAATTTGAATTCTTTGGAGGAACGGGATTTCTCAGGTTGTTTCGAGTTATAATTTGAGGATAATTTTCATTTAATCGTTCAAAATTTCAAAGATAATGTATCTTTAAAGACTTTCAATTAACTTATTGTCTCTGGAAACAATTACAGATCCTCTCATTCTTGGTGTTCCCTAATAAGCATTCGATTATACATGCTTTTGGACTATACTTTTACTTGAACACCAAAATCCATTGTCCTTGACTATTATTCACACACTTTTGAAATACAAATTGAAATACAAAATCCACTGTTAACCTCCTCATAATAATATCTTTTAATAACCATTCGACTCCGTGTTCCCTAATAAGCATTCAATTATACATGCTTTTGGACTACGAATTAATCTTAGATTAATTCTTTCACTCGAACATCAAAATCTATTATCCATCATCCTTGATCATTATTCACATTTTTGAACCCTGCAAATAATTACAAATCCTGTCTCGTTCGAATATCAAAATCCACTATTAATCTGCTCATAATAACTCCATGTTCCCTAATAAACATTCGATTATACATGCTTTTGGACTACGAATTAATCTTAGATTAATTCTTTCACTCGAACACCAAAATCCATCATCCTTGATCATTATTCACACTTTTGAAATACAAATTGAAATACAAAATCCACTGTTAACCTCCTCATAATAATATCTTTTAATAACTATTCTACTCCGTGTTCTTTAATAAGCATTCGATTATACATGCTTTTGGAAGAATCTATGAATTAATCGTAGATTAATTCTTTCACTGGAACACAAAAATTCATTGTGCATCATCCTTGACCATTATTCACACTTTTGAAATACAAAATTCACTGTTAACCTCCTCATAATAATATCTTCTAACAACCATTCGACTCCTTTTTGACTGGAAATCGTACACGATACAGTTCGAATATTCGTGTCGTTGGCCGGTATTCGGCCTCCCTTATAATGCCTCTTTCGAGGCATGCACGCATGGTCAGGGGAATGCGTCCACACGAAATGCGGACGCGCCTAATCAACACGGGGAGCCGCGCTTTCGTGCACGCTCAACGCACTTGGAATAGTTCTAGGGAATTTGGGACAAGTCCCGTACGCACGTACGGTGTCTGCAATTGACGTGAATGTGTTCCACGGACCGTGAGCGAAACGGAGAGAGAGAGAGAGATTAGGGTCATTCCGCTTCACTTGGAAACCATCAGGTGGCCATCAACTCCCCGAAAACTCCTTTCATTCCGTTCATTCATTTCCCAATTTGATTTTCTTTAACAATTTTCTTCGCGTTTTGTTTCTAATTTTTAAGCTGTTCTTTGATTAATGGATTGATGTAAGCGGGCTTCTTCGATAACGTTTCTTCTTCAATTTCTATTTCATTTATAGAGCAAATAATTTTCGTTTTATGAAAAGTTCCATGGATGAATATAATAAAAAGGAAAAGTGTTTGAAAACAACATTTTTAACCTTACAAACTAGGAATAAAAAGAAAGAAAAGGAGGAGAAAGAAAAATACTGAAAATATGGAAAGCTTAGCTTTTAAATGCTAGAAACAACTACGTTGAAAGTGCAATTCTTATCGCGAAACTGACGTCGCTGTATAAACCATCAGAAGCCGTCTAGAATTTCCCCTTTGTGCTCGAAAAGACTTTTCTAAAAAGGAAAAATTCCAACGATAGTGTCCAAATACGCGAGATTTATTCACTCTTCAACCCCTCAATTTCCACCCCCTTCTTCGCTCATAAACGCACTTCTATATAAACTAATAACTTTTCACCGCGAGGAATAAACAATTTCACGATGAAACGCGTGGAAGGGGGGCGAGAATCCGATATTAAAAAAAAAATATTATTAACGGGATAAAATTCTCCGGAATAATACGCTCCCCCTTTCGGATAAAAATGCAGTTCAACAGAAGGGGGCGCTTTGAGGGAGGGAAAAAATGGATCTCAACTCGATGGAATATCTCTCATATATACACATATCTCGGTTCATCTAATTGGACGAAGGTTGATAACGCGAGTAGATGGATCTTGAATCGTGAAAGGAAGGCCTCTTTGATTAAATTTCAACAGAAGAGAGAGAGCGTGGAACACGTCGAGGTTGTTGTTTCAAACTCGTTGAAATTCGAAATCTTCGAATAAGAATTTCGAGCGAATTTATACATTCAAACGCTTCTAAATTACATTACACGACCATTTCCCTTTGTAAAAATTTCCAATGAATTCCAGAAATACCTAAGAAGAGAGAAAAAGAAAATTAATAAAAAAAAAATTCGATCGAATCCCTTATTGCTCTCCACGAATATAATCGAATCAAATTCTTTTCTCTCTCTCTATATATATATATATATATATACACACATACACGATAAATATGCAGGACACGCAGGGAGAGCAGGGAGCAACGTGTGTTTCGGAAGTGACATCTGCTTTCGAATCAAGTGTTCTCCGCGGTGGTTGCGGAAAACGCTTTTCCGCTCCCTCCCTCCCTCCCTCCCTCCCGAAGCTCTGTCACCCTCCATACATGATACATGAAGCACACAGCATCCGACGGCATCCGATGGCACGACACTCAGCCAGCCACCGTCCCGTGAAATCATGCCTCATGATCCGCTGATCCTCCCCCTTCCTTTGTCACCCTTCTCCTCGCCGCGCTTTTTGCCCCGACATCCGCGTTATTTACTGACCCAAACCCACCCCGTCGACCTAGGTCTTCCACCCTGTCGCCTCCTCCCTCCCTCCTTTATGCGGAGATTGGTTCAGGGTGGCGGTAAAGCCAGTCACTTCATCGATTACACACCCTCCGCCGCTTCCTTTATTTTCGAGATAATTTTGCGGGAGGGACGGAGGAGGTGATTTATCCGTGGAAGGATAAGGTGTCGCGTGGGAAATTGAAAGGAACGGATCAGGTTACGCGCCTGGGATTTTTATGGACGAACGCGATGAGTGACGAATATAATCGAGAATTTTGTTTTGTTGTGATTGTCAAGTTCTTCCTTTCGATTCGTTCGAATTTCGAAGATTTTTATATACAAGATCGGGATCCAATTGTGATGAATATATTGGGTTGGCAACTAAGTAATTGCGGATTGAAGTTGATGATGACCTAATCGAAGCAATAATCGATTCGGATCGTCACAGTACAACTCGTGAGATTGCAGAGAAGCTTCATGTATCGCATACATGCATTGAAAACCGCTTAAAACAACTTGGCTATGTTCAAAAACTCGATACATGGGTTTCTCGCGAACTGAGAGAAAAGCATTTAACGTAACGCATTAACAGCTATGATTTGCTAAAGAAACGTAATGAAAATGATCCATTTTTAAAACGACCGATAACTGGCGATGAAAAATGGGTTGTTTACAACAATATCAAGCGAAAAAGATGGTGGAGCAGGCCACGTGAACCAGCTCGAACAACATCAAAAGCTGGTATTCGTCGAAAGAAGGTTTTGTTATCAGTTTGGTGGGATTACAAAGGAATCGTCTATTTTGAACTCTTACCACCCAACCGAACGATCAATTCTGTTGTCTACATTGAACAACTAACGAAATTAAACAACGCAGTTGAAGAAAAGCGGCCCGAATTGACAAATCGAAAAGGTGTTGTATTCCATCACGACGATGCAAAGCCACACACATCTTTGGTCACTCGGCAAAAATTGTTGGAGCTTGGTTGGGATGTTTTGCCACATCCACCATATAGTCTTTGCACCATCCGATTACTTTTTGTTTCGATCTTTACAAAACTCCTTGAATGGTAAAAATTTCAATAACGATGATGATATCAAATCGTACCTGATTCAGTTTTTTGCTAATAAAAACCACAAGTTTTATGAACGTGGGATTATGAAAGATGGCAAAAGGTCATTGATCAAAATGGGCAACACATTACAGAATAAAGTTATTTAGTTCCACGAAAAAATTGTCTTTGATTTTCTAAAAAAAATCCGCAATTACTTAGTTGCCAATCCAATAATACTTCTCTTCGTCGAACTTTCTCGATAAACTATCCTTTCAAATTATAATTTCCAACTTCGAATCATTCCTATCACTTTTTTGAATCCTCTCCAAGACAAGGATTTCCTCCTAAGCTCGCATGTCATATTTCTCGAAATTTAAACCCGATTTCGATTCGTCTCTTTAATTCTTCTTAAAAAGAACCCTGTTTCGAATTTCGCGCCACGATAAAGCGATTCTAATTCGTTTGCCAATACTTTCGAAAAATTTATCTATTTTGATAAAAGGAAAAGGTATACAAGTTCGAGTTAATTCATAATCATTCCTAGAGGGGAATTGAGAATGAATCGAGTCTGAAACACGAGTTGAATAATAATATTTTTCTTGTACGCGCGTGAAAGAAGCAAGGATAGCAAGGTAAACGCGGACCGAGGTCGCAAACTTGTCGGTCAAAGATGGAAAAATTAAAGTGGCCGAGGAAAGGGGAGACGAGCGCTTCGCCGGGGGAGTTATTGAATCGTTGGTCGAAAAACGACTGGAAGTTACTACACTGGACGCCGGGGCACGGTAACTCGATTTCCTTCGCGCGCTCTCCAAAAGTCTGACCGCGTAACGAGCATCGCAAAATTTCATCCTCCTGCTTTTTTCGCTTCTCGCTTCTCCCCTCCTCGTCTCGAAGAGTAAAGGAATTCGTCCCTTCGACGAGAGACCACCACCATAATTCCATGTTTATGAAACGCTGTTCCTCTTCATTCCATTTCCTCCGCTTACAGAGAGACTTTTGAAAATTCTTTAAGATTTTTTGAAGTATACAAACAACTTGGAAATAATTAATTTTTCTTTTATTATTTAAATGATCCGAAATATTATTCTCTTATGTTGGAATTGAGTGGAAACAATAAATAAAATGTGCATATTTAGCTAAATGAATAGAAATATAAATTTCAATTTGAACGAATCCTGTCGAAAAGCATAGTTTCTTATCCGTCCAAAAAAGTAGAAGTGTATTTCTTTTCTTGTTTATTAAACGAGGAATAATTTTACAAAATTACAAAATCGAAATTGTGTATTATCTTCTTCTCGAATCAACGAAATTGAGAGATCAAAAAAAGGAAACCGCAATTGAGATCGATCAAAATCGACTATTAATCCTTTTCGAAGGGTTAGTTGTTCCCCTTCCTCCTCCACTTTTCAAGGAAGGAGGGCGCCAACGAAGAAAGAGAAGAAAGGGAGAAATTTGGAGAAAGAGGGGCGAGCGACATCTTGAAAAGTCATGTGCAATTTTACGGGTGAGCGCGGGGCGATAAAGCGAGGGGAGAGGAAGGGGAAACAGATAAACTCTCTCTCTTGCTATGAGATTTCATTGGATTACATTCGCGTTCTCGTTCCTCAGCTTCCGCTTCGATGTTTCGACCCGATCACGATAATCGAGAAGTCCTTTTTTCGTATTTTTTGGGAAACGAATTTAATGATATTTTCCTTCTCAATTTCTCGAGCTTGTTGTTCGTCGAGCGTTTGCCTGCCATTTTGCTTGCTTCTTCCAAAACGAAAATTTAAAAATCAATTTTACGACACTGAGATTCGTAAAATATGCTCCTCTTTGTCGCCACACGCGAGAAACACGCAAGCTTTTCTTAATAAATAAATAACAACACGAGTTTAGATACAGTTTGATCGAGTTTGAAATGTATAAATGTATCAATAACGAATCATCCTTTCGATATATATATATTCTTTAATTATATTTCCACGTATCATGTTTCGCGTGAAACCAAACATTTGCACAATTACAAATTTCGAAAGCGCAATTGAGCGAAATAAATGTTCAAATATTTTCTTATATAACTTCATAAATGATCGAATTTGCTTAAACGAGTCGAATCAATTATAATCGTAGAATGTTTGAATATTTCGTTCCAATTTTTTCTTCCCCTTCAACAAAAAGAAGAAGAAGAAGAAGAAGAAGAATAATAATATCTGGTTAAATCGACGAAAACATTCAAATTAGTCGAAAGGCATTAGCCCGTTTATATTCCGCGGAGCTGATTCTTTCCACGGATAAGGGGAATAATTTACGACAGACTTAAGAATATCCATTAAACGAGCAGAGTTGTCGAGTCGGTTCGCAACTTTATCGTAAACGTTGGAAAGGAGGGGGTGGGCACGGAATGATCCAATGGAAAAGGGTTAACGTTTAAGTAGGTCCCGGATTAAACGCTTAAAGGTCTTCATTGTCATTTGATCTATTGAAACGAAAACCTGGCGGAAGAATACTTCTAACTTCTACCCCCTCTAGGAAACTTTTTGCGATTCCCTTTTTAAACCAGAGAGATTTACAATTTCTTCTTCTTCTTCTTTTCTTTTCTTTTTTTTCCTCCTCTGCAAATTATTCCGTTCAATTGCGATCGTTGAAAGGCAAGTTTCTCAAGATTTAAATATTTGAATCGTTGGAACAACTCGACGATTATTTATATTTCGTTCGAAAATGAAGTTATTTCTCTAAAAATTAAATATTTTTATCGATGCGTGTTCTTTCTTTCTTCGTAAACTTGAACTTTTTTCAAAATTCTTTCTTGAAAGGGATAATGGATAAGGAAAGGTTATCCTCGTATTATTCACAAAGAGAGAGAGAGAGAATTAAACAAAGAGCGTAAACAGTAAAGGAGAGGCGGATTCATTAATTCGATTCTCTCTTCGGTTTCTTTCCTTCCTTTCTTCTTCCCTCGATCGTTACCGATCGTTGTTTTCGAAAGATCAGTGTCCCTGGTCGCTCGTTAGGGAAGGTCGGCCATGATCCGATCCAGCAAAAAACAACAGGTATATATATATATAAGATCCTTGGGAGACTGACATTTTTCTGATCCTTGGAAGGAAGCGATTAGGAGGGTGAATTGAGGAAGAAAGGGAGAGGAAAGTAAAGTTGAAAGTAAATCGATAATGCGTGTTCGTTAAGCTGATTTCAAGATTGGATGAAATATTGATAATATTCTATTTTCGAATATAATAATCTTCAATGTCTGTTGCTATGAATGAAATCTTGATACTAATAATGATAACCCTTAGGAATATTTTTTATGCTATATAATAAGATCTATTGTTTCCCTATCTATTGTGTCTATCAACCATTCTACCATCTACTGTTTAGCGTTCAACATTATCAGTTTACCATTATCTACTGGCCTGCATTATATTATGTATTACCTATTATATCCGTTATAATATTATATCGAGGTTATATTTACTCCTTAAATTAGAAATATCGTAATAATATTAAGTGATTATTATCGCGCACAATAATTGTGTATTTAAAATTAGCATAATATATCAATACACGTATTATTTAATTATATTTAAATTATTAAATTATAATCTTTCTTTACTATTGCTAATATTGTTTATCGATTGTCGGTAACATTATAAAATTGTAATTAAATTATAATTATATATAAAAGGGAACGAATGTTTTTTTTTAAATATTCGTAGATCAAGAATAAACAGATTAAATAACTAACATTTAACGATTTCTGTTCCAGGTAAGTAATCCTGATGTAGCGTAATCTCGAAGATGTTCAAAATCGTGCGGTGGTAAGTGAAACGGATACTTTCGGATACTTTTAATTACGGTAATCGGTCGTCGTTTTTCTTTCGGTCGTAAGACGAGCCGAAGACGTTCCGTTATCGCAAAACAATCGGTTAAAAGCCGGTTTTACCCGATAAACTATTAACTATTTCTCGCCCGATCGAAAAGTTCATCTTTGCTCTCGTTCCCCTCCTCCACCTCCTTCTTCTTTTTCTTCTTCTGGATAAGTTCTTCCGCGGGTGAAAACTTTCTCTCCCGTTTTCCAATAACTTAGCTAATAGCTCACGGGAATAGCTTGACCAATAATTGCTCGGGTGTTATTAGTCCTCGAGATTTATTTTCCCTCGAAAGGAAGGAAACGAGGCGAATTCCTTCCTTTTTTCCCAAATGCCACAAACATAAACGTCCACGTTTATTTTTTTAATACAGTTTTGTATTGGGTTATTCTCTTATTCAATATTGTAAAGATTATTATATTATTTTGTTTGTTGAAATGCAGAGCAGATACATATTATATCTTTATTCAAACATCATAATATATAATATAACATCATAGATCAATTACCTATCATCACACAATCCTCTAAACATCAATACAATTACTGTACTAACACCAGACAATTCCTATCTAAACAATAACAACGCTCCAAGCTACGTGCACGTCCCAACACTCCTCCCTTAAGCCCTCACGATTCCTAAATAATCCAAACAATCTCTCCGTTAATCCCTGTATGCACTCCTCCTCCAACATTCTCAAACTACTTATCTTACGGATCCAACCAGGATGTTTCATTTACAATTTTTCAAACTCGCTCTTCCTAGATCCCTTCTACACTCTCTAAAATCCTTTACACGCTCTTCAAACGTCTTCAAACGTCTTCAAACATTCTCTCAAGGCCTTCGTTCGTTCACAATTTTTCGAACTCGTGCATTACACTCGATCCCTTTTACAATCTCTAAAATACCGATGCGAATCCTCTTCAAACTACTCGTCAAACGCGCATCAAACATTCTCTTAAGGCCTTCTTCAAAAAACACACTCTTCCTACATTTCCAACCACGAACGGAATGTTTCATTCGCAATTTTTCTCAACTCACGTGTATACACTCGACTCTTCCTCTTACTATCTCTAAAATACCCAATGCGAAATCCCTTACACGCTCTTCAAACGTCTTCAAACTGCTATCAACGAGTGTACGAGTCGCATCACGCGTTTCCTTTAAACCGTTGCCTCGCAATTGCCAAAACATCCACCAAACAAACTTCTTCAAACAAGGCTCTTCCCAACATTTGGCAAACTGTACTAATCCTTTCCTCCCCCCTCCGCATCTCGCGCTTTGACATTTTTCGCCAGGCAGCGGCGCGTAACGATTTCTTGAATCGCATCGGTCCACAAACTCGACCCAATTCCATCCCTGGTAAACTCGCGAGCCACGTCGAGTTTGCCGATGGTAAACCCAGTTTTCCCTCCCTTTGCCCCCCTTAAACCGTCTTCTCGTCATCCTTCTCCCACTCTCTCTCTCTCTGTATCTCTTCACGATCCCTTCTCTTGAATCCGGCCCCAACGATTAACTCGAGTTTTGAGTGTTTGGAATGCCGAATGGGGTAAACTGCATCTAGTCACGTGCCAGCGTGGGGGACGCGACTTGCAAGTTGCGCCGGCACGTTCCCTTCCGAAGGGGCAATCGGCCTCGAGTTACCACCGCGTAGCTTTTCGCCAGGGGAGGGAGAGAACTTGCGAATGCCTTACCAAGCTTTCAACTCGGTGGGTTGGCTTGCTAAATGGCCTGCCTGCGGTTTAACTCGTTTAATCGCTTTGATTGTGCGTCGGGGATTATCGAGCATGTTGGGTGTACGTTTTGGGGATAAGTGTCGCGAGTTGGATCCTCGAATATATATATAATATGTTTGAGCTTGTGTGAGGTGGATGAATGGGTTTTTGAAATTATTGAAATTATGTAATGGAATATTCGCGGTAGAATAAAGTTGAAGAACATTTGAATGTACATAAGATGTATATTTTGTGCGAGTGACAGGGTTACACATTAAAAACTGTTCTTGTTTAAAAAATATAGAATTTTAAAAAATTCGTTTAATCGTTTTGATTGTGCGTCGAGGATTATCGAGCATATTGGGTGTACGTTTTGGGGATAAGTGTCACGAGTTGGATTCTCGAATATATATATATAATATGTTTGAGCTTGTGTGAGTATTTGAGGTGAATGAATGGGTTTTTGAAATTATTGAAATTACGTGATGGAATATCGTGATAAGTTGAAGAATGTTTGAATGTACATAAGATATGTATATGACAGGGTTACACATTAAAAACTGTTCTTGTTTAAAAAATATAGAATTTTAAAAAATTAAAATCTAAATTTTATAACGAGATGTATATTTCGTATATTACAGTTTCTATATTAAATTTCTCATAAATGTTCGCGGTCTAATTATGAACTGTAAATATTATCATATTTTTAATATCACGTTTTTCACAGTCTTTCTCGTCGTGTACAATTTTGAATTCGTTCAAAAATCCCGATAATTGTAATTCGGGAATTAAATTCGAAAATATTGCGAAAAAAATAATTATCCACGTTTTTTTTCCTCCTTCGAGTAAAATTAACATATCTGTCGGCGAAATACAATTTCGCTTACTTTTCACGAGAATTGCGTGTGCTTTTAAATTCTTGTATAATTCCTCTTTAACATCTTGTTTACCGGAAAAAACGCTACTTGACTCCTAAAAGCGCAATCAAATTATTCGCGGAATTTCGTTCAACCCCCGTATTTCGAGAAACTTGTTTCACTTAATAACGACGCTCGAGCACGAGTGTGTAAACTTTTTCCCGTGCTTCCATTTAGCGCATTGTTGAGGGAATATTTGTCTCCCGGCCTGGTTTTATAAAGTACTAAACTATGATTAGAATGCCACGTTGCGAGGGATGAAAAAAATAGCAGGACACGACCGAGCTCTATACGTGTATATATATTTTTTTGTGAATTCAGTTCAGTTGCACGGCGGAAAGTCGGTCGAATTAATATTCCATTCCACTTCTTTTTCTTTGTTCACGATTATTTTATTTTTCTTCTCTCGTCTTTTATCTTTAAAGTTGTGACATTTTTGTATCGATCGATGTACGTTAAAATTGGTAGAGAACAGATGATGAAAGTAAGTTAAATGCCATTGACATCGTGAACCCTTCCTTCAGTTTAAATTAACCCCTTCGAGCTATCGTATCCAACCTTTTTTTCTCTTGATAATTCCATTTATATTTAATGCCAATGCTATTGCTAGTTCCTCCATAAATAACTCGTGATATACTCGCTACGATTCAAATGTATAATACAAACTTGATACATCGACTTTTTTTTTTATTTACCTACTCTATTCAAACCAATCTCTTTAAATTAATAATTATTTACAAAAATAACTATTGGGTTAGCAACTAAGTAATTGCGGATTTTTTTTAGAAAATCAGAGACAATTTTTTCATGGAACTAAATAACTTTATTCTGTAATGCGTTGCCCATTTTGATCAATGACCTTTCGCCATTTTCAGGCAGCATCATAATCCCACGTTCATAAAACTTGTGGTTTTTATTAGCAAAAAACTGAATCAGGTACGATTCGATATCATCATCGTTATTGAAATTTTTACCATTCAAGGAGTTTTGTAAAGATCGAAACAAAAAGTAATCGGATGGTGCAAGGTCAGGACTATATAGTGGATGTGGCAAAACATCCCAACCAAGCTCCAATAATTTTTGCCGAGTGACCAAAGATGTGCGTGGCCTTGCATCGTCACGATGGAATACAACACCTTTTCGATTTGTCAATTCGGGCCGCTTTTCTTCAACTGCGTTGTTTAATTTCGTTAGTTGTTCGATGTAGACAACAGAATTGATCGTTCGGTTGGGTGATAAGAGTTCAAAATAGACAATTCCTTCGTAATCCCACCAAACTGATAACAAAACCTTCTTTCGACGAATACCAGCTTTCGATGTTGTTCGAGCTGGTTCACGTGGCCTGCTCCACCATCTTTTCCGCTTGATATTGTTGTAAACAACCCATTTTTCATCGCCAGTTATCGGTCGTTTTAAAAATGGATCATTTTCATTACGTTTCTTTCGCAAATCGCAGCTGTTAACGCGTCGCGTTAAATGCTTTTCTTTCAGTTCGGGAGGAACCCATGTATCGAGTTTTTGAACATAGCCAAGTTGTTTTAAGCGATTTTCAATGCATGTATGCGATACATGAAGCTTCTCTGCAATCTCACGAGTTGTACTGTGACGATCCGAATCGATTATGAGTGATCATATCGATGAGTGAAATCCGCAATTACTTACTTGCCAACCCAATAGCTCGTGATATACTCGCTGCAACTCAAATGTATACTACAAACTTGAAATACATCGACTTCTTTTTTTTTTTTATTTATCTACTCTGTTGAAACCAATCTCTTTAAATTAATATTTATAAAAATAACTATATAATTTTACCGTTTACTAGAATTATTCCTATAGTCTTCTCTTCCAAATCACACGAACAATTAAAAAGAGATCTCATTCTCCACCTTGGAGGGAGAAAAAAGAGAGAGATCAGCGAGGTCTAGACAGGCGTATAATCGCCTGTAACAATTATCCACATAACGAGATTCTCTGCCGTCCAACGGCGATCCCTCGTCCGGCTGCTGTTTTGGCTTTTAAATTTAATCGAGCCGTCGCGAACGCTCTCGCCATGAAAATTCGCCCGGACGGAACGGGATGGAGGAGGGGATGGAAAAATAATTAAAATCAATCGTCGGGGCGAAGATGTGGAGGTGGAAGGAAAAAAAGAAAAGAAGGAGAAGGAGAGGGGGGCGTTAAGGTGCATGACGGGCCGAGAAGCCGAGAGAATAAATACCCACCTAACGAGGGCGGAAATTGACGGACCCGGTTTGAGGGTGCTTCAACCGCCACCATCGCTTCCCGTCGGAGGTCGAGCGATACCTTTGTCCCTCGTTAAATTCCCAAGGTGTGAGGATATTCCCCTCGCAATCTCACCTCGTTCCTTCTTTTTTTTTTTTTTTTTGGATAAAATATAAAAAAGGAGAGATCTGGAAATCTGGTGGAAATCGGCCGAATTAACGACGGGTGTTGAATTATTGTTATTATTAGATGGATGCACCGTTAATTGGATCCATCAAGGGTTGAGAATTGCGATTTCGTCTCAGGTGACGAAGAGTTTTTTTTTCGGGGACAAGGTATATTCTTTGCTGTCGAAATTGTGTAACGTGATATGCGAACAGGATGGAGGATAATAGGTTTATAGAAGGGTTGTGGAATTTGAGAAGAAAGAAGGGAGGGGGAGGTGTTTCTTTCTTTTCTTTTTCGCGCGCGCGCGCGGAAATTGGAGTTCTAAGGGGAAATGTGTTTTTCGTGCTTTTCCAGAGAGGAAGAGGAGGAGGAGGAGGAGATTGATGTAGATTGTATAATATTGTTTCTTTTTTTTTTTGAAATTGAAGGGAATTGATGAAAATGGATTGCACGAAGAATAAAAAAAAAAAGAAAATAAGGATTTTCGTGTTTATCTTCTCTTTCGTCCGTTCACAAAATCGTTTAGAAAAACTGAAAAAGATAACCAGTGCCATTTTCATGAAACATTACTACAAACTCGCAAGATCGTGGATCGTTTCATAATGCAACATGCAGTGCGATAAAAATTTCTCTAAACCCAGTTACGACTTGAATTAGAGAAAAGGAGGAGGAGAGGGAAAAATCGAAACGATTGAGATCTAAAGGAAAAATATTTTAAAAATTGAAAATCGATTCGAGTAAAATTAAATATAATAATAAATATAATAATAAAATAACAATAATCTCGACAAGCAACATTTCAAATAATTATCTGAAATTCAAACGCGTCTCCTCATCATCGACGAGACACATTGTAGGAAACAGCCCCGTTTATCCATCCACCTCATCTCTACCAGACAGACCCATCTTCCACCTCATCTCTACCAGACAGACTTTCCGTCAAACTGCATCTCAAACGATCAATCCACCGTCTTTTCAAACATCTTCCATCCCCCTTCCCTCCCCGCTTATTCCCAAATCGATCAAGCGGAACTTGCCAACGAAAAAAAACGAAGCCGAAGATGCGACACACCCCGAGACGCGCTCCTTTTTAGCATCGTCAATAACGATGCTTGCTCATCGGCCGGTAATAAAAGCGGTCTTTGTTGCCGACCGAGTGAAAAAAATCAAAGAAGATCGGTAGTAGTCTATGAAGACTATGAAAGATCGCCCTGTTTCATCTAATGAGAAACGGTACGGGACGAATTGCTTGACTGAGACTTTGGAGAGGATAGGGGGGAGGGGAGGAGAGAACCCTTTCACCGATTTCTCGAGGTGAGTCGAGGGAGGCGAGCAAGCAACAGCAGCTTTATCCCTTTGTTGGGAATTATCGAGTAAGCCGTGTTACCTGGTACTCCCCTAGATTAAATCTTACCTTTCCTCTCCCTCCTCCCTCCCTCCCTTTCGCCATAGGTTTGGGAGAGGAGAGGCAAACTAAAGTGTGGCCACGGCGAACGGGAAATTAAGTGAAACCAAGTTGTTTCCGCGCCAAGATTTTCGAAGTCGCGTCGAATCAAACCTCGGGCAGAAGTTGTAATTAATCCTTGGATTCTTGAGGAGGGATTAATTCTCGAGTCGAAGGCGAGGATTTTGAGGAGGAGGAGGAGAGGTGGAAGATGGCTGTGGAGTAGTAGGAAAGTACCATTGTTTTAATTTTAAACAATTTTTTCTTTTCTCAATGTTTGATCCATTTTTCTCTTTCTTGGAAAGATTTTGGGGAATTGCAATCGAGTATCGTGTAAAATCTATTTAAGAGAGAAAAAAAATCTCTCCTTTCGAGCTAATTCTGAAAATCGAGAAAAAAGTTTGAACGAGCAATCGTGAAAGATGGCAGAGTTGAATATATTGTATAAAGTAAGGGGGTGGAAAAAGTTGTGAATAATTTTATTTCCACGAACGGTACAAACATTTTTTAATCGTAAACGACGAGATGAAAATATATTTTTCTAGTTAAATCCTTGTCTCTCTGTCCTTCTATACACAGGAGTTAATTTCCTTTTCCTTTTTCCGTTTGAAAGGAACCTCTTTGAAACGACAGCAATTGCCATTTATAAAACATTACTCGGTGAACACAACTCTTAATTCGTTACAAGAATACAAGAGGAAATCAACGAAATGATCAGAGATAGAGGGGGGGAGGGGGGAAGTACTTTCGTGTTTAAAGAAGAAAATTAAAGGAAAATTAAGCGGGATACGGGATTTCGTGTTTGCCGTTCCGTTAAGAGGCTCGATAAACGCAAATTTCGAAATTTTCTCATTGTTCACGAAAGTTGAGGAAAAAAGTTAGGAAACTACACTTCCCTTTTACGATTATTTTTAACTTTGCTATTCCAGTTTAAGAACAAAACAAAAACCATTCTCGAAACTCGTAAAATGGAAAATTAATTATTTATAAATTGTCAAAATCCGAAACATCGAAAACAAATCTCTTTCTTTTCTTTTTTTCAACCGCACCAAGAAACTTGATTCGCAGGAAACTCGAAACGGTAAAATGGAAAATTAATTATTTATAAATTGCCAAAAAAAAAAAAAAAGTAGAGATACTTTGCCAAATCTTCCCCATCTCTCCTGCAAATCTGAAACATTCGAAGATGAATTTTCTCTTCTTTTTTTTTTTTTTCAACCGCATCAAGAAACTCGATTCGTAGAAAACTTGAAACTCATAAAATGAAAAATTAATTATTCATAAATTGCCAAAATATGGAAAATAAATCTCTTCCTTTTCTTTTTTTCAATCAAGAAACTTGATTCGCAGGAAACTCGAAAATGGAAAATTAATTATTTATAAATTGCCAAAAAAAAAAAAAGAGAGAGAGATACTTTACCAAATCTTCCCCATCTCTCCTGCTCGCCTGCAAATCTGAAACATCCGAAGACGAATTTTCTCTTCTTTTTTTTTTTCAACCGCATCAAGAAACTCGATTCGTAGAAAACTCGAAACGGTAAAATGGAAAATTAATTATTTATAAATTGCCAAAAAAAAAAAAAAGAAAGAGAGATACTTTACCAAATCTTCCCCATCTCTCCTGCTCGCCTGCAAATCTGAAATATCCGAAGACGAATTTTTTCTTCTTTTTTTTTTTTTTCAACTGCATCAAGAAACTCGAAGAAGAAAACTTCGTAGAAAACTCGAAACGGTAAAATGAAAAATTAATTATTCATAAATTGCCAAAATCTGAAACATCGAAAACAAATCTCTTCCTTTTTCTTTTTCAATCAAGAAACTTGATTCGCAGAAAATTCGAAACAGTAAAATGTAAAATTAATTATTCATAAATTGCCAAAATCTGAAACATGGAAAACAAATCTCTTCCTTTTCTTTTTTTCAATCGCATCAAGAAACTTGATTCGTAAGAAATTCGAAAATAGAAAATTAATTATTTATGAATTGCCAAAAAAAAAAAAAATAGAGATACTTTGCCAAATCTTCCCCATCTTTCCTGCAAACATCCGAAGATGAATTTTCTCTTCTTTTTTTTTTTTTCAACCGCATCAAGAAACTCGATTCGTAGGAAACTCGAAACGGTAAAATGGAAAATTAATTATTCATAAATTGCCAAAATCTGAAACATCAAAAACAAATCTCTTCCTTTTCTTTTTTTCAACCAAGAAACTTGATTCATAGGAAATTCGAAATGGTAAAATGGAAAATTAATTATTTATAAATTGCCAAAAAAAAAAATAAATAAAAATCCTTTGCTAAATTGCCAAATCTTTCTCATTGCACGCCTGCAAATCTGAAACGTCCGAAGACGAATTCTCTCTTCTTCCTTCCTTCCTTTCTTTCTTTTCATTCGACCACGAAACTTGGATTCGTATCGGAGACGTAGATATAGACTCCTGAGGGAAGAGCGCGTACGTGGGGGGATGGGAAGCTCGGAAGCAATAACGAGTCGCGAGGCGGAAAGCGAAGCAACGGATGTGCCACCGATTACGCACACTCGGAATGCTCGCGCCAATTAGGACACGGTAAGGACAAGAAGGGAGGAGGGGAGGGGGAGGAGGCGAGGGGGCATAGACGATCCCTGCCCTTCGGCGTCTCCCTCGGGCTCTATTCCCGGTATCCTCGCTCTCTAATTAGTCTGCCCGATAAACTCGATTACGGTGTTTCCAGCTGCCCTCCCGCAGCTACCCCTTTTCCTCATATCCTCCCCCTCTCCCCCCATCCGTCCATTCAACTCGAATGGCCAACGATGCATACGAGACGCTTTTCTCTCTTCGCAAACAACCCTTCTTCTTGTTTATCGCCCCCTTCCAACCCCCTTCTCCGTGAGTCCCTGAAATCCTATCCTCGATTCGACCCGTCGGAAAAGTGTTAAAAAGTTCAACTTTCTCTTTCCCCTCTTTCTTCTCTTCTCTCTCATATGTATATATGTATAGGATAGGAGGAAGGTTTGTTTTTATTTCTTCTTCTTCGTTTGCAGGGATATCGATCGTCTTACAAATTTCTGCTTTCTCTTCTCTTCCTTTATTCGAGAGAATAAACGTCTATCTCCATTGTGTCTCCGTGATCTTTCCATCTTTCTGTTTCTCATTGTCTTCGTTATTCGTTACTTTGTCTCGTTTTAATAGGAAGAATTTTTTGATTTCATTTCATTAGTCTTAGGAATAATGCCATTTCTTAATAATCTTTTAATAACTCAACAGAGTTTCAGAAATAATTCACTCTTACGTGATTATATATGTATATACTTGGTGAATGGATCGAAAATAAAAATTCGAATTCGAGTGTTTCGTCCCCACTCCCTGCAACTTCTCTTATAAAAAGCAACTTCCCTCATTAGTTTTAGGAATAACGTCATTTGCGACATCTCTTAATAATCTTTTAATAACTCAACAAAACTTTTCAAAAATAATTCACTCTTATATATATACTTGGTGAATGGATCGAAAATAAAAATTCGAATTCGAGTGTTTCGTCCCCCCTGCAACTTCCCTTATAAAATGGAGTGTCGAGGAAGGGTGCTTAAGCCGACCTTGATGTACTCGATTTCCTGGGACAGGTGAATTGTTAGCAAACGTTGGAAGAGGGAGGCCATTTTACGAAACTCGTGAGACAATTCACCTCGCCCCCCTTTAAAATATTAGTGAAGTTTCAAAAGTGGCGGCTCCTCCTCCCCTCCCGCGAAACTCTCCGGGGCCATTGTTCGTTTGGAACAGGTAAGTTGGCGGAATCGCCACATATATTACGGCCGTTCCACCCGTTGGTGGATACGTTTTAACTTTACCGCCATTCCCGCTATCTTTTAGCCTATTTCTTTACGAATCCTTGTGATCGATCGCTAAAAAAAAAAAAGGAACTGCAAGACTTTCGAAATTAGTTATAGAGACAATTTTAGGACGTGAAAGATTAAATGAATGAATGAAATATTAAGGAAAATTGAACAGGAAGATTTTTCCTCGAGAAGAATTAAATCGATCGAATGTTCTCGAAATCAATTGAACGAATTAAACTCATGGAATAAGAGAGAAAGAAATATAGAGAAACTTATATACTTAAACTTATATACTTCGTGTTAAGTGTTCGTTCAAAACATGTCATGACTCACAAGTTGGGAGCAATTTATAAATTTTCACGTTTTAAAAATTCGAATTCGAGCGATCCGATAATCGATCCCGTCTCACTGTTCTTTTTCCCTCCATTGTTTCTTTTCTTTTTTTTGCTATATATATTTTCAAATTCTCACACTTTAAACATTCACCGTTGCCCGCCTCATCCGACATCCTGCCTATTATTCACTCCGTTGAATAGTTACTCTGTATGCTTTATAATTCTCCATACTCGTACATCCCGCTCTCTCGTTTCCTATTCATGAAATAATGTATTAACCGGTGGATACACCGTATGTATCTTTACCGCGCTTATGTATGTTCAATTTGCATTTATATGCAAATACAACGGCTATTCAATCAAAACTCGAGATGATAACAATCATTAAATTAGTATATTTAAGTTTGACAATTAAATCCCGTGGAGGGCGAGCGAGCGTGTGGTGCGTGTGTGGTGCGCGCGCACTTATACGCGCGCGCGTTTCAATTTACAAATTAAACTATGACGTGTTTATACGCGCGCTCACGTGAATTTTCCTCGGCGAGTACACGTTGAAATTAAACGTGTCTCCCCCTCCTTTTTCGCCTTTTCGAAGAATGTTTATAATACGAGAGGAGGACGATTTCATTGACTCGAGTGAATTGTCAATGAGTAATCCTTAATTTCTCTTAAATTAAATCGTGGCGAGTTTTATTATTAAAAAAGGAATTCGTAATCCATCTCGATGGATCTAAATCCGTCTGATCCTTGGAAAGAAGGATTCTTTCTCAACTTTGTCGTTTCGAAATTTATATTTTTATAGTTTGTATTATCGTAGCGAAGATTCCTTTCTAATCCTAGATTTCACCCCTCGGAACGAACGTCTCTTTTCTTCGAGCGTGGGACGATTCGCGAACGAGGAGCCCCGAAATTTATCGGCGGGTTCATCGAACGTGAAAGATCGATGTAATTTCGTTGGCCCGCGACGCGTCACAATGGACGGTGTGTAATTGACCGAGGCCAATATACTTTTAGGAGACGCGGAAGACAGCCGTTTAATGAAACGAGGGGAAATCGGTAAAGAGCGGTCGAAGAAGCTTGTGGCAGCCAACCTAAATGAATATCGTATATATGTATATGTATATACATATGGTGTTATACTGCTTCGTTAGAAATGATTTTTTTATTGTTCCAGGCTTTAAAAAATTTCTCAAATCTAGAATTAATGTAAATTAAAAGAATATTGATAAAAATAACAATTCTAACTGAAATATTCGAAACTTCTAATAATCTTGTTCCAGGCTTTAAAAAAATTTTGGAAATCTAGAATTAATGTAAATTAAAAGAATATTGATAAAAATAACAATTCTAACTGAAATATTGGAAACTTCTAATAATCTTTCATTCCTTAGGCCTGATTTTTTTATTGTTCCAGGCTTTAAAAAAATTTTGGAAATCTAGAATTAATGTAAATTAAAAAAATATTGACAAAAGTAGCAATTCTAATTGAAATATTCGAAACTTTTTAATAATCTTTCATTCCTTAGACCTGATTTTTTTATTGTTCCAGGTTTTAAAAAAAATTTTGGAAATCTAGAATTAATGTAAATTAAAAAAATATTGACAAAAATAGCAATTCTAACTGAAATATTCAAAACTTCTAATAATCTTGTTCCAGGCTTTAAAAAAATTTTGGAAATCTAGAATTAATGTAAATTAAAAAATTATTGACAAAAATAGCAATTCTAATTGAAATATTCGAAACTTTTAATAATCTTTCATTCCTTAGGCTTGATTTTTTTATTGTTCCAAGCTTTAAAAAAATTTTGGAAATCTAGAATTAATATAAATTAAAAGAATATTAACAAATATAGCAATTCTAATTGAAATATTCGAAACTTTTAATAATCTTTCATTCCTTAGGCCTGATTTTTTTATTGTTCCAGGCTTTCTGAAAACTAGAATTAATGTAATTTAAAGAGAGAATAAGAATATCAATAAAAAATCAAAAAGCATCGAAACTTTTTTGAGATACTTGTAGCATTGTGAAAGATTAATTTATCTTTAATTCTAATTAAAGTATTCTAACAATTCTTTTCATTAATTAGGCCTGATTTTTTTTATTGTTCCAGGCTTTAAAAAATTTCTGAAATCTAGAATTAATGTAAATTAAAATCGAGAAAAATAGTATAATAGTAGAAACTTTTTTGAGATACTTTAATTCTAAATTTAATTAACTAAAAATTTAAAGTATTCTAACAATTCTTTCTAATAATCTCTTTCCTTTCAGTTAAGCCTGATTTTTTTTATTATATTCCAGGCTTTAAAAAATTTCTGAAATTTAGAATTAATATAAATTAAAAGAATGTCGACAAAAATAGCAATTCTAACTGAAATATTCGAAACTTCTAACAATCTTTCATTCCTTAGGCCTCATTTTTTTATTGTTCCTTTAAAAAAATTTCTGAAATCTAGAATTAATATAAATTAAAATCGACAAAAGTAGTATAACAGTAGAAACTTCTTTTGAGATACAGCATTATAAAAGATTAACTTGTACTTATCTTTAATTCTAATTAAAAAGTTCTAACAATTCTTCCTAATAATCTTTTTCCTTTCAGTTGAAGGCCTGATATTTTGTATTGTCCCAAGCTTTAACAAATTTTCTGAAACCTAGAATTAATATAATTTAAAAGAATATCGACAAAATTAGTTTGAAACATTTCTCAAGATATAGAAAATTAATTCGTACTTATCTTCAATTCTAATTAAAGTCTAATTAAGCCTGATATATTTCATTATATTCCAAGCTTCAAAAAATTTTCTAAAATCCAAAATTAAATAAAGAGAGTATCGACAAAAGTAGCGATTCAAACTGAAACATTCGAAATTTTTCTTTAAAACATTACGATAATATTAAGATTACAAACAAACTCGAGTTATGCAATTGCTGGTCGACCGGCATCTCTTTCCATCGGCTGTATTCGCCATTGTTGGAACGCATTGTTATTATTTACAGCCGAGTCAGGATCGAGGCCTAAATTACGCATTATCTGTTACGGGGCGGGGATGAAGAGGCGCGCTGACTCGTCTGCGAAATACCATTGTCTCGCGCGAGATTACCGTTTCCCGCTAACTAACCTATACATATACATGATCGGATCGCGGGTACCGTCGTCAAAGGTTCGGGGTGCAGACGGAGAATTGGTTGTCAACCGGTTCGACTTCCGCCGGTGATTGATGGACGACGCGCCAATACTAATTAACCAGAATCGGTTCCCGATTATTCTCTTAACCCATCCTCTCCCCCCAGTTGCCGATTTTCCTTTATCGCTCGAATATACATATACGTATCCCAATTTTGTATAAATCGAGCGAAATATCGTGGAATATCTCCTTCACGTTGCTTACGAAAAAGTTGAATTTTGGAAAATTCCGTAGAAATCTACCATAAAATCAATTACTCGTTTTAACCGCTTAGAGGAAAGCTTGCTCCTCCAATCTGAATTTGCAAAATTCCAACATTCTCATCCAAATCGAGATACTCTTCTTCTCTTTCGTTGCCCTATTTTAACGACAGATGTCGGTTATATAATCAATTTTACTTTAATAAAGGATGACTCTACTTTCCATCCAGCACAGTCTCTCGTACTTTGCAATGGAAATTCATCCATCTCGATGAACTTGAATAACTAAACGTATCCAAACTCCTTTATCACCTCTTTTCTTTCCTCCAAATATCTTTCCAAAATGGCGAGCAAACGATCGATGAATGAAAGGGAAGCCACCAATAAAAATCCGTTATTAATACCAAATGCACGATTCTCACTCGATCTCTCGTAGAATGAGCAGCAGCCACGTTCCTCCGCCTCGATAAGATTAGAATCGCGACAACCTGTATTACATTCACTCGCCGCTGTAATCCTCGGTCGCGGCGGCCTTGATAATTGAGCGTTCCGCGATTAAGGATAAGGCGGCCATTATTGTCGAGGCGATATCGACGGGGGGGGGTCGTAATTCGTTGCCGCTATGCGTCTTGAATGCGCCTCGAGATTTACTGCGTTTCCATTATCCCCGTGTAACCGTCGATTTATTGTTCATCGATTAGCGCGTAATCGCGCGCCACCGTGACACCGATTTCCCTTTGTTACTTGCGTACGACGGCCAAATCTGCCGCGATTGAAACAAGAATTTTCACGGCTTTCCTCGAAATGTTTCGAGGACTTTGTTATACGTTTTATCTTGGAAAGGAGATTTGTGGGACGATGATTGGAGAATTATATTTTTTTTTTATAAAGTATGCAAGAGAGAATTAAGAAATAGTAATTATATTTTATTAAATCCATTTCTTAATTGTTAATTTTTATTAGAAGATTTGAAGGATTTTGATGGAGTTGCAGCACAATTTATATACGTGTCTCTGGTCATAGAATTTATGTTTGAAATTTTTGTTGGTATTTTTAAAGAAAATGATGTTTAAAATTGAATATTAATTTTATAATATTGCGGAGTAAAATTAATTTTACTCTCTCTCTCTCTGTCTGATAATGATAAACTGGCGGTTTATACTACACGTATCACGGTAAACATTTAATTTATCTATCGTTTCTATTCAAACACAATTTCTGGATTACATGGAGGAAAATATTTCACCGGGCGCAGTTATTCGCCCAGTTTAATTGATTAATAATATCAAACATGCATAACTGATAATTAATATATAATATAATTAATAACACAGCATCTGTTTTAATAGTTTACACAACATTCTATTTCTAGTAAATTATGCATGTTCCAAATCAATTATTTTCTATAAATTAATTGGAAATTGAATTACCGTTGAATTACCGGCCGAATAATTATAACAACAAGTAGCAACAACACTTCGTAGTCGTTGGTGAAATGAAATGGGGAGTAGAAAAAAAATTTTAATCATTTTCCCTTCGACGATACCTGATAATAAACTAATTAATGGAAAAATATGTAAGATCTTGTTCTCGGGAGAGAATTAATTTTTTACTATTAACAAAGAATAAAAAGCAATTTCGAAAAACTTTCGCGTAAAATTTAAAATTCTCATCGTAGCCACACACGTGAAAACGCTTCGCCTCTCGAATATCGGGGATACCTTTGAAAGCTGAAATTATCGAGTACGTTTTGAATATTTCAACAAATTGTTCCATAATTGGCGCTCTATAGTTTTACCAACCTGTGTAATTAGTTCCCGTTTCACGTTTCGAAATAAATGCTAAGGTTAACTATAAACTTTGTGTCTGGGAACGTAACTTAATTATTCTAATTAAGTTAGAAGAAATGTATATATGTGAAACAATGAATTTAATTAACTTTGGCACAGTAAATAGAGAATATCTATCGAAACGAAGGAATGAAATCAATTTGTATACGTGATTATTCTTAAAAATGAACAAAAATTCAAATTTATTGTTTGACTAGAAGTATGATAAATCAATGGTATTTAAAATTTATGAAGAAAATAAACATATAATTAATTTTTAATAATTAATTAATTACTGTTAAGTAATAGTATATAAATTTATATACATGAATTATTTTATCAAAATATTTCTTTTATCAGACATATTAGTTTAGTTTATAATATAATTTATATTAATTTTTAAATGCAATTTAAATGTTAATTAATATCCAATTTATTAATTTAATTAATACTATAAAATTCAAAATTTTATGTGCTTAGACACTAAGATAAATAGTATTTGTATAAAAATTATTAATTTATCGACAGGATATGAACCTGTTAGCTTTATTTACCTTATTATATAATATTTTAATTTAGGAGGGGATTAATTTTTCTTTTTCTGCACAGGATTAAAATCTTCTTCTTCTTTTTATTTGAATTTGCCTTTCAATTGTCGTGACGTGGCATAGTAAGTAAGTAATCTATCAAACAACGACGATTAATTTTTCTTTTTCTGGACAGGATTAAAAATTTGCTTTTCAACGCAATTGTCGTAACGTGGCATAGTAGAATTTTCCTGAAATCAGTTTATATTCTTATTTCTTAAAAGTGAACAAAAATTCGAAACGATTACGATCGAAATAAAAAGAAATTCAATTCGGATTTAATTAGTTTATCTTTTTCTGCAAGATTAAAATCTCCTTTTTCTTTTTTCTTCCTTTTGTTTAAATTTACCTTTCACAGGAATAAAATCTTCCTTTTTTTTTCTTTTTTTTGTTTAAATTTACCTTTCAACGCAATTGTCGTAACATGGCATACAATTTTCGTGAAATCAGTTTATATACTTATGATTATTCTTAAAAATGAACAAAAATTCGAAACGATTACAATCGAAATAAAATTCATCGGATTTAATTACTTTATCTTTTTCTGCAAGATTAAAATCTTTTTTTTTCTTTTTTTTTTAATTAAACGTTTCTTTCTTCTTCCTTTTGTTCAAATTTACCTTTTAATTGTTCCTTTTTTTTCTTCCTTTTGTTTAAATTTGCCTTTCAACGCAATTGTCGTAACGTGGCATATAATTTTCCCGAAATCAGTTTATATACTTATTTCTTAAAAGTGAACAAAAATTCGAAACAACGATTACGATCGAAATAAAAACAAATTCAATTCGAATTTAATTACTTCATCTTTTTCTGCAAGATTAAAATCTTCTTTTTCTTTTTCTTTTTAATTAAACGTTTCTTTCTTCTTCCTTTTGTTTAAATTTACCTTTCAATTGTAACGTGGCATAGTAAATAAGTAATCTATCAAACAACAACGATTAATTTTTCTTTTTCTGTACAGGAATAAAATCTTCCTTTTTTTTGTTCTTCTTTTTATTTAAATTTGTCTTTCAACGCAATTGTCATAACGTGGCATAGTAGAATTTTCCTGAAATCAGTTTATATACTTATTCTTAAAAATGAACAAAAATTCGAAACGATTACGATCAAAATAAAATTCATCGGATTTAATTACTTCATTTTTTTCTGCAAGATCTCCTTTTTTTCTTTTTTTTTAATTAAACGTTTCTTTCTTCTTCCTTTTGTTTAAATTTACCTTTCACATAATTGTCGTTCACGTAATATTCCGCGATACATATTCGTGTTACGCCAGTTCCAGTGGAAAGTTCGTTACACGACGTTCCTTACAACGTGTATCTCCCTCATATTTTTGTGACAATGAGGGGGAGGGATTAAAATTAGTTTCGAGTATGGAAATATCTCTTGCCAACTTTTTCCCCTCCCTCCTTCCCCTCCTCTATGTATTTTCCAGCGTTAACCGCGCGACGGCCGGCCGCGTTATATGCATAATTTTTGCCATCCCAAAGCAATTATTATTCCTCGGCACGCGTTTTTTCTGCGTTTTAACGAGTTATTTTAGTTATTCATTGCTTTCGAAAATAACACTTTCGAATTTCCATTACTTTTCACCACTCTGTTAATATTTCCTTCGTTACAGACAAATCTATGAATTTTAAAAACTTTCTCCTCGAAAAAGAATTGTTAAATATATATATTTACTTCGAAAATAAAAAGACTACTCATCCATGATTTTTCAATCGATTCGATTCATTGATTCGTCAACGAATGAAAAATAATCTCTGGAAGAAAAAAAAAGAAAAAGACAAGCAAGATTCGTCTATTTACCCCAGATTGGTTAACCTACTCCCCCATCCGTTCGAAAAAAGGCTGAGCAAGGTCGTGTATAGGGAGAAGGGAGTCTATCCCAAGGGATATCCGCGTGGTAGCATTGTAACTCTCTCTCTCTCTCTCTCTCTAACTAAGAGTCCATCCTCTCCGCTCCATGGATCGAGATGAGAGGAGGCCGGCCGGCTGGAAAATCGCTTTAAACCTGCCCAACTAATATTAACTTTCTCCTTTCGTTTCGCGAAATTCCCCGACTCTTTTTCCCCTCCTCCCCCCCGCATACCAGAAGGGGATCAGACCTCGCAAAAGAGGAAGAATCCTTGCCTCCCTCCTCCTTTCAATTCATAAAGTCTCAGAATTAATTGCTGATAAATTTCTTCCCTCGACTTCTTTTCGTTATAATCAATTCTTTTCTTCTTCTTTTTCTTCTTTAGGGGTGTGTGGTTGTTATTATTATTGTTTATTTATTATTGAAAGGAGGGTGGGTTTGGTTAATTAATCTAGAAGAAATTTTATCATTTGACAAAATATTTCTCGTGTCTTTTTGGAAAGAGAATTACTTTTTTCGAGGTGTATCAATTTCAGGATTAATATAATGTTAAAGCTTATGAGTTAACCACTTACGCGAATGAAAAGTAGGAAATGCAGGGAGAGAAACTTGCCCTGATTCGTGAATAATTGTTTAAAGATGAGTAAAAGTTTTATTCGTATATTTGGTATATGAACGAAGTTCGACTTTCGATTTTGATCAATTTTTTGGGGAAATCCATATCCTTTTTTCTCAGATGTGTAAATAAGTTTCTTTCCTCTCTACGATCAGAATTCTTATAATCGAATTTGGCGCCATTCGAAGCAACGTTCTTTCTTCTTTTTAAGAAGATTCTTAAAAGAAGAGAAGAAGAGATTTTTAGTTATTTAATCAAAGCTACTGAAACCATAATACAAAAAGTAATAAGAAAGATTCGAAGCCGAAAATTTTTGAAAGACGATGATCGTTCAGGTGCAAATTGCCAATTTTGTATCGATTTACGCAATAAAATCTTGAATTCGGAAAAAGAAAGAACTTATTTCAATTTTACTTTTGAAGTTAGATAATAAACGATACGATGGAATTTTAATTTTCTCCAAATTCTCTTTACAATGATAGAAAGAATTAAATTACTCAACAAACATCACATTATTATATATATACCTTTCTTAGTCCAAATCATCGAAAATTTCCACATTTTTCCAAATTTTCTCAGACGCGTAAACGCGACGCGTGTTCATAATTTTGTCACCGAAGGGAGAAGGAAAAGTAGGCCGCTTGCAGTAAAATATTGAATTATGAAATTTCGATCTCGCCATTCCTGTCAAGGGTTAAACCGCACCGCCCTTCAATCACACCCTTATCGATCACCGAAACGTCCGCGTGCCGCCCTCCCACCGACCACGACACCACGATCCACAAACCGCCAAAAACACAAAATTACCGGACGCTATCACGGGGCTATTACGTGGCGCAACGCCGTATAATGGACACGCAACTACGAAACGAGATTATCGCGACTCGTCCCTCGCTTCGTCTCATTAATTATTACGCGGAGGGGGGAAAGCGATGGGTGTTCCAACGACTCTTTTCTTTTTTGATCACGTGAGGAGGGAGGAAAAGGCAGAAGAATCATGACTTTTAAAGTTCGCGGATTTATGGATAGAAAGCAGAAGAAAGGGGATATGGTGGTGATCGAGGAGTGTGAATTCATCCTTCCTTGGAAAAGAGTTGAGAATCGTCGGTTCAAATTTGGAACAGCAAAGTCGAACGGGTTTTCAACAGCTACGAGGAAACGGAAGTTGTCGACTCGATTCGATTTTGATTTTTAGATATTTTGATAATTCGATAGTTTTTGAATTGTTGTTAAACCTTTGATTTGATTGGTGAAACGTCCTTTTTCCCATTCATAGATCTCGAATTTAAGGTATTGTCGATGCTTGAATAATTCGATGATTTTTGAATTGTGTATGTTGTTTGATTGGTGAGACGTCCTTTTATCTATCTGTATTGATTTTGAGATATTTTGGTATTCTTGGTAATTCGATGCGATTTTTGAATTGTATACTATGTTGTTAACCCTTTGATTGGTGAAATGTTCTTTTATCCATTCATAGATCTTGAATTTAAGATATTGTTGGAGCTATTGTTGATGCTTGGATAATAATAATTGGATAATTGATTTTTGAATTGTGTACTATGTTATTAATCCTTTGATTTAATTGGTGAAACGTCCTTTTATTCATCCGTAAGCCTCAAATTGATTTTGAAATATTATTGAAGATATCGTTGATCCTTGATAATTCGATTTTTGAATCATATATTATGTTATTAATCCTTTGATTTAATTCTGAAAAATCGGTATCGTTGATCCTTGGATAATTCAATGCGATTTTTAAATTGTGTACTCTTTGTATTGTTAACCTTTGATTTGATTGATAAAATCTCGAATTTAAGATATCGTTGGAGATATTGTTGATGCTTGGATAATTCGATTTTTGAATCATTTAATCATTCATGATTTAATTGGTGAAACAAATTGATTTTAAGATATTTTGGCAATATCCTTGAATCATTTTGAATCATTTATACTACATTGTTAATTCTGTATATTCAAATTCTTCGATATTGTTCAATTTGATTTGATAAAATTGGTCCATTCGTAGAATTGATTTTGAAATATTTTAGCCTTCCTATACATAATTCAAAGTTGCCAATTTCGATAATGATCGAGCATATAATTATCATATAATTATTCTTGCGTCCATCGATATCAAAGTCTTTTTTAATATCCTTTTAACGAAGTTACGTAACTAATCCTATACGACTTTCGAACGTGTATATCCGTGATAAAAATTTAAGGACGGAGTCCTTAAGAAGAAGAACTTTTAAACTTTGTTTAACATCATGTCCACCATTTCACCCCCTCCCCCTATATAATATATATAATATATTTTCTCCCGCTGTTGATCCTCAATTAGTCACGCGACTCTAGCTTCGTTCAAACGTTTCGAAAATTGGCGCAAAGCAGCGCCTCCTTCGCTCTGGAGTCACCGAAAACCTCGACTCGTGAACCGATTGAGACATCGAGGGCGGGCAGAAAATTATGAGGGGGGCGGACAGGCCTGGAAGATAATCCGTTTGGACGAGATTTCGGCTATCCACAAGCGTGGCTGTCCCACGGGGACGCGTTTCAAACGCGTGTAATCCGAACAAACGTTGCCGAAAATGGCGGGGGCCAAGTTTTAAAAGCGAGTAACCGTCGAGTTAGTGCGACCCGCTAATTAAACGCGCAAGGCGCGACCCCCTTTTTCCTCGACGAGTTTAACCAACTTTAAAAGATCCGAGAAATCCACCACCCTCCGTAAAAGAACGAAGATTTTTAAAAATAAATTAAGAATGGAAGAATTTCTTTTCTTTTTTTTCTTCAATATTATCCAATAATCTGATAATTGATATTATATGTGAAGGAGAAAGAAAGAGCTTCTTGAAAATTTTATGTAATGTTACAATTTTCTTTCTTAATTTCCTTCTTTCTCTCTCTATTAAAAATGCAAGCTGCCTCTTCATGAGAATTGTAATAATGAATAAACCTAACACTTTCATAGATTTCGATAGCGTGTAAAATCATTTCATTTTCTTCTTTCAATTTTATTCTATCATTATCAATATTATCCAATAATCTGATAATTGATATTATACATGAAGGAGAAAGAGAGAGCTTTTTGAAAATTTTATGTAATGTTACAATTTTCTTTCTTAATTTCCTTCTCTCTCTCTCTATTAAAAATGCAAGCTGCCTCTTCATGAGAATTGTAATAATGAATAAACCTAACACTTTCATTGATTTCGATAGCGTGTAAAATCATTTCATTTTCTTCTTTCAATTTTTTATTCTATCATTATCAATATTATCCAATAATCTGATAATTGATATTATACATGAAGGAGAAAGAGAGAGCTGTATGTGCTTATGTAATGTTACAATTTTCTTTCTTAATTTCCTTCTCTCTCTCTCTATTAAAAATGCAAGCTGCCTCTTCATGAGAATTGTAATAATGAATAAACCTAACACTTTCATTGATTTCGATAGCGTGTAAAATCATTTCATTTTCTTCTTTCAATTTTTTATTCTATCATTATCAATATTATCCAATAATCTGATAATTGATATTATACATGAAGGAGAAAGAGAGAGCTGTATGTGCTTATGTAATGTTACAATTTTCTTTCTCTTTCATTTTTTTTCTTTCTTAATTTCCTTCTCTCTCTCTCTATTAAAAATGCAAGCTGCCTCTTCATGAGAATTGTAATAATGAATAAACCTAACACTTTCATTGATTTCGATAGCGTGTAAAATCATTTCATTTTCTTCTTTCAATTTTTTATTCTATCATTATCAATATTATCCAATAATCTGATAATTGATATTATACATGAAGGAGAAAGAGAGAGCTATATGTGCTTATGTAATGTTACAATTTTCTTTCTCTTTCATTTTTTTTCTTTCTTAATTTCCTTCTCTCTCTCTCTATTAAAAATGCAAGCTGCTTCTTCATGAGAATTGTAATAATGAATAAACCTAACACTTTCATAGATTTCGATAGCATGTAAAATCATTTCATTTTCTTCTTTCAATTTTATTTTATCATTATCCAATATTATCCAATAATCTGATAATTGATATTATACATGAAGGAGAAAGAGAGAGCTTTTTGAAAATTTTATGTAATGTTACAATTTTCTTTCTCTTTCATTTTTTTTCTTTCTTTTTTAATTTCTCTCTCTCTCTATTAAAAATACAAACTGCCTCTTCATGAGAATTGTAACGCTGAATAAACCTAACATAGATTTCAATAGCATGTAAAATCATTTCATTTTCTTCTTTCAATTTTATTCTATCATTCTCGTTGAATATTAAATAAAAACCAACGAAACGAAATCAATGATAAATTTCCCTTCCTTCGATAGAACCAAAGGGTTTGAGGCTTCCAGACTCGGGGGATGAATATTTCGAAAGAAACGTGTTGAGGACGTTCATATTTTATATTTTTATCTTTATTATTAAGAGTCTTGAATAATTTTTATTTGAAAATAATTTTGAAAAGATCGTCAGATTCCGCGTTCTCTTTTAAAAATTTTTTTCTACAACACAGACGATAGATCCAAATTGAAATCTCTCTCTTTCTCTCTCAAATGTTTATTCACGACGATTTAATCTCCACGATTTTCAATCTCCATCCCTCTGAATATACGCAAATTATTTTTTTCCACTCGCTCTCTTTCTTTTTTTCTCTCTTTTTTTTTTTCGCTCCCCCTTTTCTTTAATTTGGCGTTGCCACACTCGAATCGAACGCTTAAGCGTTTTTTATCGTCCTCGGTTAATGAGATCGGTATGTGGGCGTGCAGACCTCTTAAAACGAATATCGTGCAGGCCGGTGTGCTCGAGCGTGCTCGAACAGATGAAAATGTTTGTTAATCCAGCGACTTCATAAGTATCATGCTTTCGAGAGCTACTGCTTTTATAGCTCGCGTGTAATATCGATAATATCGTTAAATGGAAGAACTCGTGAAATTCGTGATTACGATACATTTTATATATATTTTCCCATTGATATTTCGAAAACACTTTTAATAATCTATAAAACTGAAACGAGTTATAAATAAAACTAATAACTCAATTGACAATTAGATACTTGTTTAATAGAATCTGAGAAGATTTAATCTAGAAAGAAGATACATTTATTTCAATTAATCCTTGAAGTATATATTTATATATATATATATATATATCAACGTGTGATTCATTCGAGATGTTGTAATTAAATTCACAAAAGATAAGATATATTTTTCAAACTCATTAATTAAAATATCGAATTAGAATTGACAAAAATTTTGAACAGATAATTAAATATTATATCAAAATTATATTAAAAAATATTTAAACTCTTTTAATTTAAAGAGAGCCAAAACTTATGGATTTTTTTTTTTTTCCTTCTTGTTGCAGCATAATGAACAACAATAGCGTGGAGCAACCAGATCCCGACAACATAAAGATGTTCGTCGGCCAGGTACCACACGACATGGATGAGAACGATCTGAGGAAGTTGTTCGAGGAGTTCGGCCGGGTGCATCAGATAAACATCTTGCGGGACAAGATCACCGGAAGTCATAGAGGTGAGCAACCTTTCTCGATCAAACTCTCGATTCTTATTCTCACATTTATATCCTCCGCAATATTATCTTTATATAGAAAATTTCTAGATACGAGGAAATCCCGATTCCTTTACCAACCAAAATTATAAATAATAATAAAAAATTTATAATTTTAAGGATGATGAATTTATTATATTTTTGGGAAAAAACTTGAAAGAAATCGATAGAAGAGAAAGGAGAGAAAGGGGGGTGGAATCTTTGTATCGAGTCTCGATTGCGATCATCACACAGTTGGTCAAAAAGCCTCGTTAATTTAATTATTCGATTCTCTCCTCCCTTCCTCTTTTTTCTCCGCCCGGTAATCCAGTTTATCGCAATATTCGATAACGAACCGAATTTTCATTAGTCCACCGCGTGGCAAGAGGTACTTTAATCTTGCTGCGGTTCTATTAACTACACCGCTCCCGATAATCGGGCGGAATTGAATTGTCTCGCGGCATTTATTTTTAATCCGCGCCGCCACTCCGAGTTCCTCGGAGTTCTTCGCGGAGGGGGAATTCATCGACGGATCGGTTAATCGCGTTGCCACCGCTTTTTCTCTCTTTTATTTATTTTTTTTTCCCCTCCATCCTAGTCATTGTCGATCGATTTCACGACTGAAATTTTGATTCGAAGAATAAAGTTGTTTCTTGAAAAAATGAAATCGATTATTGTACGCCGTCGAGGATGAATTAACAAGAAATTGTTTCAATGATTCTTTCTTCTGATTAGATGAACTGATGGGTAAAGTAATTGTTTTTAAATTAAATGTAAAGCTCGATGGTTAGAAAATTTATCGAATATTATGAATATTTGCAATTGGAAGGATTGTAATGTTATTTGTTATTCCAATTGTTTCTTATTCTTGCAACGTAGATTCTATCGACGTACAAAAGATTTTCACACTTTTACAAATTTCACGTAACTCAACAAGTTAATCCATGAACCAGCACGACAAAAAAGGCGAATATTATCGGATAATATATATGGAGAAAGTAGGAGACGGAAATCGCGCATTATCGACCAAAGTTGGCAATGAACCGCCATTCTCAATCTCGTGTGACAAGGGATGCAGAGAGGGGGTGGCATTCACGATGGAGGAACATAATTCGAAATACGAAATAATTCTCGCGAAAGATTGAACGATCCTGGAAACGTCGTGGCCCGATGACGAATCGCCTTATTTCATTTTCCATCTTCATATTCCCCCTCTCTCCTTCCCTTTCGTTTATTTATTCCATCTTTTTTCCCAACGCGAATCTCTTAAATTTTAGATCTTAGATTCTACAATCTAAATTTCTAATTTCTAAAAAAGGATTCTTAATAGTTTAAGAGATTCGAAAAATTTTCGAAGAATAAATTTCCTCTTTTCTCCAAGTAACGATGTATATATTCTCTTCTCAAGAAACCTGCACCTTCCTTAAAACAAGTCATTAGCATCTCCCTCTTTCCTCGTCACTGTGTCACTCGTCGCGACGAAGGTCGTCGATAACGAATACACAGGAAACGCAGAGGAGAGGAGACGGAAAGTAAGTAGTACGCGAGGATCGATGCCCGGACAGAAACGTTGGTCGTCGTCAGCTGCCACTTTCTCGAGCTATTGATCGAGCAGCTCGCTGTGTCCCTTGGCCTTTTACGCCGAAACGTATCCTCCTCTCTCTATACATACATATATACTCACCTGTGTGTGTGCGCGTCCACACGTAGCAGCTCGTCGTGGAATCGCGCGGCCGTGGAATTCGAAATTTGCGTTTCATAACCGCGAATATCCGATCCACTTTTCTCCGTGTTTACCTTGGTTCCTGGGTCCGAGATCTGGCCGACGATGAAAGACGAACGAGACTTCTCTTTGCGCAATTGTGTTGGTGGAATAGTTTTTCTTCGATGATTAAGTTTTTCTAAAGTTGTTGTATTTCGCGAATTTTTTTTTTCTTTTCGTGTATTTCTCGAGCGGATAAATAATTTTAACGAGGATTTTATTTTTAGGATTTTGATTATTCTTGAAATTTGCGTTCTTTTTTTTTCTATAAATGTTGGTTGCAATCATAGTTGAGAACTTTTCGAGCGCGATGATTAAATTTTTGAAATTTTTGCGAATTTTTATCTCTTTTTTTCGTGCTTAAGTATTTGTAAAAATAGTTGAGAATAATTTTTCGATAGTGGATAATAAATAATTCCTTTCGACGAATTTTATTATTTTAAGAATTCTATCTAAGATTTCTAAGAAATCTCGTACAGTGTTGATCGAGAGTAGCCAATGAGAATAATCTTTCAAGTATCATATTTTAGAAATTTTATTGCTCGAAGAATTATGATTAAATTCGAAATCTTTGAAAATGATAATAATAATAATCTTTTAAAATTTATCAATTTATTAATTTAAAAAAAAAAAAGTAAGAGAATTTTGATAATAATCCCGTTTTATTTCGAAGGAAACGAATTAAAATTTCTTCCCAATTACGCAATATTAATTAACGTATTAATTAACATAAATTTATATATATATATCAATTAAGAGTTTTCTATCGCCGTGATATATTCATCTTCAATCACCGTTTCAATCCAGCTATTAATTTTTATCGATTAAATGTATTCCGTGCCGGTATCGGTAATATTTTCGGCATTGATAATTGGAAACGACAAAATTGAAATTGAAGCTAAATGGAAGAAAATATTGGGAGCCGGTGAAATCGAGATAACCGATCGAGGCGCAAGGAAATAATTAAAATAGAAGCTTACAAATGTCGATACGAGAATATTAATGCGAAATATTTCGTGATATACAAACCTTGCCGAGGGAAGGAAATATTCATTCGCGATAAGCTGGAAGGATAGTTTTTAATTGTTCCTTGCCACGATACACAATTCGTTCGAAAAGTTTCCACGCGGATAGAGAGAGAGAGAGAGAGAGAGGGAGAGAGGGAGTTTTGTTCCGAAAACACGAAGCAACTGTTAGGTCGTTCATAAATCAATTATCGGTTACTATTTAAAGCGCGGAAAATTGCTACCACCCGGCCTGTTTTCCTCGAATAACTCATTAATTATCCGTGTTCCACTATCCGATACATGAATCATTGAATTACGGTGTAAATTTTAAAAATCTCTCTCTCTCCTCCTTGTCTCTCTGTCGAGGGATCACGAGGGAGGAGAAATACGATCGATTTTAAAATAATTCGAGAAAAAACTTAAACTTAAATTAAAGAAAGAAGAATTTCAAACGAGAACTTGGTAAAAAATAAATAAGGATGAAAAAGAAGAAGAAGAGATCGTTCGAAAAATAGAGAACGGGATAAAAATAATTTTGGATGGAATCGTTTAAAAAAGAATGGCGTAAAAAAGCTACACGTTGTAGAACGAAACGTATTATTATGCATTCTTTTTATCGATCGTGGAATATATTTCTTCGTTCTGCCAATATATAATATACCAGCAGAAGAATATGGGGAAAAACTGTCGAACGGTACACGGAGGGCGGGAGAGAACATGGGAGAGAAGCGCAATGGCATCGAGGCGAGGCACGAAACGCTGATATCCTGAGAACTTTCGGAACGATTAATCTAGGCGAATTGTAAACGTCACGCGCAGCTGCAAAATTGATGGTAGCGGCGAGTACCGACCGGATGAAATTCGTTTGCCATTGTGAAAATTTAACTTGATTACCTTAACGTAATGGTAAATTAATGTCTCGGTGGCGGATCCGCTTTCAGCCGTTCTCCGCTTTTTCGCCAAAAATTACAGGATGATTCTTAATTGCGTGTCAATGACGTGTGTCTACTACCGTGTGAAAATTGTAACGTTTCAATCTTGTTTTTAAACGTTATAATAAACTGGATATCATTTAATCGTTAAATTGGAAGAAACATCTATTCGCAATTAACCAAATTACAACAATGAAATATCTCATTTTTGGAGTTTAACTTTGACAATTTGATATCACGATTAAGTTATCAAAAATTTGCTAGCTCGAACTATTACTTTTTAGCCGATTATTTAGTCGATCCGAAGTCGTGTTTACAGTTCGTCTCGTACGATGCGAGTGGCGCGATCGCGCACGATTCTACCCGAAGTTTCCCGACCGTTTCCGAAGTTTCCCGACCGTTTCCGAAGTTCGGTTCAAGCCGATTCTGCGCACTTCTCCCTTTCGCGTTTAACAAGATACTTGACGCGTTGCATTCGACGAGTTTAAGAAAGACAATGTAAACGTTAGGTTTTTCTCTAATCTCTTTTATATCGTACACCGCTTCGTCAACAATTTCATTCGTTAATCGTCTACTTGGGCGAAGAAACGAGTCAAGAGTTGGGACAAACGTAAAATCGATTTCATTTGGTTTCACGAGCGGAAACTAAAAGGCACACCGTTAAAATAGCAAAACGCGAGACACTGTAGACGTAGTCCGCTGACCAAACAGCGTCGCGGAGAGGGCAAATATTGTAATACGCGGGGTGCAGAGCCACTTTGCTTCCCGCCCGGGAATAAAACATCGAGAGCCCCCGCGTATTTTAAGTTAATTAAGCCGCCGCGTTGTTACGTTCAGATTAACGGTGGAAATATCAAAATTGTGGAAAACTGCGCGCTAATATTGCAGTATCTCGGGTATCTCGCGGTGAATAATTATAGTAAGTGGAGTTTGGATAATTTTATTGTCGTCATTGGAAATCGAGATGAATCGATATTTATATATAAATAAAAAACGATTCGCAAAAGTTTTCGGGGGGAAAAGGGAAAACTCGAATTTTTCATCAATTTAATAAATCCAATTTCCTCGAGCTCCCCGGATATTTCCTATATATCCGTTATTCTTAAAAATAACGAAGGGCCTTCTGTTTGCGTAATAATAAATTCTCGCTTCGATATTCGTGCCGTTTCGACAATATTTATACGAACTAATTAAAATGGCACATCCTGTATAGCATTAAAACTTCCCCGCATCAAAAACTTGTCGAAATGAAAAATACAATTATGTTTGTAAATCAAACGTTTCGCTTGTAAAAATATTAAAACGAAGCATCGTTGTTATTCCTCTTCCTATCCTTCCTATGTGTAAAACAAAACGATGAAGAAGAAGAAGAAGGAAAAAAATGATTTTTACATTTACAAATTTTGCACCGCTTTTAAACACTTATTCTGGAATAAAAATTAAATTTCTCCTCGTTAAAAAAATCTGAACCGTTTAAAAAATTATTATCGAGAAACCCTTGGAAGGAAAGAAGAAGAAGAAGAAGAGGCAGTTGCCGGAATACAAATTCTTTCTTACAACAGGGAATAAGGAAGAGGAGGACCCGGACAAAGGTCAGACAGTAAAAGTCATCGGCAAGGATTCTTCTAAAAGCCTCGATGTCGAAGGAAAGCGCGGAAAGCCATAGAAACCTTGGGAAGGAAGCTTCGAGCTTAGCCGAAATCCTATTTCCGTGCGTTCAAAGGCGACTTATGCGACGTATAAAGGCTTGCAAGGTTTAACTGGTTTCGCAATTACCCCGAAAGGGTATTCGTTTCCTCCAGTCCAGACGGTCCACCATTTCAGCAAATATCTTTTCCTTTTTTTCCTCCTTTCTCTTTTTTGTTTCATCACCCATCGATCCCATTGGTGAATTTTTTGGAAATTCATTCCATATACCTTCATAAAACATGATTTTACGATCATTTAAAAATCAAAAATAAATCGTAACTCTTGATCGAAACGTAAAGATTTATCTTAAAAATCGAAAAATATTGTATTTTTATGATACAAATGAGGCTTTGAATATTTAAATTTCGCAAAAAAAAAAATGCAATCGTAATACGTATCGATAATCAGCTTCACGGGTTACAATCCGATAAAAAGAAGAAAAATCGATAGATGATCGAGAAGGAAGGAGCGGAAACGGGCAACCCTTTGATCTTCCAAGTTCAAAAATGCAATGGGAATCCCGATTGAAATTAGTACTGCGAGCGCGTCCCGCTCGTTTCAGGCGATTGCCTCGGCCAACTTGATCCTTTTAAAGTAAAAAAGTGTCGGGGACCTGTATCAAAAACTCTCGAAATAGCCGTTACACGCTCTCCCCTCCTCCCCTCACGCGGATCTCGATTCTCGTCCGATTGATCCCAGCAGAGTGGCGGAATCCGATACTTTCCGTTACTTTATGCAACGCAACGAAAGAGAGAGAGAGAAGAATCGAAGGATCAAACGAGGAAGATTCTCGTTTCCGCGCGAGGTATTCCTCGTCTCCGAGGTATTCGTTTAAAACCTCCCTCCTCGCTAAAATATTCCGTGACGGTGGCCGACGAGTGGCGAAGAATTTTCTAATTGCGTTGCAACTACTCCCTTTGAAACAACTACGCACGCTACCCTTTTTGTCGCATCCGCCTCTCTTCATTATTCTTTCGCGCGCCATGAAAAAAGGTTTTTCTTATTTTCGCCCTCCTCCTTTCCGATCCATCAAAATCGATCGTGATCGAGGAGGATAATGTATGAATCGTGAGTTGTGAGTTCAGAATTATTATTATTATTGTTGTAAATATATTTAAGGTAAAAGAGAATTTAGGATCTAATTCGTCCTCCTCCTGATCGGCTACCGATCTATCAAAATCGATTATAATAAGAGAGATCGTGTGATTTATGTAAAAAGAATATTTGCGTATACTCGATTGCACAGGTTTGAATTACTTGCCTGATCAATGATCCATCAAAATCGATCATAATCGCGTGATATTGTGAATTTAAAATTATTATTATTGAAAGTATCTCTGATGTAAAAAAGAATATTCGATTGCACAATCCAATGATCCATCAAAATCGATTATAATCACGTGATCTTGTGAATTTAAAATTATTATTATTACAAATATCTCTGATGTAAAAAGATTGCACAGATTTGAATTATTTAGGATCTAATTTGCCCTCCTCCTGCTCGGCCAACGATCCATCAAAATCGATCATAATCGAGAAGATCACGTAATCTTGTGAATTCAAAATTATTATTATTGTAAGTATCTCTTATATAAAAAGAATTACTAAGGTTTGAATTACTTGGGATCTAATTTGCCTAACCAATGATCCATCAAAATCGATCATAATCGCGTGATTTTGTATATTTAAAATTATTATTATTACAAGTATTTCTGATGTAAAAAAGAATACTTGATTGCACGATCCAACGATCCAAAATCGATTATAATCACGTGATCTCGTGAATTCAATTATTATTATTACAAGTATCTCTGTATACTTGCGTATACTCGATTGCACACATTTGAATTACTTAGGATCTAATTCGCCCTCCTCTTGCTCGGCCAACGATCCATCAAAATCGATCATAATCGAGAAGATCACGTAATCTTGTGAATTCAAAATTATTATTATTGTAAGTATCTCTTATATAAAAAGAATACTTGCGTATACTCGATTGCACAGGTTTGAATTACTTGGGATCTAATTTGCCTGACCAATGATCTATCAAAATCGATCATAATCGCGTGATCTTGTATATTTAAAATTATTATTATTGAAAGTATCTCTGATGTAAAAAAGAATACTCGATTATGATCCAACGATCTATAAAAATTGATTATAATCACGTGATCTTGTGAATTTAAAATTATTATTATTACAAGTATCTTTGATGTAAAAAAGAATACTCGATTGCACGATCCAACGATCCATCAAAATCGATTATAATCATGTGATGTTGTGAATTTAAAATTATTATTATTACAAGTATCTCTGATGTAAAAAAGAATACTCGATTGCACAGATTTGAATTACTTGGAATCTAATTTGCCTGACCAATGATCCATCAAAATCGATCATAATCGCGTGATCTTGTGAATTTAAAATTATTATTATTACAAGTATCTCTATGTAAAAAGAATATACTTGCGTATACTCGATTGCACAGGTTTGAATTATTTAGGATCTAATTCGCCCTCCTCTTGCTCGGCCAACGATCCATCAAAATCGATCATAATCGAGAAGATCACGTGATTTTATGAATTCAAAATTATTATTATTATTATTACAAGTATGTCTGATGTAAAAAGAATTATACTTTTGTATACTCGATTGCACAGATTTGGGATCTAATTCGCCCTCCTCCTGCTCGGCCACCGATCCATCAAAATCGATCATAATCGGGGAAGATATGTGTGAATCTCGTGAATTAAAAATTATTATTATTATTATTATTATTACAAGTATATCTGATGTAAAAAAGAATACTAAATTATTCAGGTTTGAATTACCATAATCGAGAAGATCACATGATCTTGTGAATTCAAAATTATTATTATTATTATTACAAGTATCTCTGACATAAAAAGAATTATACTTTTGTATACTCGATTGCACAGGTTTGAATTACTTAAGATCTAAATTATCGTGAATCACGTAACATATCCTGATCTCTCGACGAGACGAAAGAAACCAAACGCTTTGAGAAAGGAACCCTTCGAGAAGAGAGAAAGAGAGACATCGGTCGGAAGAAGGAGGAATTGGCGAGGGTTGGTTTTATTGGTTTGGCAGGATCGCTCGACGACCCTAGAGACCGGAAGTTTACCCACCAACGGCGTGTCCGTGCCCCTGTTACCCCGCCGGCCGCCAAAATAAACGGGGGAGGGAGGGAGGGAGGGAGGGGGTGTTTCACGTCTCGTTATTTATGCAAACCGGTGCGGTGGACACGGCGGATAGCTTCAAAAAGTTTCGATCTCGCGCGGGCCAGGGGGAGGAGGGGTTAAATCGCATTTCGCGTTTCACCTACTCGAAAATTGTGACGTCCCCCCTCCCCTCCCCTCCCCCTCGAACCCTCGTTTTCTGAATTTCACGCTTGACAGTTTTAAATGGGCGATGCCGTTCTAAATCGTATTAAACCGCGACTCTGTCGCTCTCTCTCCCTTCCTCTCTCTCTCTGTCTTTCATTTCATTCGCCTATACATTTTGTTGTATACCCAGCAATCAAGTTCGATGCTTTCCTCCTCGCCCTGTTCCCGTGTTGGATCGTTTGAAAATCGAAATTCTTGGCATATTCGTTTTCCATAGGGAAGAGTTAGGCTATCGAGATTATTTCAAGGTTATCTTCTCGTGGCAAGTTTAGTTTTTGGGTAGTTTTTTATTATTATTATATAGTAGTATTATTGTATATTATTATAGTATTATTATATATTTTATTATATTATAGTATTATAGTATAGTATTTTATTATAGCATTTTATTATAGTATTTAGTATAGTATTATATTATAGTATTTTATTATATTTTGTATTTAGTTTATTATAGTATTTTTTATATTTTGTATTTTTGTATATAGTAATTATTATTATTATTATTATTGGGGTCGATTCGTGGGGAAGGATATTTCTATGGAGGAGAGATTACGGAGTAAATAAAGTTGTTGTTGGATTTAGTTGGAATATTTAATTACTACGCGATTACGTTTATTAAAATATTTGGAAGATAAATAATAATTTTATGTATCGAAGAGAAACGAATGTGAAATTAATGGCTGTAACAACATTCTGTGGATAATGAAAAGTAAAATTTCAATCAACTTTAAATTCTGTGACATATTAACGTGTCTCGAAACGAGTTGAACTTACTTTTGAATGACTGAACTAAAAAAATCCTTCAAACAGTTCCCAATTTCGTCGAAAAGCATCTCGAATCATATTAATCACATTAATCTGACTCATCATTACAATGAACAAAATCCTATTACAAGATGAGAGGATGTATTCGAAATTTCGATAAAACGTTTCAAAAACGTCTTAACGTTACGCGTCTCAGAGACTTGTGTTCAAGTCTCTTTCTCTCTCCCCTTCGAATTTCCTCCGGTTCGCCAACCTCGTCGTATGGAAATTGGGGATCGATCGCGGGCGTGGGTTGATCGATCTTACACCACTCGTTGCGAGCACGGCTCCATCATTAATCACGAATCCGCTATTAATCGCGTTTAAGTGGGACGACGTTCCGTGGATGGCGGCTTTCAGGTTTGTAAGGAAGAAAGAGAAGGAGGAGGAGGAGGTGGAGGTGGAGGAGGAGGTTTCGACACCACGCGTTGGTCGAGAGACGAAATCTCTCCCTCGTACTAGCAGACCGTTTCTCCACCATAGAAATCGTTGTCGCGTTATTTGTCACCGAGCTGCTTTGCTCCAAGTCTCCTCGGCTCGATTTTCAAGATCGATGCTTCCTTTCGAGAGAAAGGAGAAAGACAGAGAGAGAGAGAGAGAGAGAGAGAGAGAGAGAGAGAGTTCTCTGATTGCTTCCGGTTCACGTGGCGCGAGAATACGGTATCGGCGGTGAATTGGGGTGAATATAGCTGTACCGAAGGGTTTCGGTGCTGGGAATTTCTAGTTCTTCCGTTTTGATCGAGATGAAAATTAATTGGTATCCGGTTCTTCTTTTTTTTAGAAGAGTTTTGAGAAATTGTATCGATTATTCGAGAGTGTAAATCTCGAAGTGGAAAAATTGGGGAAAAGTGTGAATAGACTCTTGTTCGAACTTTGTGGGAATTTGTAGCTCTTCGAAATTGCCAGATTTCGACTATTCGAGAGTGCAAGTCAAAAGTGGAAAAATATGAATAAACTCGATTTTAATTTTTGAAATCGTTTGGATCGAGAAATTGAAAAATCGAAATGGAAAAATTTTGTTTGAATTTTGCGGGAATTTCTAGTTCTTCCGTTTTGATCGAGATGAAAATTAACTGGTATCGAAATTGTATTCGAAATTGTTAGATTTCGATTATTCGAAAGTGCAAATCAAAGTGGAAAAATTGGCAAAAAATATGAACACTCAATTTTTAATTTTTGAAATCGTTTGGATCGAGAAATTGAAAAATCGAAGGGAAAAATCTTGTTTGAATTTTGTGGGAATTTGTAGCTCTTCGAAATTGTTAGATTTCGACTATTCGAGAGTGCAAGTCAAAGTAGAAAAATATGAATAGACTCGATTTTAATTTTTGAAGTCGTTTGGATCGAGAAATTTGAAAAATCGAAGGGAAAAATCTTGTTTGAATTTTGCGGGAATTTGTAGTTTTTCCGTTTTGATTGAAATGAAAATTAACTGGTATTGAAATTATTAGATTTCGAGATTATTAGATTATTCGAGAGTGTAAATCTTGAAATGGAAAAATTGGCGAAAAATATGAATAGACTCTTGTTCAAATTTTGTGGGAATTTGTAGCTCTTAGTAATTTCGACTATTCGAGAATGCAAGTCGAAGTGGAAAAATTGACGAAAAATATGAAGAGACTCGATTTTAATTTTTGATCGAGATGAAAATTAATTGAAATTATATTCGAAATTGTCAGATTTCGATTATTCGAGAGTGCAAGTCCAAGTAAAAAAATTGGCAAGAAATATGAATAGATTCAATTTTAATTTTTGAAATCGTTTGGATTGAGAAATTGAAAAATCGAAGGGAAAAATCTTGTTTGAATTTCGTGGAAATTTCTAACTCTCCTATTTTGATTGAGAAGAAAATTAATTGAAATTATATTCGAAATTATCAGATATTTCGATTATTCGAGAATGGAAGTCGAAATGGAAAAATTGGCAGATTTTTGAAATCGTTCGGATCGAGAGATCGTCCAATCGAACGATCGAATGAAATCGAAAGGAGAAATCCGCTCGAATTTTTGAATCTAAGAACGTCATCATTTAACATCGCGTTTATTTATTAAACGCAAGTTATAAATCCTGTTTAAATAAAATAATAAACATACCGCACCATATTTATGCACTCGTGAAAAATATTAAATACACGGAAATCTGCGGAATGCACAAAAAACGCATAAAATAATAATGCAAATCTCTGTTTAAACCTCCCCATCTCTTGTCGTAAAAACTCTACTTTGCGTAAACATCCTGACAATAAAAAAACAAGAAACATATAAAAAATAGCTAAAATATAAAAACGAATATAAATCCTAATAAAACTTCAAAAATGAGAAAGAAAAAAAAAAAGAATATCTATTGAATCATATAAATCCTTTTTAAATAACTTTAAAAAAAAAAGAGGATGCACGAAGCTCGTACTCGAACTAAAACTAAAAAAATATATATATATATAATACATCCATCGATCGTGCTCTTCTCCCAGGAATAAAACGAAGGGGAAGCCTCGTTACACAACTCGAAGGGTGGACGCTTAACAGGTGCGCACGTACGTTTCGCTTTTGTTCTCGTTCGCCCCTCCCCCCTGACCTCCTCCACCCGCCCGAAATTTCGTTTCGTGCCCTCTTCACGCGCCTCAAAGTTGGTCGGATTTGCGGGGGAAGACGACGAGGCCTCTTCCCAGACGACGCACTCCAACGGATTAGGCGAAAAAGTTTAAACGAAACTGCCACGTGAAACTATTGGAAAGCTGTTCCCGGTTATCGGCTGCGGACCAACCACACACGTCTCGATCGAAATACCGACCATTTTTCAACCGAGTTTTTGAAACCATTAACGATCAAGCCTAACTTTATTCTATTTTCAACGTCCAATGAATCGATCAAGATTGCGAAACAATTTGAATTTTCGCGCGCTGTCATATTACTTTTAATTTAATTTAATTTTAGCACTTCTTTTTTTAAAGTAATTTTATTTAATTTAATTTTGGATCCTCGTATTCAGTGTATTATATATTTCGTGATTCTTGGAATTTATTTTTTTTTGGCGATGGATTTAAATAAAAAGGAAAATATTGCAAAACTCCGTTCTCGATTTGTGGATAACTGGAAGATCCGTTATATCGTAAAGTGACAGGGGAGGATATCGGAAGCGAAATGACGAGAATTTCTGAAACTTTGGAGGAGGGTAGAATATTATCTCGTCGATACCGATCCATTAACTAATTGCCACAGCTAAGTTTCGCGAGAACAGAGGCCGGAAATATATAAAACTGTAATTAGTTTCGACTCGGGCGAAACTTTGGCAAATCTTCGAATTAGTACTCGATGCGTTTATTAAGAATAAGAAATTTCCTATTTTTTCCATACCTTGAACGTGTAACAATTTTAAAATTATCATAGTTTGATTTCTTACTTCTGGTTTCATCTTTTGGCTTGAAATCAATCTTGGAATTCCCAATTAACTTAGTCCAACAACAAACTCTCTCCTGTATATTTCGAAATAATTTTCGAATAATCCTCCATGAATGAAAAACTCAATCTTGTTCCTCCTTCTTTTTTTCTAATTACGAACCGAATAACACAGGCAGCATTCGAATATCGAAGCGTTCTCATATCGTATATGCATCGTTAATCGCGTTCCCCTTCACGAAATGAAAAGTTCACGAGCCACGATTACGCGTTAACGTCGATTTCCTCCCGTATTATCCGTAATAATCCGTAATAATTGTTTTTATCGAACAAACTCGGGTGGATTAGAACAATGTTGCTTTTTATATGAAGTTGTGCAAACAAGCTGAAATATATATTTGATAGAAATGCAATATATCATTATACTTTTTCAATGCAAATAATTCCACCTGGAGAAAAGAATCAAGAGAAAAGATTTTCCTTTTCCTGATCTGAAAAATCCCACCTGAACTTTCGAACACGCGCAATAATAATAATAAGTGAAATTTATTCGTGCGAATTTGCATTTAAATATCGAAAAAAAAGAAAGATAAAAAATTCCATTATCAATCGTGAATGAACGTCCCTTATAAATCACGAAGAAGGAGAGGGGGGGCGTAGGAGGAGGAATGTTAGCATTGAAACCCGATGTTGTCCGACCCGATGCAAAACCTTCCCCGTGTTTCATGAATATGTTTTGCGAGCGTCGTCTCTGTTGCGGTTGGCAAACCTTTTCCCATCGATTTGCAATTCTGTTATGCTAGGTGTCTGCGGATATTGTCTCCCGAGGTGGTGCATGTCTCGTGTTTACTCGTGTCGCGGATGAGCGTGTCGCCGATGTAGTAGCGGATGGGGTGGGAGGGGGGACGGTTTTTTGGAGGTAGACACAACGAGTAGAGGGAGGAGGAGTGTGTATACACGGATGGAGATGTATCGCGATGCCAGCGTTATAGCGCAGGTATGCGGTGAACTGTGATTTTCAGTGTGTGTACACCGGGGTGTGGCTGGAAACGGTGGTCGAATGAAATAAAGTGCGGAAATATGGAGGGTTTGGGAGAGGGGAGGGGGGATGAAAGAGGGAATAAAGTTGCTGTTGGCTTCTAAGTATACTGTTTCTCTGAACCGTTTGAACGTATTGTTTTCTCCATGAACATGTATATAGGAAAACTGGAATTATGATATATATATTACTCGTTATTTTTTAAAGTTCGATGAATGGATGAATAGATTCTTGAAAAATTATTATAGAATTGTGGGTATATGATAATGATTGCGATTTGTGAATGTATAGAGTGGAATAAAATAAAGAAAATTATGGAGCATTTGAAGGAAAAAAGAAAATAGAATGCGCAAATATATTACTCATTATTTTTTAATTTTGTATTTTTAAAGTGGATTTAACTTCGATGAATGGATGAATAGATTCTTAGAAAAATTCTAGAAAAATTATCATGGAATTGTGGGTATATGGTGATTGCGATTTGCAAATGTATAGGGTGGAATAAAATAAAGAAAAATATGAAGAAAGAAATTTGAAAGAAAAAAAAAAATAGAATGCGCAAATATATTACTCGTTATTTTTTAATTTTGTTCGTACTTTTAAATTTCGATGAATAAATTCTTGAAAAATTATCATGGAATTGTGGGTATATGATAATGATTGCGATTTGTGAATGTATAGAGATAAAATGAAGAAAAATATGGAGTTTGAAAGAAAAAAAAAATAGAATGCGCGAATATATTACTCGTTTCTTTCTAATTTTGTTCGTATTTTTAAAGTGGATTTAACTTCGATGAATAGATGAATAGATTCTTGAAAAATTATTATAGAATTGTGGATATATGGTGATTGCAATTTGTGAATGTATAGGGTGGAATAAAATAAAGAAAAATATGGAACGTTTGAAAGAAAAAAAGAAAAATAAAATGGGCAAAATTAATGATATTTTAATGATAAATAAAATTCGAGATTGAATTAATCAAAAAATTCTTGGAAAAAGAATAATTAGAAGAAATATAAATAATTTATTGAAAGATAATTTCTGGTTGATGGATCAAATAAATTTATCAGTGTCAGTTTCATTTTTTTAATTCAATTTTGGTTGATTTTTTATCAAGACTTTATATTTTAATTATATATGAATTATTTATTAGTATGATAAATAAATAAAAGATTTTTTATTCTCTTCCTATTCGAATAACGATTATCATTTTTCTCTGAACTATTCGTTAATTTTGTTTGTATCCATAACTGAAGATTTATTAATATTATTTCTAAATAAAATAAATAATTTAAATTTAATTCTTGGAAATTTGACTATAATTATTTTACTAATAAATTTATTTAATTTTAATTGAATTGATTGAATTTATATTTTTTCTAATTTAAGATTTAATTGTTATTCTTATAGTTTAAATAATTCCATGAATTATGCGATAATCCCTGAAACTTATTATATTACAAAAAATTAGTGAAGACGAGTCGAGATCAACGAAAACAAAATCAGCGAAAGACCTGGCCATCTAGAGAGGGTAGTAAAAGATTAAGGAGAACGAGAGGAGGAGACTACAAAGATTCCGTTCACTTCCGTAAAAAAAAAAAAAAAAAAGAAATAAAGAAAGAATGGTCAAAGTGGTGGCGATCTAAAGAGACACTGGCCGTAAAACGAACACTGCCTTAATTTAAAGTTGCGTACGGGATTTCAGACTTTTACTTTCCGAGTTTCTTGCTTCTCCTCGTGAAGGGAAATGGGGAGAAAGGGGTGGATTGTCCCCATTTCTGAGAACTCGTTACATTTTCGTCGCAGGGAATTACGGCACTTTGACTAAAACCAGTTAAAGTCTCGTCTCGTGGAGAGTTGCGACTAAACGGGCCTTGATCCTCGTAATCTCGTCGAGGCGAACGCATCTTCTTGTAGTAGTTTCATAATTTCATTGATAAATGTCCTCGTCGTTTAACGGGCGCCCGTAGTAAAATCGCGAGACACTTTCTTCGATGAAAATTCGAAAGATAAGTCTCTTGTCACTTCGTATTGTACGGTGTACAATAGTTTTCTTCTTGTGCAAATAACTAAAACCGAGATTACTCTTCTACTATTTGTTACATCTCTTTATTTCTTTAATTGGACAATTAAATGGTGGAAAATTTTTTTAAAGCGTGTAATTCAAAGTTTTGGAAAAAAAACAAAGTGTTTTCTTTACGTATTTTTCGTCGAAAAAAATGCTCAAATATTTGTAAAAAAGTCACGGACGGGGGAAGGAAAGTTTAATGAAACCGAACGGAACGGTGGCGCCGCTGAAATGAAGCGGAAACGCAGGAACGTTGACACGCGGGCGGGAAAGAAAGAAATGCATATTCCGAGAATGGAGTTCTCGGGTAACACTCGTCGATACACAATGGGCCATCAGTTACAATGACTTGGAACGAGTCCCAATATTATCTTCCATTATGACGCGCATCGAGTTTCTTCCGGACGATAAAAATCTCCCTTTTTGAATCTACGCCGGAACACGGTTGCAAAGCGCGGTATAACGAATCGTTTCGATTTGTCAGACTCCCCTTTTTTTTTTTTTTTTCTCTCACCACTAGAATGAAAAACTAAGTACGATCACGATTCGTTCGAGAAATTTCATCGTCAAACAATTTTCTCGTTTTCCCTCGTATTCATTTTTTAAATTGTTTCACGCTGTTATATTCGTTCGTTTCGGTTAATTTAAGACGACACTCGATTCTAGTTGGAACTTTTCGTCTTCTTTTCGTGGCGGTAACGATAAAACAATATCCGGTCAAAGTTCAACGAAAAATATTTCAACGCGCTCAGTATCTCGGTTTCTTTGCGATATTTCGTATAAATTACGCTACTCAACCACGCTGTGAAAAATAGAATAGCGTAGAGAATGGCAACGTGGCAACCCGAGCTATTGTATTTCAGGGGAGAGCTTTGCGCATGCGCGTACCATCGTCGCGAATATAAAATTACGCAACCGATAAAAGAGAATGTTACTAGAAAAATAGATGGAGAATTGAACTATTTTTCTGACGTTGTAATTCTTCTAAAATCGAATAATTGATCGATTCCAAATAAAAAAAAGAGAGAGAGAGAGAGAAGAGAATTCAATTACGAAAAAAGGAAGAGAATCTACTCTAACCTGTTCCAAGATTCACCGACTATCGAACGTCTCGAACGTTCGATCATCCATCTTGCGGAAGAAAATAGAAATACGCTTCCCCTTCTCCCTACCCCCTCCTTCCCCCACGCTTGCTCGCGTGGCGTCAACGTTAATTAACCGGTCTCCTCGAAATTCCTGTGAAACGTTACTCGCGTACAACGTTGCAAGAATTCTCAGGTAGGATATATCCCTTCTTTCCTCGGTCGGACATTCGGACGGCGACAACAAAATTACACGAGGAAAATTCCCCGGGAAGCTTTTCAACTTTCTCGTGGAAAACTCTCTCTCTCTCTCTCTCTCTCTCTCTCTCTCTCTCTCTCTCTCGTGGAAAAGAAAGAAGGGAGAAGGGAAGGAGGAGAAAACTCGAGGAAGCGTTGAACGCAATTAGGGCGTACGGGCGAAAATAGAAATTTCCAAAGGGACGTCTTACTCTCCTCCTCTCTACTTTACCGACCGGTCGGTCCACTTTACTACGGATTTAATGAATGAACAACCGATGGGGGGAGGGGAGGGAAAAGGAAAAAGAGAAGGAAAAAGAACTTCAAAGGGCAAGAACGACGGCCGCATAACAGGAGTTGGAGGAAGAAGGTCTGGGAACAGTGGAAAAGAGCGGAAGTAAAGTACCGACAAAACCTCAATCCCTTTAATGGAGACAAATCCCCCTCTGCGTGCTGGCGCGGCCTTCTGCGAAAGAGCAGGGGGAGGCGGACAATTTGTAAGAGTATATCCTACCTAGCCTTATATTAGTACCCAACGCAGGTTGGCCTCCACCACCGGCCAATCATCCTCAGACTCTCTCCTCCTCCTTCTCCCTTTTTCCCTTTCTTTCGATCTCCCTCCCCTTTTCTCCACAGAGTTTCGTTTTTCCCTCGTCGCCCGTGAAAATCGGGAAGCACACGCGTTGGTGAAATTATAAAATTAACGAGCGGCATCCATCAGCCGACATAATGCCGAGCATTAAGCCCCGCGAAACGAACTTTTTGCCTGCCCACTCAATCTTGGTTAAATCTCTCTCTCTCTCTCCTTCCTTCTCTTCTCGTCCAAGAGTGTCCCTCCCTCTCGCTCAGCGTTATCGCGCTACGTCTCTCTCGCTCTGTCTCGTTTCGTTAATGTAGCCGAGATGGATGGACGGACGGACGGACGGACGGACGGATGGATGGATGGAACGTGTAACGCGTGATACGTATGCGCGGTTTTTTCTCGGTGTAGATGCACGCTCGAGGTTTCGTTAGTTCGAACCTTTTTTGAACTGGCGGTGGCGGGCTTGGTTTTGACGGTTCTCGGCATACTTTCAGAATGCAATTTATCACCACCTATCTCTACAGATGGCCACATAGAAAATCCTTACGATTGGGATGGATCTCTCCCCTCCCTCTTTCTCGAGGCTAATTCGAAGAATTTATTTTTATGGTTCGAGATTGGCGAGATTATCATCAACTTTGAGCGAAGAGGAATGCGATTAGTTTTTAGGTATTTAGGTATCTTGTGAATGTATAATGAAAATATTTGTCTTGAACAATTTTTCCATTTTTTTCTCGTTTTAAACGAGAGTTTAAAAATTGTATATACGATCGAATTTTCGGTTCGATTGGAATCTGTAAATTTCCATCGTATTAGTTCCATCGACTAATTATGATAACATCGTCCCTATTATCGATGATACGCCGCTCGAAGGCAACATAGTTTGAAATTGTTTTTGCTTGGAAAATCGATGGGGCAAAGTGACGCGTCGATCTCTCGGATGTGTATCCTTCCAAACTCGATCGATCAGCATCGATTATTTCATTATTACGTTATCGACTTGTTCTGTAACTTTGTCCCGGAAGACGTCGTGTAATTAACGTAGAGATTATAAATTGAATAAGATTACAATTTATTTGTTTAAATAAATGAGAATTATTCCTAAAATCCTCCATTTCCATTCTTATTGTTCCGTTCAATGATCAAATTTAGACAATTTTATCTCTCAAGTTGCAAGAAATTCTCGATCGAGAATTGATTCGCAGTTTTCTCGTGGCGAACCTTTGATCTTCATTACCATCCGTTACGTTCGAACTCTTCGATAGATTTCTTCGCAAGTTCCATCGACGTCAAGAAGATCGTGATAAATTGCGATCGAAAAGCGCCCCTAAGAAATAAATCGACTGGATCGCGTAAAAACTTGGATAATCGCGGGGGGAGTAGTTTTTGTTGACTTTCCTACTACGCCAAGACGTTAGAAATCTCGTTTGTTTTAGTTACACCGATCTTTTCCAAAGCGTTTCAGATAACGTCTCGAAGATTAAACTTTTTCTTTTTCCCCGAGAGAGAGAGAAAGAATTATAAAATTAAGATAGAAATTAAGATGGAAAGAGATTACAAATTTCTCCTTCTCTCTATTATCAAGATACTACAAGAAGCGTAACAATTATAAAACGACTACGGTAATCTTAATCATTAATTCGTGTTGAAGAAAAGAAATTTCGAAAAAAAAAGAGAGAGAGAAGAAATTGAGGTATCCGTTCTCCGTTTCCCTTCTAATCAAAATCACAGGTAATACGAGAAAATTACTCTCAATTAACGAAACTTTGAACCCGTTGATCAAAGAAGAATCAACCCATCCCCGTGAAATCACTCTCAATCTCTCTCTCTGTCGAACAGAAGAAGCGGAAAAGCGGCGAGAAAAGAGGAGAAGAAAGAAGGAGAGACTTATAAAAATTCCGGAGGACCTGCTACCTGCCATCATCGAATCTCCCTGAGGGAAATTTAATTTCCCTGTCCTGTTCCCTGTCGTCCTTCGCTCGACACTCGACCGCGAATCACTATGACAGAATGTTTTCATATAATATCAAAAGCTCGTGAACAGGCGCGCGCGCATGCCGCCCTTGCGGGCCACTCAATCATCCCTCTTAATCCGGGTGGCTAAGGTCTAAAGGACTAAAGGTAATCAAGATAAACTACTCTCCCCGGGGGGGAATTCGAAGTTGCAGCTGCTTCGAAGGAGACATCGAAGTAATTAATTCGTATCTTTCCACCCCTCCTCCCTTCCTCGTGTTCTTCCTCTGTTCCTCTTCTTGTCATTGGGGCGGGGCGATGGTGAAATAAAGTAACGCGAGGAAGAAAAGTTATATCTTTCCTTTCCAGGAAATGAAGCTTATGAAATAGACGTTTCAATTAGCGCTGTTCGGCTATTCGAATACCAAGGGATTAGAATCGAACCCTCCACCCTCCGGGTTCAGCGTAAATTACTCTGATGAAATTAAAAGCGTCGGCTTCTCTTCTTTCGCTTATTAGTTTTCGCTTCTTTGGCTATTAAAATACGATCTCGTCGTCTCAAGGGAGGGGAGGGGTAGCTCCTCAATTGTCACGGTTCTTTTCTTTCTTTCTTTTTTCCTTGTTGTTATTATTATTATATTTTCTTTGATATTAACGGAAGTACACTCGTTCGAGAGTCGAAACGGGGTTTACGATTTGCCGGGTTTTTTCGGGAGGGGAGGGGGAATCGAGGAGGATGTGGGCACACGTAAATTTCTAGAGTTCCGTGGTGTGTACGTGGCGTACATGTAAAGTATGAATAATGTATAGGAAACGTTTTATGCGGTATATATGTATATATACATATATATATATAAAGAGAGAGAGAGAGAGAAAAATGAGGGAAATTTTGGTTGTAAAATTTGCATTAAATGTTAATGCGTTCGCAATTTGAACGGAGTTTGTGGAGTTTTAATTTCGCGTAACAGAAATTGCGATAGGAATTTATATATTTTTTTTCCAAATATATCCCACTTTGGACTGGAAATAAAGTTTCTAGTCCAGATTCCATCCATGATTTCCAATTACACTGAAAAGGGAGGGAGTTAAAACGACTGTCGGGGTAAAACAATCTGTCGATAAAATAAACCAAACGGATACTTTGTCGGGCTAACGTTAAGCATCGCTTTCAAAGTAAATCCTCCGTTTAATAGAGAGGATGCTACTTCCGTCGCCTGGAAACGTGAAAATTCAATGTATAAACACGCGTAAGGAACAAAGGGGTTGAAACGGTTTACTCCTCCCCCCTCTCGTTACATCAGAAACGTTCGTTTCAATTATCTCCTCTCGAGAGGAGATGTAACACCCTCTCACGGGGTGGCCCACCCCTCCTCATAAATATTTATACGTAATTCCTTGGCAATTTATCGTATATTTATACAAAGTCACGGGGCCATGGAACGGTGAGGAGAGGAGAGGAGGAGAGAGAGGCGTCGAAGCGGGATGGAGCCGGCGCGAAGTTAAGCGCTTTATGTTCGAGCCAGGTTAATAGGGATTCTCGCTTAGCAATGTCGACAGCGCAGGCGAACGACGCTTTGCCGATTTGTCCCGTGCAGAAGTTGGCGTGGTGGTGTTGCACCCTCTTCCGTTTGAAGCGGTCATCGGTGCATAGAAAGCGCGGAAAAATTCTGTTTTCGCTAACGCCACCTCTTGTTTGCGTTTCCTCCACCGTTGCACGAGGGAAGGATTTTTTATTTTTTTTTTTTCCCTCCATCCCGTTTCAGATCCCTTTCTCTCTCTCTCTTTCTCCTCTTCTTTTTTTATTTCTGCTCGAGTTCTAAAGGGTACTTTTTAATTCCGATTTTTTTGCCCGTATTTGTTGTTGTTTATGCGAAAGTTATGCGAAAAACAGGAAAAAGTGATACGCGTGACCGCATGGCTCGGATCGCTTGCAAGCAGCATTTTCAAATTCCCACCGAGATATTTGTACGTTCGTGAAATTAAAGTTGGTAAAATAATTGTCATTATTCGAAATGAAATATGAATTCTTTTTTACCCACGCTGCTATGTTAAACTCGTTTATATTATTATAAAACAGATCATGGAAAAAGAAACGTGTAACGTTTCGCATAAAAATTATTAGAATATCATAAAAATATGTAATACAGAAACATACAATCCAATCTAATTGCTATTTATATATATTCATTCAGACATTCTGTTAAAAAATATTTCTGGAAAAATTTCTGAATAGAGGCAAAGTGATCTCGCAAAATATCCCGCATTCTCTCTGAATAAAGGAACGCCGGTATAAAAATCCCGTGTACGCGATCGGTATACAAGAGCGGACAACATTTCCCCGTATATGGAACGACGTACATATATCCCTTTTGATTGTACGGGGGCCGAGGAGAACGCGACGCGCCGCAAGAATTCGCGTTACGTTGCGAAGAAATCCCAAGAAGGATTAAAGAGTTGGAGGGGGGGAAGAATGGAACGCTAAACGGCTGCTGGACGAGGCGGGCATTCCCTAAGCTAAGGCTATCCCGCGGGAATATTTATATTCTCGCCACTTACCCGCTGTAAATCCCTGGCCGGCAATTAAGGTTGGCCGGCAAACGGGTCTCGTTTCGTCTAGTCTCGTCTGCCGGCCGTCCAGTTTGCAGCCTTGTAACTCTCGACGGTCGTTAACGTTGGACTATCATTGCACACGGTTACGTTGTGCACGATGCGTTCGTCTTTCTCCATCTTGTTCATCCTACGTACGAACGCGTGGCCCCACCACTCGTTAGTCCCTCTCATCGCCGCAAAATGTTACCGCATTATCCTTCCGCATCCGTGTAGCACGTGGCCTCACATTTCTAATTTTAGATTCGAAACGGGCTTCAACTGAAACGAGTTTTAAATAGAAGGGTTGGTCGTGACATTTGATCGGTGAAGAATGGCCGGCACAAGTGTAACGTGTTCTAGGATTATTTGGATTGCGATGTGACATATGTGATTTATCGATAAAGTTATTTTTTTATTTGTATCAATTTTTTCTAATAATATTCTATTATTCTCGTGAACTACTATGAATGGAATTGCTATGTTTTAGGAAAAGTAATCTAATACTCTCCGTAAAGAATTGATTTCAATATTAAGAAATTGTACGATTTATAGATTATGTATCTCGCGATGCTAGTATAAAGAAATAAAAGGAAATTGTAAAAGTAAAAAATTAATAAGATACTAAAAATTTTGATCAATTAATCGTAATTGATCGATAAAGATTGATATAAAGTTACTTAATTGTTTTAATATCTTATTGCGCAGTTATCGGAATATGAATATAAAGTTATTTGCGCGTCAAATATTGCATTCAATTTCGTATTCTTATTGCACAAACATTTTCAATCATCGATGATAAATTATCTTTATAACGCAATATAAAGTAAAATAATCTATTTATAACTATAACTGTATCACTAAATATCCCGTACATTAGACAGACATTCGTCTCGCTATTTTTAAACGCCATTACACTACGCGATATACCGTGCATATTTACGTGCAAATATCACGCGCGTTCACTAGCGTTCCAACGTAACGAATAGTTACCTCGATAATCTGGCTTCGTTCTAACTCATTAACCTTCGTCGTTTTGCGTGAAATGTTTATACAAGGCATATAGCATCGGTGAAGGCAGGATACGTATAAACACTGTTACGTAGCACCGACGTAAGATTTGTCACGTATACTACGACACGACGACGACGACGACAAGTTTCGAGAAAGTTTTGTCCCGCGGTTTATGGCCTCTTGTAATTTGCCGTGAATCTCGCGTCTTCATACCGTCACACTCGGGTCAACTGCACACTCCCTCGTTAACTCACCACGTGCTTGTAAAATCTCGTCGAATTACTGTACCGCATGGCCGTGCACGTTTCGTCACGCCGAACTCGCCATCTGCGCCGAAAATAAATCATAACGCCACGATGCCGCGACGCTAGCGACATACCTGATGTTTCGTGTGGCATCATGGCGGAAAAAAAGCAGTAGCGAATTTCACGTGACGAGTAAATGAAATCGAGCGACAAATCATTCGCGTTAGAGTTGACGTTATTTTAAACTAGCTGTTTTAACTTTACTTCGACACACATTTGTTATTTTTATTCTTCCCTCTGTGTTACTTGTTATGAACGTGTGCGAAATGTAATGTGTTTGCGTGAGATAATTGCGCGAGTGACGATTGTTTGGCTGAAAATATGGCGAGAATGTAGCAGTACGTGTTTTCATCCGTATTTGAGAAATTCAAGTTTGAATATTGAATCAGGTATTTACTTAATTAAAGTTTGATACTTTGAATGATTTTTCTATGAATATACGATATTCCTCTAGCGAGTTAGGTTAAGTCACCCAGATATATAATCGCCTCGTTTACAATGCTACTGTTCGACGATTTCTCTTCTTTTCTTTTTTGAAAATGAGATATTGTTTGTTCGGCACGGAACTACGATCGTCCAATTACCATAATATTCAATGTAATTAAAACGATGTTAAACGATACGTAAACTCGGAGAAACTTTACTCTTAGTACTATTTTATTACGTTACACTCGAACGAATATATTTGCATGAAGCTAGAACAGTTTCTATTTGTATTGTAGAATTAATTTAATTCTTACGCTTTCTCTTAAATAAGAAAAATTCTTTCTTCTCTATGCTTTTGATATATACGTGTGATACATCATCGACAGTTTTTCGTTACGTAATCTCGACGTTGAATTTTTCAATCATATCTCAACCATAATTCGTATATTAAACACGTTGCTCATATTATTCGTAATTATTTCATTCGGAAGAAAAAGATGAACGTAACTGAATATTAATACCGATATTGAATGGGGAATCGGGCAAATAATTCATATTCCAGGCATTCGCGTTTATCATCGCAATTCTGAAGGATTGAACACGGCTGAGCGATGGCTAAGGGGATAGGGGGGTAGGGTGGTTGAAATCAAAGCGGCGCACAGTCGCGCCTGTTAAGCGCGAATCAGAAGTCAGGAGTTAACGTAATACCCTGTAACGATCACTGGCATCAGATGTACCGAACGACGGTAAATGAAACGCGAAACGATAAATCATACGCGCCGTCGCATACCGCGCGGTTATGTTTTTCGATCTCCATGCAGATGGCTTGTAAACGTTCCATTAATCGAGATTGCGCCGTTCTAATAACGACCGCGATCCATACACCCGGTATGCATGATGAAAATCGAAATCGCTTTATTGGCCGCAATCAGAGCGATACGAGGCTCAAAAGGGGAGGAAATACTTGCTTCCTTTTCGTTTCGGTTCGCCTAGATTCATCGTGATGCCGCCCATTGTTGAGAAGGTAATCGTTGCTATACGAGGATAGGAATTTGGAAAAACTGTTGAATTTGATTTGATTGTTTCGACATTTGATCAATTCGTTCGTTAATTGGAACGAAAGTTGTACTTGTTTTCGAAAGGAAAGGATCCATCCAAAAATTCGAAAATTATTCTAATTTAAATTCCACAAAAAAATTCGTCCCTCTCTCTTCGTTAAACGCTTTGCAGTTTTCTGAAAACGTTTCGAAAAAAAAAAAAAGAATTAACAAAGGGACGAAGTGCACGCGAATTAATACGGAAGAATGCAGTTACGATTTTTAGTAACCCTGTAATTAAACGAGTGTTCTACTCAAAGGAGCTGGGAGGTTACCCAGAGCAACCTTGAGGGTTGTTAACTTCAACCTCGTGGATGGAAGGGGAAGGGGGGAGCAAGACGGGAAGAGAAGAAGGGCTTGTGAAGAATAGATTTGAGGGTCGGTGAAAATGGGATGGAGGATGTTCGTCTGGTTTTTAAAGTGTACTTTCTTCCCCTTCTTGTTTGTTCCCACTCTTGTTTTACCACCACTTTTATTTCTCTGGATACGTTCTTCACCTCTCGATCGTGAAAGCAGATTCTTGGTTAAAATAGTCTATTCAATCTCTTTCTACATTGTTCTTATTTATTATTTTTTACAAGATTTATCTCTTTTACATTATTTGTAAATTGTATATGAAGAATTTCATACAAATATCTATTATTTGTCTCATTCTTTACGAATCTTCTTACGTTGCAATCGAAAATAAATTTCCAAAATTTATAAAAAAAAAATCTTACATTAATCGACGATATTTCTGAAACATCTTCATATCTCGCGTTTCTAAATTTTTTGAACTATATTATTTCTAAATTGTATATGAAGAATGTCATACGTGTATCGAATATCTCGAGAAGATTATTTGTCTCATTCTTGATGACTCGTTGCAATCGAAATTAAATTTCCAAAATTTATAAAAAAGAAAATCTTACATTAATCGACGATATTTCTGAAACATCTTCATATCTGGCGTTTTTTAAATTTTTTGAACCGTATTATTTCTAAATTGAAGAATGTCATACGTGTATAGAATATTTCGAAATGATTATTATTTTTATTAAGATTATTATTATTATTATTTGTTTCATTCTTGATGACTCGTTGCAATCGAAACTAAATTTCCAAAATTTATAAAAAAAAATCTTACATTAATCGACGATATTTCTGGAACATCTTCATATCTGGCGTTTTTTAAATTTTTTGAACCGTATTTTTATTTAGCAGAATATTATTTACACAATCAGTTTAGAATTCCGTATTGTTGCAGCCTGTATCGCGCGAGGCTTTGTTTCCAAGTTTGAACTCATAAAGCAAACATGCACAAATAACAATGTTAGCAACAGACATTTTCCAACGGGCTTTTTTTTCTTTTTTTTTTTTTTTTTTAACCGAAATGATAAGTCGAGTACAAACTTTCGTAAAATAAAAGGTAATAAAAACAAGTGAAATAGGAAAAGCAATAAAAAGTGATAAAATATTTGGACGTTGAGTGGCGAAATGACCGCATGAAAAAAACCTCGCGAACTTTCTCAACTAACTCGTACCGATAGGAAATACACTGGGCCCGTTATTTATTCCCAGACTTGATAAAAAAAAAAAAATAAATAAATACGTCGGTCGTTCAAATTAATCCTCTTGAAAAATTCTCTCTTCGATAATCTAATAATCTTCGCGCGTGTGATATCGAGAAAAAAAAAATTAAAACAACACGAAAATAAAAAGATTATTCCCTCTTATTTCGAAGAAGATTTTAAGAAAAATTGAAACTCGTCTCTCGTTCGAAAATATTCGTGGATAAGGATCGATTAAATTTAAAAATCTCGTTACAACCGAGACGTTTCGAGGCGGTTCAGAATAATCGGGCTCGCGTTACATAAATAAGGAGGGTAGGCTGTTATAGCGGCGGAAATGAAGAAATAGAACGTTCCCGGGGCGAGAAGAATGGCGGAGGGGGAGGGTGTCGACGAGGAGGGATGGAAACAAGAAGAAGGGGTGGTGTCGGCGTTGGAAAATTCCATGCATACGCGAGTATCGCGAAAGCGACACGGCATAAACAGCCGGACGTGTAATAATAATAATAATAATAATAATCCAAGATCTTCAATTCACAATCCTTCCTTTCTCTGAATTTCCCGTTTCAATGTTCCTCTTTCGATTCATTTTTTTTTTTTTTAATCGGAGGGACGATGATTATTAAAGATAGGGCGATCGATCGTCGATCGAAAATTCGATTCGTTTTAATAATGGCGGCCGATAAATGATTTCGAAGCGCGATACAATCCCCGTGATATCGTTAGATGGGCACACGTTCTGAACATTCTGCGGGGAGGGGAATAATGAAAGAGGGGTTCGAGGTATCGATCCGCCAATTGTTATCGGTTGGTATCGGTTACGCGTCGAGTTTCACGCGGGAATATCGCGAATTTAATCCTTAATTGTCTCGCGAGAGATTCCCTTTAGAAGGTCTTTGGACGAGATTTCGAGGCGGTAAGGTAAGGCAAAAGTTTTCAAAAGTTTCCTTCTTCCTTCCAATATTGTTAAAAAATTATTTCTCTTTTTTTAACGATAATCATTTCTCGATTAACGAAAAGACGTACGTGTTAAATCGCGTGTTACTTCCCTTCAATTTCTTTAAAATAGGAAATTCGTGTAAATTTTATCGAACGGTTCTCCTTTCTCTTTCGTTCCAATCTTGGCCGGCCACTCTTCCAATATCTTTCCTTTCCTCTAAATTAAACAATACCGCGTCAAGCGAACTGGCCGTTCGCTCGCAAAATTCGAAGCAAGATGGTCGCAAACGGGCAACCATCCCCCCCCGTTTGCGGGGCGGAATTGCTTTTCTCTCGTCGGTCGAGGAGAAGAAGCGAGGAAGAAGGGGGGTAGCGATGACATCGGTGCATCCTGTCTGGAGGAACGCGCTCGAGCTTGGAAGAGAAACTGCGAGGGGTGACACCGGGAGAGGGTAGAGAAAGGGAAGCGTTGGACGAGGACTCGAAATAGCTTGTTGCATTCAGACGAGGATAAGCCGTGTGGCAGCCTCCATCTTGTTTACTTTGTAGAATGGTTCGCTGGTATTTGGTACACCCTACCCTCTCCTTCTTTCTCTTCCTCCCTCCCTCCCTCCCATCTCTCAGCGCGGCTTGTAAACGTTCGACCCTTCGTCTCGACGCCCTTCCCCCTCCCCATGTTCCCCGTCATTGCTTTTATTTCGCCGCTGGCCTTGCGGATGATACGATGAAATATGTAAAGGAATGTGTTCACGAGGTGAAAACGTTTCGCAGACTCGAAAGAGAGAGAGAAAATAAGTACCGCTCGAGGAACTTGTTTCTGACGACAATGGGACGGGATGGTGGTCCTTATATTGCTCTGCAGTTAAATCGATACGCAATCGCGATGTCGTGAGATCTTGTTTTTCCAATAATCTTGGAAAATCGTTATCTTTTGACATATCTTATGTGCATAACAAGTTTAGAATTGAACATATTCTATATTCTATATATATTTTCAGGTTCATATTTATTTGCACGATAAAATATAATCTCGTATATAAAATAATTTCCAACAGTTTCGATATACGCGAATGCGCATGCGCACGCGCATGCGCGAATAAGTTACGTGGGAGCACGAATCGTCCGTTATGATAAATCGTTGATCGAGCAGCGATATTGTAAGAGGTCCACTGTCCCTGCGGGAGTAGGAGGACAACGGTGGTTGTCGACTTATTAAATTTACCGGGCCACAAATTTCAGGGCGGGGAAGACGGTGGATTTGGGGTCCACGGGAACGACCGTATACGTATAACCGCTCGGCGCACGGGCTAGACGGTATAATGTACAACTTCAGGACCGCCAAATTCCCTTCTAAATACGCCGCCTAACTGGCTTACTGGGCGCAGCTAGAGCCACGGCCAGTTGTGCAAGCGGTGGCGCTGCCTCCACTCGCCTTTCTCAGGCTTACCATGCACGCGTGTATCACCCAAGGTTCCTAGGCCCCCGATATTACCCCGGCAAATATCTCGTAAATACACCGACCCAGCTCGCTTTAGGAATTTTGCCTTTCCCTATTGCGGCCCGACAATTAACGCTACGGCCATACTTGGAGATGATAATAAAACTGTAATAACACAGGCGTTACAGTTTCTGGATAGCTATATGTATTTATATACAGTTTGAATTTGTGTTATTTCCCTTCTTTTTTTCGAATTATGTTGCAATTTTTTAAATGGAATTTTGAAAATTTGTTCTTATGTGTATATCGTTACAAGTTTTGGACGATGTTTGGATGGAATTATTTTGACCATTTCCGTATCTTCTTGTATAAATTTGATCGAGAAGAAGGAGGAGAATTTCTGGAATTTTAAAATCATCGAGTAATAAGATAGGAAGGTCGTCCATTTGGTTAGCAGTTTTTAAGTTACCGGAAGGGAACTATACAACGGAAACTTTGGCGAGCATCTTAAACTTCAAACGTACAATCGTTGTCGTTTCGAGAAAAATATTTTCCAAGGTTCACCGATGCGGACAAATTTTGTTGTACGAGTTTACGATGATTTCTTCGAAAGTTGCCATTTCTTCGCGAGATGGCAGCAACTTGGGTGAAAAATCTTCCGGAAAGAATATAGTAAAAAAAAAAAAAAAAAAGAAATAGATGCAAATATTTATCGTATCCCACCACTCGTGGATCCCAATACTCCGTTTACTCTTACTATTTCCCAAATAATATTTTGCCTCGTGTATCCGTACATTTCTTCGAAAGTTGCCATTTTTTCGCGAAATGACCAAAATTGTATCCACCATTTCGAATACTCTACTCTTTTCAATAACATTTCCTCAATATAATATATGTATATATATTATATGATAAATATATATATTATTATATTTATAATAATATTTTCCCTATTATTCTCTGACGAATTAATACACGACATTTCGAATACTCTACTTCTCAATAACATTTCCTCAATAATATTAAGATGCGAACGAATTTTGTTACACGATTTCTTATACTAAAGTTACCATTTCTTAGCGAGATAAAAAAAAATAGATACAAATATTCATCTATTAATCTATCCCTCAATAATATTTTCCCTATATTCCCACGACGAATTAATACACGATATTTCGAATACTCTACTTCTCAATAACATTTCCTCAATAATATTAAAATGTGAACGAATTTTGTTATACGATTTCTTATACGAAAGTTGCCATTTATATATATTATATTTATAATAATATTTTCCCTATATTCCCACGACGAATTAATACACGACATTTCAAATACTCTACTTCTCAATAACATTTCCTCAATAATATTAAGATGCGAACGAATTTTGTTATATTATTTCTTGTACGAAAGTTGCCATTTTATATATATTATATTTATAATAATATTTTCCCTATATTTCCACGAATTAATACACGACATTTCGAATACTCTACTTCTCAATAACATTTCTTAAACAAAAGCCACTTCTTAGCGAGATATAAAAAAATAGGTACAAATATTCATCTATTACTCTATCCCTCAATAATAATTTCCCTATATTCTCACGACGAATTAATACACGACATTTCGAATACTCTATTTCTCAATAACATTTCCTCAATAATATCAAGATACGAACGAATTTTATTACACGATTTCTTATACAAAAGTTGCCATTTATATATATTATATTTATAATAGTATTTTCACTATATTTCCACAACGAATTAATACACGACATTTCGAATACTCTACTTCTTAATAACATTTCCTCAATTATATTAAGATACGAACGAATTTTATTACACGATTTCTTATACGAAAGTTGCCATTTATATATATTATATTTATAATAATATTTTTCTTATATTTCCATGACGAATTAATACTACATTTCGAATACTCTACTTCTTAATAACATTTCCTCAATAATATTAAAATGCGAACGAATTTTGTTATATTATTTCTTATACGAAAGTTGCCATTTCTTAGCGAGATGTAAAAAAAATAGATACAAATATTCATCACTTTGTTCTTCAATAATATTTTCCCTATATTCTCACGACATTATCTTATCAACAATATAACAATATACGATAATATTTATTTTATCTCGCGTGGCGAACGAACCTCTCCCCGAACAGACACTAAAAAAAAAGGAAAGAGAGGCAATTCCCCTCCCTGGACAAGCAGGTTTTAAGTAACGTCGTGTCCCGCCCAACGCTCCCTTGTTCTTCCCTTAACGAACTTTGAAGGATTCGGCCGGCGAGAAAGGAGAGAGGAGCGCAGAAAGAGGAAGATTTGAAGGAAAGAGTGGAATGGAGTGGAGTGAAAGTGAGGGAGCACGGAGGGTAAATTCAGAATTCGAATACGGGCGAGGGGCAAAGGAGAGAAAAGAGGGTGTGGAAAGAGAGAGAGGGAGGGAGGGAGCTTGGCATCCGAAGGACGGAAAGCCGGAGAATGGAGAGACAATACAGTCAGCAGCAGACGCGGCAAATTGCCCGTTAATAATCCGTAGCAGGGGGGATGGACGAATAGAGGAGGGGGGGGATAGAGGTTGGCTCGTCCCTCCCTCTCGATTTCGTCGAACGAAGGGGAGGTGGATGAAATATTCCTCTCTGATCCGATGTAATTGCGACGTCGTGCTTGAAAATTTTCCCGCTATTCTTCTGCTCTTTTCTTTCCAACGCACCCACACGCGCGCGCGTTTTTTCTCTCACTCTCCCTTTCCTCGAATGTGTGCGCTGGCCACTCTCTCTCTTCCTCTTGGAATCTCGTTTCATCTCGACTAACCGGGTGGGAATGAACTTTTCATCGGGAGTTTCATTGTTTAGTTGGGTCTGGGGTTGTGGGAAAAATTTGGGAGGAGTAGGAGGATGGTATAAAATCGGTGAAAGGGGATAATTCTTTTGCGAGATGGAATACAGGAGAATCCCCTTTGCGGGGGGAGGATAGAAAATATCGTAATAAATTAAAATTCTGTATCCGAGCAAAAGAAGTACGAATAATAGAATATGAAAGCCCAATTTTGTTACTCAGTTACTTTTTATTCGTGCTATTTTTTTTCTTTTCCTTTTCTATATCAGTTAAGCTCTTCTTCTAAACAATTGAATAAAATAAAATTCTCAGGCTGAAGAGTGGACGAATAAATTTGAGAATAAAAGTAATATAATCTAAATATTTCTTGATATTTCGGTTCGCGCCAATTCAGGAATCGACGATAATGATAATGACGATGATTCGAATTACGTCTCATTAACGAGTGAAAATGATAATGCGTAACGCAATAATACGATAGAATATTCGGCCAACAAAGGATTGGAACGTCGAGGGATAATGGGTGCGCGGTATAATAGAAATTCGACTGTAACTAACAGTTATCTGTAAACATGATCGATTCGAGCCTAATCGTAGCGTGTTTGTTAACAATTATTACATATATATATATATATATATATATATATATATATATATATATATATATATATACATAGATACGGCTCTACGATCTGTTGATTCATGCTAATACGTTACACTGTTTAGCCGCTAAGTAATTATGATTCATCGTATCAATCGGCAGAAATTAAAGGTGGTTTAATCCAGGGGATTATTTGCACGGTGTCCCGTGTCGAAGCTCGAACAACGAGAACGGAAACGTTGATAGGTCATACGATTTTCATTTTTCATTATTTTTCACGTCCTTTTTTCACATAAATAATTGTCGCACGCCAGTTTAATATCCATCCATTAATTTGATATTTATTCGAAAATTATCGAGTCTGAAGTTGCTTCTAGTCTCTTTCTTTCATCGAGCAATGGATTATAGATTCTTCGGATAATCCATTGCATTTCGAAATCGTAGAGTAAAGTTTCGAGGAAGGAACTTTACGGTTCGAGACTCCCGTTGATTATATATTTTTCAATCTTCCTTTCAATCGTCACCCTTTCTTTTCTAACGTTCTAGTGATATTTTCGTGTAAAGTAGAGAAAGAAATGGACATATATATTTATTATTGTTATAAGTTTTATATATATATACAAAATATTCTATCACTTTTCCAATCTGACCTGGTTCAAAAGAAAATCATCAATCAGATTTCAAGATTATTCTTATACACATAAAGCAAGAGTAAGAAAATTAAAAGAAAAATTAACATATGTGATTTTACATAGCATCATCATTATTATTACAAACTATATCTACAGGATATTCTATCATTTCTCCAATCTGACTTCAAAAGAAAATCATAGATGATTATTGAAGATTGTACGATCTTCCTATTCAAAAGAAAAACCTTCGTAATTTACGTGAAAATACAAGTGTGAGAATGGATTGGGAACCACTGATCTCGCTGGAAACGCGGATGAAATTCAGTAGGGGAGAGGAGGGGTGCGTATAAGGGACGCGAAAATTTCTCAGTCAGCCATCGGGATGGCCGCGCGACTTGTACGAGGTAATACGCGGAACAAGTTTCGCAACTTGACAGCCATTCCTCCGGGCGCGAGAACTTTCGAATTTTCTTGCGGGGCACGCGATGGAAAATGCTGCTCCCTCTTCTTCTCGCTCTTTTTCAACACCTTTCGAGGAGACCTCTTCTTTCCGCTTTGGCGGGAATTTCGAAAAATTCCCTCTTCAACGGAGAGAGAGAGATCTCTTTTCTCGAATATTATCAAAGTTTTCCAAAGTTCTCCCCTTCCATCGCGATCGTGAGAGGAATGAGGCCGAATAATAAGGCCGAGAATATTGATGAAAGCCGTCTTTTTTTTTCAAAGTAAGATTCGAAAAGTGAATATCTGTATTCGTTCATTTATTTATTCGTTATATCGTTGGATTCGAGGAAAAATTTGTTTGATGTTTAAAATCGAATAGTTTCTTTAATTATTTTAAAAATTATCGTGTCAATATTTTTAGATATCATAAATTTAATCTACAAAAAAAAAATCAATAAAATTCGAAAGAAGCAATCTGCAATCTTCTTCTTCAGAATCGTATCAACTTCTCTCTCTTCTTCTTCAATTTATGGAGAGGAGAGAAACGAAATTGCGATTTATCTTAACACGGAGAATGAAATGGCGGAGAGGGAAGGAAAATTTGACACGCGTCAAGCGGCGTTAAATCTCTCGATTATACCACGTTACTGGATCGCGTTGACCGTGAAAACACGCGACGATTCAAGTGGTGGCCCGAGATTCGGGCAACATCTCTCGAAATCTAATTTGCAAACATACGTTGGATACCTTTATAACTTGAACGTGGCGGACGTATTTTCGGAATTAATAAGATTCAAGATCGGGTCGGGAAGATTTTGTTACGATGATAGGTCGAGAAAAATTGATAAAAAATTGGGAATTAATTAGAATTAGTTAATGGAGTTTGTATAAGATTCTTTATGATGAAGATAGGTCGAGAAAAATTGATAAAAAATTGGGAATTAATTAGAATTGGTAGAATTAATGGAGTTTGTACAAGATTCGTTACAATGAAGATAAAAAAATTGATAATAATTGGAATTATTTGTTGATTCTCTTTGTCATACACAAAGTGTGTTTCACTGTTTTTGGGATTTATTATATATAAAAGATAAGAAATTTGGAAAATAATAATATTCATCAAGAATAAGGTCGAGAAAAATTGATAAAAAAATTGGGAATTAATTGGAATTGGAATTAATTAATGGAATTTGTATAAGATTCCTTACGATGAAGATAGGTCGAGAAAAATTAATAATAATTGGAATTATTTGTTGGTTCTCTTTGTTGCATACAAAGTGTGTTTCACTTTATTAGGTTTGTTATATATGAGGAATAAGAAATTTGGAAAATAATAATACTCGTCAAGAATAAGGTCAAAAAAAATTGATAAAAAATTGGGAATTAATTGGAATTGGTAGAATTAATGGAATTTGTATAAGATTCGTTACAATGAAGATAGGTCGAGAAAAATTGATAAAAAATTGGGAATTAATTGGAATTGGTAGAATTAATGGAATTTGTATAAGATTCGTTACAATGAAGATAGGTCGAGAAAAATTGATAAAAAATTGGGAATTAATTGGAATTAGTTAATGGAGTTTGTATAAAATTCGTTACGATGAAGATAGGTCGAGAAAAATTGATAATAATTGGAATTATTTGTTAGTTCTTTTTGTTGTATACAAAGTGTGTTTCATTTTATTAGGTTTATTATATATAAAGGATAAGAAATTTGGAAAATAATAATATTCATCAAGAGTAAAATTGGAAAAATGAATATCTATGTTGCATTACAATTAATGGTATTAACTGTTTCTAATGTTACTATATTTGAGATTGCTGTCTAAATAGACTTTTCAACCTCTCGTTACTAATCATCTTTACTCCTACATTTATGCTACAAGATTTCAATTTCACATAATTCAACGAGGGTTTATATTACGAGCAGTGAAAACGAACGAAATTTCTTCTTTTTTTTTTCCTTAAACACGAGATATCATCCGCAATATTGGGAAAAACTCGATCCTTCATCGTGAAAAATTAAATTTTTTCGTAATACCTTGATCCACGAGATATCTCTCATAATCCGGGTTATCAAGAGAAACGAACAATTATTTGCAATTCCGCGAATTATTCCGTGCCAAGAGAGATGAAGAAAACCGGTACATTTATTTGGTATTAAGTTGCTCGTTGAAGGAAAGAGAGAGAGGGAGAGAAATTACTGCTAAACATCGAAACCTATCGAAGAAAAAAAGATCGCCCCTCTTTGCGGAGGAGGGTGGAACCATTGTAATTAATTAGCAGACCGGATATTACAGTTCAGGAATCCAATTAGACTCGGTATCATATTTCAGCTGAATCGTATCCTCCGTTTAATCAATCGGCCGTTTCAACGTGATATTCGAACTTTCGCGTACGAAAACGCGTATTATTCCACGCGTGTATATATATACACACACGTATACACACGCGTACGTACATCCTGTTCCGGGATTTCATTTCGAGGGATTTTCCACATTTCGAAAAAAGCATGGATGTAATCAAAATTTCTTCGCAGAGGCGAGTTGTGTGGCTCGATATACTCGATAAATGGAAAAAAAATATTTTTCAACTTCGAACAGCATTCGCCCAAGGTTTATTATTGTGAAATGCGGGGACGGGATTAAGATATGCGAAAAATACATAAATTCACGTATTGATGAGGGGAAATTTTTAATTAAAAAAGTTCCCATCGCGGAGATGTTTTTTGTTTACTTCGTGTTATGTTTCCGTTATTTTTTATTTTTAAACGGATAATATTGCTTCCAACTTTTTTTTTTGTTTCTTTTTTTCGTTCGAAAAAGCAGATTAACAATAGGACGGGAAGTAACGCGAAGTTTTTGTGAAACGCACAAATGCGCAAAACAGGTTGATGATATGAACTGTTTGCCGGGGAATAAAATAAAATTTTTCATTTTTTTTTCCCTCCTTTTTTTTAAATAATAATAATATTATTATTATCGCTACGCGTTACGTCGAGAATAAACGGAACATCTGGTTACGAAATATGAGCAATTGTTTGTTTTCGTGCAATTTAACGAAATAATAATAAATAAAGTTGAATAAAGTTGTAATATCAAATTAAATGAAATCGAAATAATACGTTAATAAAATTAAAATTTTGTCATGCATCAATTTTTCTTTTTCTTTTCTTTTTATATCTTAATTATATCGTAATGATAGAACGATAATACTCGCGAGTATTGAAATAATAAATGATTGGAAGGAAGAGCGCGTGGGAAATATTTTATATAAATCCTGATTAAATAAAATATCTTCACCGCGAAAGCACCTTATTTAAATATTCCTTCGTTCTTCCATTATGATATGTAAACAGTGATAAAAATTTAATTCCGTGCGCGAAATAAAAATTCTTTATTTAAAATTTAATTCGAAACGAATTTACAACAGTATAGCATAATACGTATTCTTCAAGATTTACTTTACCTTACTTCAAAAAAAAAAATAAAGAAAAGAATTCACGATCAAAAGAGAGAGAGAGAGTGAATAAAAAGTGATTAAAAAGTCACGAAAATCCTCCTCCTCCTCCTCCTCCCCCAATTATCACACGATACACCGCCATTATCCCGATGAATTCCTCCTTGAAGCAACAATCGCGTTAAACGTTTCCCCCGTTTAAATGAATAAGCAAATAAATAAATTTCCGTGGAAACGTTTTAGAAAAGGACGCGCGATAGATAGAGAAGGGGGAGAGGTGAGCGTAATTAAATTGACTAGCGAACGCCCTTCGGGATTCTCGAACGATTCTCCAACGGGTATTATGTTCGAGGGACAGAGAAGGAAATAGAGTTGATGAGAAAAGAGGAGAGAGAAGAGAGAACTAAAAGCTACGAACGATTTCTGCTTTCTCTTTAGTAACCGGCCTCTTCTAATGGATCGACGCCCTTTTGTTTAATGAGATAAGAGGAGAGCCGGTTCATTACCGAACAACGTTGCCACGGGGAGAGGATGAAATCGTGACTATTTACAATGGGGAGGGTACGGGCCAACTTGGTGGAAAACACGGGCGTGGAAACAAAAACCGTCCGAGACAACGGCCGATTCACCTCCTCTCCCCGGCTATAAGAATAATTAATGCCGATATTCATTAGCGCGGGGAAAATATGGTGGCCGCAGGGAAATGATGAATCGATGGGGGGATGTCCGAGCGTTGTTTGGAGTTGAAAGGGAATATTTGTCCATTTGTTTCGTTACTTTCTTCGATTATATTGGGTTGGCAACTAAGTAATTGCGGATTTCAGTTGAAGTTGATGACGACCTAATCGAAGCAATAATCGATTCGGATCGTCACAGTACAACTCGTGAGATTGCAGAGAAGCTTCGTGTATCGCATATATGCATCGAAAACCGCTTAAAACAACTTGGCTATGTTCGAAAACTCGATACATGGGTTCCTCGCGAACTGAAAGAAAAGCGTTTAACGCGACGCGTTAACAGCTGCGATTTGCTAAAGAAACGTAATGAAAATGATCCATTTTTAAAACGACCGATAACTGGCGATGAAAAATGGGTTGTTTACAACAATATCAAGCGGAAAAGATGGTGGAGCAGGCCACGTGAACCAGCTCGAACAACATCAAAAGCTGGTATTCGTCGAAAGAAGGTTTTGTTATCAGTTTGGTGGGATTACGAAGGAATTGTCTATTTTGAATTCTTACTACCCAACCGAACGATCAATTCTGTTGTCTACATTGAACAACTAACGAAATTAAACAATGCAGTTGAAGAAAAGCGGCCCGAATTGACAAATCGAAAAGGTGTTGTATTCCATCATGACGATACAAAGCCACACACATCTTTGGTCACTCGGCAAAAATTATTGGAGCTTGGTTGGGATGTTTTGCTACATCCACTATATAGTCCTGACCTTGCACCATCCGATTACTTTTTGTTTCGATCTTTACAAAACTCCTCGAATGGTAAAAATTTCAATAACGATGATGATATCAAATCGTACCTGATTCAGTTCTTTGCTAATAAAAACCACAAGTTTTATGCCTGAAAGATGGCGAAAGGTCATTGATCAAAATGGGCAACACATTACAGAATAAAGTTATCTAAAAAGAATCCGCAATTACTTAGTTGCCAACCCAATAATTTTTTCAACAAAAATTATTCGTTTTAATTCTCTCTTCTTCTTTACTGTCCATAATTTATATTTTAAAAAGACTTAAAAATCCTGCTTAACATTTTGCTATTCTCGACAAGGAAAATTAATCCATCTTCATGTCTATCTCTGTTCGAATTCGTTTTCATCCTGAACGTAGCAGAAAGCTGTCGTTCAATCGAGATTATAATCCAGAAATCGTGGATGGATCAGCAAAATTTGAATCCCGATGGCGACAAAGGGCCATCGACTGCAAACCTGTCCTCCGGACGGAGAGGGGAGAAACTGTGTTTAATGAAATTGACGAGGACAGCGGTTTCTTTCTCCTGCTCTTGTGTGACGCGCAAGAGCCGTGCACTTCGCACGAACAACTTGAATTAAAAGAGCCCTTCGTCGCCCCTTTTTTCCCCCTCCCTCTTCTCTTCTGGCTTCGGATAAACGATCATCCTTTCCGGATCATCAGGGATCGTTGCGGCTGCGTCGTGACTCGTTAAAGGAACGCTCGTTTCCTTTCTCCTTTCCGGAGTCACGTTCGCCAACCGCAGCCAACCCGATTGCTCTTTTCCTTTGAAACCGGTTGCCCCAGTTTTCCGTCCCCCTCTTTCCACGTTTCTTTTTATCCCCGTTTTACGCGCGGAATCGAGCATCAAAGACACGGCATTTATCGTTCCTTGATGTATCCACCAAAGAGGAAGGTGGAAAGGTGCGTTTTCTTTGGTCGATCATCGAAGAGATCCGTCCAAGATTTATTGCGGACGAGGTTTAAGGTAGGTTTTTTGTTTCGATGTTACTAAGGGAATGGAAAGAAAAAATTTTTAACGATTAAATAATAATCTATCTCATTTCTTTTGAGGGAGAGGGTTTTTATTAAATTTTATTTAAAAAAAATCAATCTTCGCGTGACTTAGTTTCTTTATTCCCGTCACGGGAAAAAAGTTTCTTTTGTTATTGTAATAACAACACCGTTCCCCGTGTAAAATTCAATTTAGATAAGGCGGGTCGATGTAGGTCGGTCGATAACGAGTAGTGACCATTAATGGAATTTCGATCGGATCTCTAAGTATTCCCCGCGGAGATGACAGCAGTGTGGCCGCCAACCAAGTGGAAACTGGATGTCCCCGGTAATCGGTAGATTTAAGATTTTAGATTTCTCGTGGGACAATGCCTCGTACAAAAGATCCGCCTGTCCAATACGCTTCTCCAATCTTGTCGCGAAAATATCTTTGGAAAACTTGTCGTTATCCCCGATTGTAAAATCGTTTGTCCGCAAATCTTTCAATTTTCCAATTTCTCCAGCATCTTGTAAAATTAATATTAATTTCTATTAAATAAAAATAACATATTTTTCATAAGCGTAAAGGATACTAATTTATAAATTCAAAATTTATAATTTATTCTTACGTCAAATAGAAAAAAAATAATCGATCCTATTTTCCTTTTATTTAAAAAAAAAAATATGATCCAGCACAAACTTATCGTTATCCCCGATTGTAAAATCCTTTGTCCGCAAATCTTTCAATTATCCAATTTCTCCAGCATCTTGTAAATTAATATTAATTTCTATTGAATGAAAATAACGTTTGACTTATTTTTCATCAAGCGTAAAGGATGCTAATTTATAAATTTGAAAATTTATAATTTATTCTTACGTCAAATAGAAAAAAAATAATCGATCCTATTTTCCTTTTATTTAAAAAAGAAATATGATCCAGCGCAAACTTGTCGTTATCCCTGATTGTAAAATCGTTTGTCCGCAAATCTTTCAATTATCCAATTTCTCCAGCATCTTGTAAAATTAATATTAATTTCTATTAAATAAAAATAACGTTTGACTTATTTTTCATAAGCATAGAGGATGCTGTAGAATTTATAAATTTGAAAATTTATAATTTATTCTTACGTCAAATAAAAAAAAAATAACGGGAAAAAAGAAATATGATCCAGCGCAATATAGAAAATTTTCAGCATACCGTGTCCCTCATTGTTTACGACACGGCTCCTCCCGTCCTTTCAATTCCAAAAGAAACAGCAGCGTCCATAGAAAAGGTAAACACTAGGTCAGCTTTAAAAGCGCAATAACTGTCGCTGCTTGAACGCGATGTTTACTCGATGCGCCGTCATCTCGTGTAGATTTCAGGGACGGAGGAAAACTTGGCGCGTATCTATCCCAACGTACATTGCGCGCTTAACGAATGTTTGAATCAGCTGAACGTTTGTTTTTCCGTTTCATCTCCCCTCTGTCTCTTCTCTTTCTCCTTCCCTTTTCGAATACTAAAAATTTCGCGTATTTAATTAAACGATCCTTTTTCGATTCGCCGTCGACACGTTGTTTCGTGTTACGTCGTTGCAAACACGACGGGAAGAATTTTGCATGATTTATGTGATTCGAGGAAAGGAAAATTGCGATACGAGCAACGTTTGAATATCTTCCTTTATATTTGTATTACATGACAGAAGCATGTGAAAAGAATAATGGTGAGTGAAATATCGAAGAAATATATTCACGAATAATCTAGAATTAATAATTGTCGTAATGTTTCAAATTCCAAGTTTAATGTACATAGATTGAATAAAGATTCATCGAATGCTACTTACCTATATGCGAATAAATAGAATAACGAATATTATATAAGATATTGGTATCTCTTTATCTAATCTTATTTCTCTCAACGCATGCTCCTCTCTTTCTCTCTCTTTCTCATGCTGTATCTTTCTCTCTCTCTCTCATACTGTATCTTTCTCTCATTTCCTCGTACGTATAAATAGTATCGGCGACTGCCACTAGATGTCTCGCCAATTCCTACTTTCTCGCTACCTTTATTCTAGATCTAGAAACATTGCTCTACAAACACGAGTTTCATACAATTTCAAATGAGAAAAGAAAGAAATATATAAACATTTTAATCCAATATTACAAGTGAACCTCAACTATTACGAGAATATATCGATTTATAAATATAAGCAATCGAATGATTCACGGATAGCTGGCATAATGCGAAGGAAAAAGCTGAGACGATATCTTTACGGATCGACGCGTTGCACGAACGAGAAAAGAAAGAGAGAAATAAGATAGGGGGAGTCACAGGAAAGAGAGAGAGAGAAGAAGACGCAAAGAAACGGAACTGTTCTCGGGTAAATACGCGGGCTCGCGATTTATAACCGCCTCCTCTTTCTTCAAGCCCTGTCAAGTTCTGCGTTTAACGAAAATAATAAAACAACTATCCGACCCTTCTTCGTCCCACCGCACCGTCATTTTTATCTCGCGCGCACTTTTTCCCCCTCTCCTTCTCTCTAACCGTGGAAGAAAAAACTGACATTATCTTCGTTCCTCGACTACGACTCTCTATTCAGACTCCGTTTGCCGCTCCTTTCCACTTTCTTTCCACTTTCTTGATCTCGGAATTCGTCCGCGTGAAAGACCGTCTTGTCGTCGATTTTTGAACCGAGGGGTAAGAAACGAAGAGATGGCGTTGACAAATAATGACGGTCAAACGGTGATATGAATGGAAGAGCGAGCGACTTCTTGCAGACGTTCGTTCCAAAGAAATCGTGAAACCTTTTTCCCGACATATTTTTAAAATTGAAGATCCCGTGGAACGACCAAGATTTTGACCTATATATCCGGATACTTAAACGAGCGAATATTCTTCACTTTCGTTCGTGTATTTTTTTTTTTATTTCTAAAAAATTATTAAAGAAATGAGAAATAATTATTACAATAATAAAAATTGCAAAATTTTTATATATTCAAATTCATTTTTACGATTTATTTTATCATTAATTTTTCGAAACTGGATACATTGTAAAATTAAAAAATTTCTCAATATTCTCACGTTACTTTCTCTTCCTGTGCAAGTATGGTATTTTTTTTTTTCGAATCCGATAAGCTTCGATGAATAAGAATCATTCTTGGTTGCGTCTTCAAATTATCCAGCCTCCACGTTTCGCGCCCTCAAAGATGAGATAAGAGAGGGAGGAAGGGGAGACAGGCTCGAAGTCACGAGACCAGAAAAGAAAAAGGAGGAGAGGAAGGAAAAAACAAGTTTTCCTTGGTCTGGCTGAGAATGTTACAGAGAGCCGGTGTCATTTTACCGAAACGGAGTTTCGGAAGAAATTACATTCGCAGACTTTGTGACGAGAGAAGATGGCGCTGGAGTCGAAATCGCCTACGGCTCGCGATCCTCCTCCTCCTCCTTTCGTGTTTATTCCGTCGGTCTCCGGTTGCTTTTATTTCTATTTCGCTTGTAATCTAAAAGTTGAATGGCGTCGGTTTCGCTACACAGAGTGAGAGTTAGACAGCTGGTGGTAGACAAAGTATCTTTTGGAAGGGAAAAAAAAATATTCTTTATCCCCGAGTTTTAATTAAGACGGATTTACACGTTTAAATTTTTCGAAGGATTTTCTTATTGTGCCTTGTTGATAACTTGTAATCAGTAGTATTTTAGTTTTAATGGCTTTCTTTTTCTTTTTGAAACTTCTTATTTCGTTCGAGATCTTATATACAATTTCTGATTTAAAAGACTTTTCCGTTATTTGTGATTATTATAATTGAAAATACTGGAACTTATACAACCTTCTATCTATTATTATATCATAAGAAGAACACCATAAAGGAAATGCTAAAAAGAAAAAAAAGTTAGGTTCTATTTTTATTAAAATGCTATTAATAAATCAATGTAGAGACAGTGTATAGGTATAAATAATTTTAATCCAACCAAATATCCAAATAATCTTCCATGCGCATGACATTTTATCTTCAAGTTCAATCAATTCAATCTATATCGAATTCAATTACAATTACATGAAAATCACACGGAAATTAAATTTAACCTCAAATCTCATCAACATCTTTATCCAAATGATCAACACCTCTTTATCCAAAATTAGAAGAAATAAAATAAAAGAAAATTTTTAATAAAGTGAATCGAATATTTCCAATATAATGCAATTCAAAAATATTTAATTTCACCCCCTCCCCATTCCTTTATCGATTATTACTTAGTTTATTTTGAACTTAGTTCATTTAAACTTAGTTCATTTGAACTTAGTTTATTTTGAACTTAGTTTATTTTGAACTTAATTTATTTTGAACTTAGTTCATTTGAACTTAGTTTATTTTGAACTTAGTTTATTTGAACTTAGTTCATTTGAACTTAGTTCATTTGAACGTAATTCATTTGAACTTAGTTCATTTGAACTTAGTTCATTTGAACTTAGTTTATTTTGAACTTAGTTCATTTGAACTTAGTTCATTTGAACTTAGTTTATTTTGAACTTAGTTTATTTGAATTTAGTTCATTTGAACTTAGTTTATTTTGAACTTACTTTATTTTGAATTTAGTTCATTTGAACTTAGTTCATTTGAACTTAGTTTATTGTGAACTTAGTTTATTTTGAACTTAGTTCATTTGAACTTAGTTCATTTAAACTTAGTTTATTTTGAACTTAGTTCATTTGAACTTAGTTTATTTTGAACTTAGTTCATTTGAACTTAGTTTATTTTGAACTTAGTTTATTTTGAACTTAATTTATTTTGAACTTAGTTCATTTGAACTTAGTTTATTTTGAACTTAGTTTATTTGAACTTAGTTCATTTGAACTTAGTTTATTTTGAACTTACTTTATTTTGAATTTAGTTCATTTGAACTTAGTTCATTTGAACTTAGTTTATTGTGAACTTAGTTTATTTTGAACTTAGTTCATTTGAACTTAGTTCATTTAAACTTAGTTTATTTTGAACTTAGTTCATTTGAACTTAGTTTATTTTGAACTTAGTTCATTTGAACTTAGTTTATTTTGAACTTAGTTTATTTTGAACTTAATTTATTTTGAACTTAGTTCATTTGAACTTAGTTTATTTTGAACTTAGTTTATTTGAACTTAGTTCATTTGAACTTAGTTCATTTGAACTTAGTTCATTTGAACGTAATTCATTTGAACTTAGTTCATTTGAACTTAGTTCATTTGAACTTAGTTCATTTGAACTTAGTTCATTTGAACTTAGTTTATTTTGAACTTAGTTCATTTGAACTTAATTTATTTTGAACTTAGTTCATTTGAACTTAATTCATTTGAACTTAGTTCATTTGAATAATATTGAATAAAATATATAATCACTTGAATAAAATATTAAATAAACCAATCCCACGACATCGTCCGGTTGAGAACCTCTGTCACAATGGTCTGGCCTGTACACACGGCCAGGTTGCACACGTTGTGCGAATACTCGGTACACATTGCCCGGGGCAATATTACGGACCAAGTAAAGCCCCCTCCCCCCTCGTGTGCAGTTGCACATTTGTGCGGGAGGAGGAGGGGAGAGAGAGAGAGGCGTAAGTTGGCAGCGCGGAATGGCCCTTCCGCCCCCCCGGTCTCATCGAATTCCTTTTCAACCCGCCTTAATCGGCTAACGAACGATACACGTGCCGGTAACTCTAATAATTGCCGCTTATCCGTCCGCCCAGCGATCGATTTCCTATCCCACGGTCTCGATCCTCGGCTCGATAGCGTGGCGGAACAAACACGAAGAGAGGGGGGAGGGAGGAGGTCTTCTTAATCGTGTATCGTCGATCCCGGGGATAAATCTGGGGAATCGTCCGTTCGGATCGAGAAGTTGTCTGTCGGGTGGAGATGGTTTTAACAGGTTAATTGCTGATTGGCTGAACGTTTGCAGCGTTCGTGATGGAAATACGGCCGGTATCCAATTGGGATAAAGGATCGGATAAAAGGTTCATCTTTCGAGACTCCTTTCCTTCCTTTCGGAGGAAATTATTATTAAGGGATTTAAAGAGTGATTCCCGGATGGATTTTGTGCATTCTGTGTTCTGCTTCGAATTTTTGTAAATGATTAATCGGTGAATAGAATAATCCTTTTCGTTGGATACGTTGAGTTTTTTTATTATTTAAGAAGATGTAGATAATCGATGGATTTTGGATAATTTTAATTTATAATTTAAAGAGGATGGAGTTAATTACAAGCGACTACTTGATCCCCAATTTTATCTTTTACCAGCCAAATCTCGAAGCTCCATCCCAAAGCCTGTTCAATAACCGTTCCACCTCTCTTTATTTTCTTCGTATCGCTATATTCCCTCCCCCGGGAAACGGGCACATTCGTATCCGATATTGCTGTTTTTGGCATGCATAATGTCTCTCGTTCTGCTTATCGTTGCTCCGCACTCGCGTGAACCGCAGTCGCGGTGTAACGAAGGAAGGGAACGAATAAAAAGAAAGAAAATAGGAGGGAGAAGAGAGAAAGAGAGAGTGGAGAAAAAAAAAGGAGAAAGATATTTACGAGCAGCCTCCTCCTCCCCCTCCCAGGTTCACTCGAATGGCGAATTCCAGTCATTCGATCGTCACGGTGGGTGGGGTCGCAATTTCCTGGCAGATAACGATTTTCCACTCGAATTATGCACCTTTTCGATAGGGATTTTTCGCGGCAACGAATGCGGTTTCGGAACAGAATGGAGATCCCATCGAGCCCCGACCGGATCGCCGCTCCGTTGAAATTTCAGCCCAGGGCTGCCTGTTCGCGCGGCTACCAGCAATCGGTAAAACAGCGCATCTCGCTCCTCTTCCTTTTTTCCTTTCTACACTCGCACGATTTTAATATCTATGCATCATTCGTTGTCCCGCTAATCGAACAACCGAATTTACGATAGGGCAATAAAGAAATGATTGACCAAACGAATTTTGCGAGATTTAATTTTCTTCTTCTTCTTTTCGAGATATATGTAAAATTACAAAACACGCGAGTAATCTCTAACATAAGTGAATATAATATTCGTTATTCCACTAACCGACAATAAAGAAATGATTGATCGAATTTTGCGAGATTTAATTTTCTTTTTCTTCTTTTCAAGATATATGTAAAATTAAAAACACGCGAGTAACTTCTAACATAAGTGAATATAAAATTCGTTATTCCATTAACCGAAATACGATAGAGCAATAAAAAAATAATTGATCGAATTTTGTGAGATTTAATTTTCTTCTTCTTCTTTTCGAGATATACTTAAAATTACAAAACATGCGAGTAACATAATATAAAATTCCACTAACCGAATTACGATAGGGCAATAAAGAAATGATTGACCGAATTTTGCGAGATTTAATTTTCTTTCTCTTCTTTGAAATATACTTAAAATTACAAAACGCGAGTAATCTCTAACATAAGTGAATATAAAATTTGTTATCCTACTAACCGGCAATAAAGAAATGATTGACCGAATTTTGTGAGATTTAATTTTCTTCTTCTTCTTTGATATATATGTAAAATTACAAAACACGCAAGTAATCTCTAACATAAGTAAATATAAAATTCGTTATCCCACTAACCGGCAATAAAGAAATGATTGACCGAATTTTGCGAGATTTAATTTTCTTCTTCTTTGAAATATACAAAACATGCGAGTAACTTCTAATATAAGTGAATATAAAATTCGTTATCCCACTAACCGAATTACGATAGGGCAATAAAGAAATGATTTTTGCGAGATTTAATTTTCTTCTTCTTCTTCTTTTCGAAATATACCTAAAATTACAAAACACGCGAATAACATAATTGAATATAAAATGAAATGGGGAAGGAGCTAGGAAAATGATTCTCGATCTAATCTCGATCGGTCGGCGAATTACGGGGAAGAGCGAGGCAATATTCACCGCGCGGTCATAATCGAGATATCCTACCCCGATGATAAACGGGGGGGGGCGCGGTAGCAGGAGTTACGATATGATGAAGTGACAGGCGGAATAACAAATGTCCGCGCGGAGACATCCGTTCCGCGCTTCTGAAACCGCCTCCTTTCGCGCATGCGCGATCGCGCCAACGATTGTCACGAGCGTAATTAAACGGGTCTGTCACGGGTATCGCGCGGATATTATTAGCCAATGGCGCCGCTGCAACTATACATCCCCCTTCTCTCCGTTACTGTTACTGCCGTTGACGGAGATTGATCCGTTTATTATGCAACGCGTGGCCATGCGTTATTCCAACGGCGGATGCGAAGATAAATAGCCTGTAAGGTGTCCTGTAAGATGCCCCTCCCCCAACTCCTCCAAACTTGCTTTTTTTTTTTTGAAAGAGCAACGGTTCATTCCTTCCACTTTCATTCCCCTTCTCGTTTCAAAGAATTTGAATGATGATGATTCTTTTTACTCTCGAGCTCACATCGATTAAATTATCGAATTGTGGAAATGGATAAACGATGGACGAGTGTAATCAACGATCATATTCTGAACCAAGACTCCTCAAGGCGGCTACTTCGCGGACAGGACACCTGTTCCCTTCTTCCTCCTCCCTCTCCCTCGGCCCCTTCTGGCTTTGACGTCAACAGATCCGTTTATTATGCCGCGCAGTTGATCATCGTCGGCCAGGCACCGGCCATCTGCCTGCCTACTCGAAGAGGGGGCCACTTGGTCGCACGCCCTCCCCTCCTCCTCGCGCATATACCCGTGGCATCCGTCTGGGAGAGGTTTCCTCCGCCGCAATTCCACCTAGCCGAATTAATATCGCCAGAGATATTAGTGGGAGCGGTGACTAACTAACTGCCTGTTGGCGATCCGAGCCAAGCGCGGGGGTGGGTGTTGCGGAGGGGGAGAGAGAGCCTTCTCGATTAATCTCCTTAGGAGAGATTGAAACTGGACGTCAGCTTCAACTTGGATAAGAAAGGTTTAAGCGGATTATTTTTCGAGGTTTTTCAATTGTGAGGATTGGATAGAATGTTATATTGGGTTGGCAACTAATTGCGGATTTTTTTTTTTAGAAAATCAAAGACAATTTTTTCGTGGAACTAAATAACTTTATTCTGTAATGCGTTGCCCATTTTGATCAATGACCTTTCGCCATCTTTCAGGCAGCATTATAATCTCACGTTCATAAAACTTGTGGTTTTTATTAGCAGAAAACTGAATCAGGTACGATTCGATATCATCATCGTTATTGAAATTTTTATCATTCGAGGAGTTTTGTAAAGATCGAAACGAAAAGTAATCGGATGATGCAAGGTCAGAACTATATGATGGATGTGGCAAAACATCCCAACCAAGCTCCAATAATTTTTGCCGAGTGACCAAAGATGCGCGTGGCCTTGCATCGTCGTGATGGAATACAACACCTTTTCGATTTGTCAATTCGGGCCGCTTTTCTTCAACTGCGTTGTTTAATTTCGTTAGTTGTTCGATGTAGACAACAGAATCGATCGTTCGATTGGGTGGTAAGAGTTCAAAATAGACGATTCCTTTGTAATCCCACCAAACTGATAACAAAATCTTCTTTCGACGAATACCAGCTTTTGACGTTGTTCGAGCTGATTCACGTGGCCTGCTCCACCATCTTTTCCGCTCGATATTGTTGTAAACAACCCATTTTTCATCGCCAGTTATCGGTCGTTTTAAAAATGGATCATTTTCATTACGTTTCTTTAGCAAATCGCAGCTGTTAACGCGTTGCGTTAAATGCTTTTCTTTCAGTTCGCGAGGAATCCATGTATCGAGTTTTCGAACATAGCCAAGTTGTTTTAAGCGGTTTTCAATGCACGTATGCGATACATGAAGCTTCTCTGCAATCTCACGAGTTGTGACGATCCGAATCGATTATTGCTTTGATTAGATCGTCATCAAGTTCAACTGAAATCCGCAATTACTTAGTTGCCAACCCAATATAATGGAATTGTAAAGGAGTAAAGGAAATATATTCGCGAAAGTGTGAAAGGTGTAGCGACAAATAGGAATGTCGTTTACGTTAAGGCTGACTCCGGTGAATAATCGTAACGAGGGAGGAGCAAAGGGGTAAGAGGAAACCGAGGCAAGGAGCCGAATTCCAAAGGAATATTATCCAGCCAGGGAGGAGGAAGCCATCTTTTACGTGTACGGAATATCAATGATCCTGCTGGCCGAATGAATAAAAGTGTATCTTGCAGGCTTCTCTCAAACGTGTATTTAAATATCGTGAATCGTAAGATGACTTTTCCTTCGCAACCTTATTTTCAACTATATATTTTAAATCCAGAGGATTATATCCACCACAACTCAAATATATATACATCTCTTCGAACGATGGTACAGAAAGAATTATTTACTTATTTAATTAAATTATTTATTTATTTAAGAATTTTTAATACAGTGAAAGATATTCGAAACGCTTACCTTATTTCGAAAAAGAAAGAAGAAAATTTCGATCGTTCCCATTTCGTTTAAAAAAAAAAGAGGAAAAAGTAAGAGAGACTTCCTTTCACGTCCATCCATCCAACACACCGCACCAGAAAATCCCCGCAGCGTTGGGATCGGGCTTCGTGTGTTGTCGCCAGGATCCGCGATAAAATCGAGGAACCGTTGCGCCTCCCTTCCCCTCTCCTCCCCTATATTTCTCCGTCTAGAACGGCCTGAAAACCCAGTAAGTATCTCGTCGTCACGTAAAATCATTCCAGGTATTCCCGGGGGTTGGATAGATCGATCGAGATTTGTTTACGTAAGGCCATTTCGCTGATCCTTCGAAACCGGGCCACGGACTTCCTTCCTTCCTTCCTTCCTTCCTTTTTCCTCCTCCTCCACATTTCGTTCGATTTCGTCGGTGCCAAAGTAAAGGATGGATCGAGAAGTGGCTCTCGAGAGTGCGGGATTCGAGCCATCTCGATTTCGTCTTTCGGGGTCGCGTCGTGTACGTGCGCGAAAATTCTCTCGGCCCCCCCCTCCTCGCGAGGGAAGCGAGGGAAAAAGGAGGAAGAAAGTCAGGTTTCATTCATTCCCGTGGAGGGATAGGTTTTATCAAGGGGAAGATGTTTGCCCTATCTGAACACCATATTTTTAAAAAAGAATTTGTACTATAAAATTAAAGATAATCTGATTGATGATAAGTAAACTATAATTATAAAAAGTAAAAAAATTCTTGAAATTATTCTAGGAATTTTATTTTGAGATTTTAATATTAATTAGTCTAATCCTAATAATTGAGTTTATTGAGTCAAGTAAAAAGTGATTAGAAGTAAAATGAATCGGTTATATTTAAAATTTATGAAGAAGATGAACAATAATTAATTAAAGATAATCTGATTTGACGAATCTGATTGATGATAAGTAAACAATAATTATAAAAAGTAAAAAAATTCTTGAAATTATTCTAGGAATTTTATTTTGAGATTTAATATTAATTAGTCTAATCCTAATAATTGAGTTTATTGAGTCAAGTAAAAAGTGATTAGAAGTAAAATGAATTGATTATATTTAAAATTTATGAAGAAGATGAACAATAATTAATTAAAGATAATCTGATTTGACGAATCTGATTGATGATAAGTAAATAATAATTATAAAAAGTAAAAAAATTCTTGAAATTATTCTAGGAATTTTATTTTGGGATTTAATATTAATTAATTAAAAGCCTAATCCTAATAATTGAACTCTATTAGTATCCACAAAAATGTTAGTTGAGTTTATTGTCAAGTAAAAAATGACTAAAAGTAAAATAAAAAAATTCTTGAAATTACTGAGACTATGTAATTTTATTTTGGGATTTAATATTAATTAGTCTAATAATTGAACTCTATTAGTATCCATTGAACAAAAATGTTAGTTGAATTTATCGTCAAGTAAAAAGTGATTAGAAGTGAAATGAATCGGTTATATTTAAAATTTATGATAAAATTTATAAGAAGATAAACAATAATTAATTTTAATTAAGTAATAGTATATAATTAAATATACATGAATATTTTATCAAAATATTTCCAGCCACTTTTATCCAATACACGAAATTATTGGAGAAGAGGAGAGATATATAGCTCCAATATATCATATGGAATTTAATTGATTGTAATTTTCTTTCGAGAAGAAAGAAAGCTTGTTAATAAAATATCCTTCTCAGGTCGAGTATCGAAGAGAATTTGTATACAATTTTGACATCGAAACGATGGAAGAAATTATTTTAAAATATTTTTATTAAGAAAAATTCGAACAACTTTTTCGAGCAAGTTTCGAACGACTTTGAGAATCGACTTCCTGTTTCCATTCCTATCCGTCTCCTTCCTTTCCTTCCTTCTGTCGACACGATGTCTCTTGGCAAGGCTGATTGCGGTAAACTCGCCGGAATATCGGTACAGAGACGGGAACTGTCTTACAGAAACGACGACGACGACGACGACGACGACGACGATAGGAATTGATTCCTGCTGATTCGGCTGATTGCGAGTTTCGGGGATCGATTGAAACTTTGTCTTTTCCGGGAATCGTCGGATTAAAGTATGAATTAATCGAAGGGGAGATTCGGGGGTCATTTGATTCGGCTAGTTTTCGCTCCCTTTCCGATGCCAGTAGAATTGTCAGAGGTAATGAAAAGAGGAGGGACGACGTAGAATTTTTCTTTTTTTCTTAGATGAAGCAAGACGTGGAACGGGTAAACGCTGATTAAAATATGGATGAGGTGTCTTCTCTCGTCATTCAAGTATCTAATGTTTCTATAGAAACTGAAATTTTATCATTTCCAAGGATTAAATAACTTTTTGTTTTCCTTTTTCTGAAAAATATTCCTCGGATAAAATAATTATTTCGAGGCATCTTGAAAAATGAAAATGCGAAGAAATAGTAAATTATATAAATAATAATAAATTGGACTGATTAGAGAGATGCAAATAAATACAGGCAAAAGTTTTAATCCCTTTGTAATTTTATTCCAAATTCTTTTTATTGAAAGGAAATAGATAGTCAACTTTTATTGCAATCTTTTTTAATTGCTTCTATGGAAAAAGTATTCAATTAGATTGTTAATTCTCCAGGAAGTGAAATATCCGAATACCAATTTTTCAAATTTTTTCGAAGAGATATCGGTGTGTAAACTCGAATCGCATGATTTCTAACGTGGAAGCACATTTCAAGGTGCAAACCCAAGAGTGAAATCGGTATTCGAGTGTCGATTGTTTACGTGTTTACGTATAGATGAGCATCAGCGGGGTTGCCTAGTCGAAGGATACCCTTTGACCGATCAAGCAACGTAAATTCTCTGATTAGCTCGAGAACAAAGCCGACTTCCCTAAGGAACCTTCCCTCCACTCGAAATCACCTGCTTAGATCGATACCGAGATATAGATTTCAAAGTGAAACCTATATTATTTCGGTTAAAAGCACTCTATCCGTTACCTTGAACGTTTTATTTCATTTATTTATTTATTTATTTACGAGCAATCAAATCGTTTTCGAATTAATCAAATTGCTTTTCGACTTATGAGCTATCCAAAATATATTGAAAAAAGAAATAAAGATAAACTTTCGTTGTTAAAAAATTTCACATCCCTCAAAAAAATCTTGATATCCAAAATATATTAAAAAAGAAATAAAGATAACCGTTAAAAAATTTCACGTCCCTCAAAAAAATCTTGATATCCAAAATATATTAAAAAAGAAATAAAGATAAACTTTCGTTGTTAAAAAATTTCACATCTCTAAAAAAAATATTCCACCTAAGAAAAAATAAATAAAAGATCCAAATAAGAATTTTGAAGAGTGTATCGATCCTCCTGAAAATTCTCCACTGACGAAATTCGAACGGAAACGATCGTAAAATCTAGGCGAAGGAAAAATAGCCAAAACGAGAAAGAGAGAGAGAGAGAAGATAGGTGATCGTATAAAAGGGTGTCTCATAGAAAGATGAGAACAGGAATAAAGAAGAGGAATGGATTGGGGAGAAAAAGAAGAGATCGAGATAAGCAAAAAAAAAAAAAAAAAAAATAAAACTGAGAAATGTATAAGATACGATGGAGAATCTACATCAGTCGAGAGATAGAGAGACAGTTGGCCCGTACGAGTTGGACACCGAATTTATGAACACGATCGATGCTTCGCTTTGATGATATCTCTATCGATGTCTCTGTGGACTTCGGCTCGTCCTCCTTCCTCCCCCTCCTCCTCTCTTATCGGACGTGGACGCGGAGAAGAGGAGCAAGAGTTGTTGGCAAGAGTCGGGATAAGGGAATAGATGACAAGGAAAAAGGTGCAACGGAAGCAGAACACACGGTTTTAGATACCCAGAAGAATGACACCAATTTACGAGCCAGGTCGAATTTATGTTTTCTTTTCCACACTCGAGTTTCCTTGTAACGAGTATTTGAGCTGGGAACTGGATGCATTCTGTGGCTGGAAATCTGTTCCTTGTCGGTCAATGCACGCTCGTTCGAGGATTATAGTTATTTTATATATATAGTGACTTTTGAAGCAAAGTAGATTGAAAAGGCAATATTATCGTTTATTCTTTATTCTTTGAACGCAATAATTGGACAAAAAGGTTAGATTAGGTTAAGTTTTGTTTAAGAATCAATTATTCGATTCATCTATTTTAGCCGTCAGAATCCATTTATCGTTTAGGTTATGGTAAATATTACAAGTATTTGAACAGTGTAAAAATTCTACTTGAGAAAATTTGTCTGTTCGAAGAGTAAGGAATTTTTAATAAAATGGATGGAATTTCTAAAATATTCCCAACCTACTAATCATAGTAATAAATGTGATTCCAAATAAAATCTATTATTAAATTTCTTATTAATTATTAGTGATCATCGATTCGAGGGATCAGAATTCGTAAGATTCGAGATCGGAACCGTACACATATATGCTTGTACAATTAAACGGGTTATGTCTAGTCCACGGTTATTAAGGGACGAAGATAACCGTGTTAATCGGATTTGAAGATGATCGAGTGATGATGTTAGGTAAATGATTTGGAGAAATTCCATCTAGGAGAAACTGTTCAAAAATTCGATCACGATTTCTCCTTCTCCGTCGATAAATAACACTTTGTCTCATTACCTCGTCTTTATCACCATTTAACCAGACCACCAAATTATACACGTTTCACTTCATAACCTCACTCACCTCGAATCTGCCAATTTTACTCGAGCAACAAAAACCAACGTCAGATCAGTTTTCGAACTCACTCTGTGCAATATTCACCGCATAACCTAAAAAGAAAACCCGCTAAATTTTAGATACGAAAATTCTCCGCTTGAATAATTCCACCTTGTCCCGTGTTTAACGAGCAATCAGCCTCTCGATTATTAACACGAAGCAATCCCGAAACGGCGGGCGATAGATAGATATTTGCGTAAAACCGCGCGCACCGAACCCCCTCCCGGAAATTATCGTTAATTAGATTCATCAGAATCGTGGATCGCGTATTATCGGTTCCCCGTCGCGGCCAGGAATTATCGGGCCGCGTACGTTGCCCTGCGATCCAAGATGGCGCCGCGTGTACGAAGCAGCGTGGAGAGCAGCGCCGCCACGCTTACGATAGTAAAGTGTCGCCTCACGTGTCGCTAGATTTCCCTATGGATTCCCTAATCACGCATCCGAGGTATCGAAGTATCGATCGTGCTCGCTTGGGATCGCTCGTACGACGCTTGGAACGAATCCTCGGCCGGGAAAAAAAATTAGATCTCTAATGAGCGTGACTTGGAAAAACAACAACGAGATATTATGTAACGTAACGATAATACGTTGTATAGTGTATCGACGAGAGCGGATTTATAATTTCTACTCGCGTTGAAAGGAAATTAATTTTTATTCTCGAAAAGGATGGCATTGCTGGAGTATATATTTCCATCCCTGTGGCCTAATTTTTACAAATTTAAATTCGTCCACTTGACAATTTTAAGAAGAGAGAAGTACCTCGATTTTTAATTACTTGAAAATTATCGCCGAGTTTCACTCTGTGTTAAATTTTAGATTTTCGAAATCTAAATTCAAAATCGTTCGATAACAACGAACTTCTTTCTCCTATAATTAACCACAAATATTCGAGGTTAGAAATTGAACGAATAAGCAGTAACGATATTAATTTTCCGTCTTATCTCTCTCTACATACGCAAAAAGGGAAGGATCGGAGGGGAAGAGGATGGTACATTTTTAAAAAATAATCGGCGACAGGTCATAAAGTATTGACACCGTGATTGGCGTCCCGACATTCTCTCCTATTCTCGGATTCGACGTCCCCCGAAGGACCTGTCGCTTTCTTCGTCCGCGCTCGCTCGTCATCCCGGTTCGGTTTTGGCTCCGTTTCCAGAAGGGGCGATGCATAATTCGCGACTCGAACGACAACCGTTTCACGCGCGAGGCGTGTCGCGCGAGCATAATCCCGAGTCCAATTAGCGATAATTACGACGTCAATTGGGAATTCGTAATGGCGCGGGGACGGATTCCATCCCGGACTCGTTCTACTTATCAACCATGATTTTTGCAGACGTGGTAATTTTCGGCGCGCAAATTAAACCCCGTTCCCGGCAAATCATAATGACGCTCATCAACCCCCCCAACGGTGAATGGTTTGAACTACTTCCGTTTCGAGAAGTTGGAAAATCAAATCTCTCTCTCTCTCTCAATTTTATCGTCGATCGTTAATTCGAAAGGCGTGATCGTGTAACGAGTCTTCTGATATGATTCTTCCCTCTTATATAATTTATTGAGTGGTATAAATTATTTCCTTTCGAACAAATCAAATATCTTTCGTTTTCTTTCTTTCTCATTAATTTATTCACTTATTGAACTTTTTTTTGAATTGGAGAATCAAATTTCTCTTATCATTACGAATTTTTCTAAGTAATATTGTCACGTTCTAGTGTTATTTAATTCTGTATTATTGTAATGAAAAGGAGAAGAATTCAAAAAATATGATAAATAGACGTTTTAAAAACATCTTTCCAATTAGTTACATTTACTTGCATCGAATTAAAAATAATTGAAGTGTTTTTTTTATTGTTAGTGTTTCTTTTATGATTAGGAATTTTTCTAGATAATATTATCATGTTCTAGTATTATTTAATTCTGTATTATTGTAATGAAAAGGAGAAGAATTCAGGAAATATGATAAATAGATGTTTTAAAAACATTTTTCCAATTAGTTACATTTACTTGCATCGAATTAAAAATAATTGAAGTGTTTTTTTTATTGTTAGTGTTTCTTTTATGATTAGGAATTTTTCTAGATAATATTATCATGTTCTAGTGTTATTTAATTCTGTATTATTGTAATGAAAAGGAGAAGAATTCAAAAAATATGATAAATAGACGTTTTAAAAACATCTTTCCAATTAGTTACATTTACTTGCATCGAATTAAAAATAATTGAAGTGTTTTTTTTATTGTTAGTGTTTCTTTTATGATTAGGAATTTTTCTAGATAATATTATCATGTTCTAGTGTTATTTAATTCTGTATTATTGTAATGAAAAGGAGAAGAATTCAAAAAATATGATAAATAGACGTTTTAAAAACATCTTTCCAATTAGTTACATTTACTTGCATCGAATTAAAAATAATTGAAGTGTTTTTTTTATTGTTAGTGTTTCTTTTATGATTAGGAATTTTTCTAGATAATATTATCATGTTCTAGTGTTATTTAATTCTGTATTATTGTAATGAAAAGGAGAAGAATTCAAAAAATATGATAAATAGACGTTTTAAAAACATCTTTCCAATTAGTTACATTTACTTGCATCGAATTAAAAATAATTGAAGTGTTTTTTTTATTGTTAGTGTTTCTTTTATGATTAGGAATTTTTCTAGATAATATTATCATGTTCTAGTGTTATTTAATTCTGTATTATTGTAATGAAAAGGAGAAGAATTCAAAAAATATGATAAATAGACGTTTTAAAAACGTCTTTCCAATTAGTTACATTTACTTGCATCGAATTAAAAATAATTGAAGTGTTTTTTTTATTGTTAGTGTTTCTTTTATGATTAGGAATTTTTCTAGATAATATTATCATGTTCTAGTGTTATTTAATTCTGTATTATTGTAATGAAAAGGAGAAGAATTCAAAAAATATGATAAATAGACGTTTTAAAAACATCTTTCCAATTAGTTACATTTACTTGCATCAGAATTAAAAATAATTGAAGTGTTTTTTAGAAAACGTACAAACAAGAAGATCAAAATATCGATTTTTTCTTTTCTTCTTTACTTTCGTTTCTAAATCATTCGTTCTCCAAAAATAGAAAAATAGACATTTGCTGTTTTATGATCCTTTTAATCAATCTCGTCATCTCGACTTGACTCGAATATTAATACAACAAAATAACAAATCAATTCAATTGCACTCATAAAGTCCACTGCTCGGCAAGGATCGCGCACAATATCGAATAATTGGCAATTGCTTTAACGATCATTATTGCCGTGTCAATAACGAGTTTACCTTCGTTTAAATTGATTTCAATGCCGAGAATAGTATAAATACGAGTTTACTCGCGCGGTCTCCTCCCCTCCTTCCCTCCTGTTTTCTTCGTTCAATGGACGCCCAATTTCCCGAATTTCTAGCTCGAGAGTACGTAATTACAAACTCGACACAATCGTGGCGGTCGCCTGATTATTCGCATAGATTATATAATTCGGGGCGGGCCAAGCGCGGAAATGCACCAATATCGCACGCAAGAGATTAATAAATTACGCATTAATTGTTCATTTCAATTCTGCAGTCGCGCCACTTCGTTCCATTCCGCGATCGTTTCAACCTTTTTTTCCCTGATGAAAACATCCATTGCTCGATCCATTGCTTGCTTGAGAAGATATTCAAAATATCGATAAAAAGTGAATATTCTTCGAATTCTGCTGCGTGATAAAAATTTTACGTGGATATTTATCGATTAATATATATTTTTCGAAACAAGATTTGATAAAAATTAAGAAAGAAATATAAAAACAAAGTGACAAAGAAAAGAGATAAATATTGAAAATTATCTTTAAATTCTAATCTAATATTAATTATATCTCTGATATTTTTTTGATAATATGTTATTTTTATACAAAAAGAGGTTTCCATTGGGGATATTGAGATATTCAAAGTGTATGAATTTCTTTTTTCTCAAGATTGATGGATCTCTAAAGGTTTGGGGGTCTAAAGCTTTCACATGGACGAAATATTCTTGCGTCTTTTTTTCATTTTTAATTTATGATACGAAAGAAGAATTGCGAAACCACGATAAATCAAATGGTTAATAAGGATTTATAATGGATAAATTAATAAAGATAGATGTAATGAAAAATTGGGAACATTAGACACAGATATTGTGATATTTCGTTTGGTGTTGTGATGTAACGTCCATTAATATTATTTATTATTTATTATAATACACGCATTATCCTTATATTTTTGCAAATATTCCCGACTGTTTCTCGTTTTTAAAGCAACGTTCCTCCACTCACCCTCCCGTTCCATTTTGACAAAATATATTGTTACTCTTCTTGTTTGTTTCGTTCGTTCATACCTTGCATTTATCTCTTTCCTTTTTCTTTTTCAACCATTTTCTTTCCATTTAATTTTAAACGAATCTTTAATAAAAAAAACTATCTCTCTCGAGTCTCCTTTTAAAACGCTTTTTAATTCTTCAATGCCTCATCAGATCAAAAGCAAAATCAAAGACACGTGTCAAGTATCTTAAATTAAAATTCAAATCGAATGAATTTTCTTCACATTTCACATTTCAAAGAAGAATTCATTTCGATTTATCAATTCCTCCGGATTCGTCAAATCGTGTAACTTTCCACGTTAAGTGAGAGGAAAAAAAAAAAAAAGAAAATTCCTCGAACCGAATTTGTAACTGTCCACGGGGGTAACACGAGGCCACCTACTCCACTCGACAAATCTGCGAATAAATCAGAGTTGCCCAGAGACCCGCCACCCTTCACGTTCCGGTTTACGCTGGCTTTCACCCTAACAGCCCCGACTGCTCGCACGACAGTTCACCACGATTCGTCAATGCTCAAAGCGCTGCTCGCCCTCCATTCGTCAACGTAATGCCAGCCGGCCAATAAGCCAATAGGACGGGGGGGGGGACGGGAGGGGGCCAGTTGGATTTTATACGAACGGCTGTACAATGCTTTGATTACATTTATGACGCGGCCATTGATATTTACGATCGAAAGCGTCGAGTAAGAACCACCCTCCTCGTGAGAATAGGGGTTCGTTGCCTCGTTCGAGTGGTTTGGTGGGTGGTTAATGCTCTTTCGCAGAAGGGAGAATTGTATAGGGATTCTATTGTCGTAGAATTTCTTTCTTTCTTTCTTTCTCGAAGACGAGGGGTTACACTGACATTTTTTGAGAAGATATTAACTTACGTAGAATTAAACAATCTCTTTTTTTAAATTAGCAAAGAGATAGAATTTAAATAAATTTTTGTGACATCTGTTTTGAGGAAAATATACCTCAAAAGTTTCTCACTTAATTCGATTCCTCGATTTATGTAAAAAAGTTTATTTTTACCGACAGATGGTAAATTTTCAAGTATCGAAGTATGATGAACGCGGAAAATTTGATTAATTTTTATAAAAAGCGTTCGATTCGATTAAAGGTAAGGTTCTTTTTACGTTTTACGAGGAATTGAATCGATCAAGATCGACAATTATTCCAATTTAACAACAATTTGAATCAACCATCACTGGACGGGATTTTAATAAACGTTGGAACGGACGTGCATTTGGACAGCGGCTGCTCGGTCGATCAAAAGGGTTAGTAGGCAGCCGGTAAGATGGTGGTTGCCCGTTCTACCGTATTTAGAGGTAGAACGAGTGGAGGAACGGGGGGGAGGGAGGGGATTGGCGTTGGCACCTCGACGAATGGGGTCATTTGTAGACACGAGTATTACAGGGTAGCCATTGAGCAACTAGACGCGGCCGGGTTGGGGAGGGAGGGAGTAGTTTGCACGATGTGATTTAAAGGTCTATCGAGCGATGATGCCTCAAGATTAGTTACCGGCCGGAACATAATTTCCCGCCTCCTCCCCGCTCACCTCTCCTCACCTAATTCACGGAACGAAATTCCGACGTATCACGAATATCTACCAATTGTTGTTTCCCCTCGAAAAATCCCTTTCGAACTATATATTCTATATACTTTCGACGAAATCTATTCTCTCGAACTCTATAATAATTCCCAATTGTATCGTATTCAAAGAATCCAAGTTATTTTTGTTATACCTTAACGCAATGTATAATTTAATGTATATCGAATAATTTTATTTTATCTTCGGATTAAATATTAGCCGAGAGGAAAGGATTCGAATTGTTTCGATGGACGAAATTTTACTTTTGCAATTAAAAGATATCGATATACGAAATATCTTTCATAAACGAAATTCGACTCTATTAGAAGACCGGGTTTCCGGGTGTCGATTATATGTTGGTTGCCGTGCAAGTATCAAGTTTCTCATTTTCTTGCTTACGCGGGAGAGGGGAGGGGAAGGGAGATTCTGTTGCTCTTCTCTATCGTTAACAGGGGGAACAAAGGTGCGGCGAAACGAAAATTACATAGAAACAAAATTTCAAGCTCGACTCTCTCTCTCTCTCTCTCTTCCCCTCTCGCGCTACAGGTGTCTTGTTACGTATTTTTCGATTACACTGCTTACTTAGATACCATATCGAATCGCCTCTCATTACGAATCAATCTTTCTCCTCCCCCCCTAAAGATTTCCAAAGGCTTCCTCTTACAAAACTTCATCGTAACGTTTCAATATCGAATTTCATCGAGTTTCCAGGATGGAGTTTGATAACGTGTTTTATATCGAGGTTATATATAATGAACGTACGAAATGAATGTTGTTTCATTCCAATAATTTCGAAATCGAATCTTTTTTTTTCCTAATCGTTCAATTGATTAGAATTTTGTATATTGGAAATATTTTTACTTAAAATGTGATTTATACTTAATTACTTTGTATATATCGTTTTGATTTTTTAAGATGTTTTATGTTAAAATTGTAAACGAGTTGTATCGATGCAACGTTAATCGTTTAATTGTTTATGTACTTTGAACTTGTGCCCGGAATTACCGCCAATTGAGATTCGTGTGTAAATATTAGCGATCAAGCTACCATAACTTATTGAACAAATACAGGATAATGGATTGAATTGCCTCAAGTTGGCGAAACAACAAGCTCAAGAACTTACGGCCTCGCGTTAGAGGCCAAACATTATTGTTATGTATGATTATACATCGATCTTCCTTTTGTCACACGTTAAATTAATTTTCTATGGATTAGTTTGTTTAAAAGGCTTTTATCAAAAAGTTTCTTCCTAATTGAAAAATTTAAGTTCGATTCTTTAAAAAATTCTTATACATAAATAAAATGCCTCCAGCTTTCTTTCAAGACAAAAAACATTATCAGAAAAATTTGTGTAGATTATATACATCAATCTTTCTTTCTTCATACGTTAAATTAATTTTCTATGGATTAGTTTAAAAGGCTTTCATCAAAAAGTTTTTTCCTAATTGAAAAATTTAAGCTCGATTCTTTAAAAAATTCTTATACATAAATAAAATGCCTCCAGCTTTCTCTCAAGACAAAGGACAACATTATCAGAAAAATTTCACGTTCCACATCTCCTGTTTAGTTCCAAAATTCGATGAATCTCATAAAATCATGTGTTAAATTTTTAAATTTCTATTTACAACTCTCGAATTGAAACATGGCTACGATATTAAAAAAAAGAAATAACAATACAATGTCCCCCAATGACGCTTCGAGAAAAAAACTTACGGCCTCACGTTAGAGGCCAAACATTATTGTTATGTAGATTATACACCAATCTTCCTTTCGTCACATGTTAAATTAATTTTCTATGGATTAGTTTAAAAGACTTTCATTAAAAAGTTTCTTCCTAATTGAAAAATTTAAGTTCGATTCTTTCAAAAATTCTTATACATAAATAAAATGTCTCCAGCTTTCTCTCAAGACAAAGAACAACATTGTCAACATTATCGTATAAGAAAAATTTCAATTCCACATCTCCTGTTTAATTCCAAAATTTAATGAACCTCATAAAATCATGTTAAATTTTCATTTCCATTTACAACTTTCGAATTGAAACGATATTTAAAAAAGAGAAATAACAATACAATGTCTCTCAACAACGCTTCGAGAAAAAAAACTTACGGCCTTACGTTAGAGGCCAAACATTATTGTTATGTAGATTATACACCAATTTTTCTTTCGTCACACGTTAAATTAATTTTCTATGGATTAGTTTAAAAAACTTTCGTTAAAAAGTTTCTTTCTAATTGAAAAATTTAAGTTCGATTCTTTAAAAAATTCTTATACATATATACATGTCTCTAATTGAAAAATTTAAGTTCAATTCTTTAAAAAATTCTTATACATTCTTATTATAATTATTCTTATAATTCTTATAATTCTTATAATTCTTATTATAAATAAAATGCCTCCAGCTTTCTCTCAAAACAAAGAACAACATTGTCAACGTTATCAAAAAAATTTCACACATCTTCCACATCTTTTCTTTCGTCACACGTTAAATTAATTTTTCTATGGATTAGTTTAAAAGGCTTTCATTAAAAAGTTTCTTCCTAATTGAAAAATTTAAGTTCGATTCTTTAAAAAATTCTTATACATAAATAAAATGTCTCTAATTGAAAAATTTAAGTTCGATTCTTTAAAAAATTCTTATACATTCTTATTATAATTATTCTTATAATTCTTATAATTCTTATAATTCTTATTATAAATAAAATACCTCCAGCTTTCTCTCAAAACAAAGAACAACATTGTCAACGTTATCAGAAAAATTTCACACATCTTCCACATCTTCTTTTTAGTTCCAAAATTCGATGAACCTCATAAAATCATATGTTAAATTTTCATTTTCATTTACAACTCTCGAATCGAAACACTGCTACGATATTTTAAAAAAGGAATAAAAATACAAGCAACGACGCTTGGAGAAAAAAAAAAAATTATAGCAGGAATCCAAGCCGATTCGGTAGCTCATCGAGGGGTGGTTTTCCTCGATCGTGAACAGCTGTGAACGCCAACCAGGCCGGGAATCGATAGTTGCCCAGTTGCCAAAAGTTCGATACCAGCGTTGTATTACCACCCACCCCATCCTCATCTCCGTTACCGCCGACTTGATGCCTCTCCCCCCTCGGGGAAGAACTGGAAGGGTAGACCTGAGGTTGCAGCACCGCCATCCACCTTCGCGAAATAAAGTAAAGGGTGCATATAGGTAGGGGAATCGTCTCCTCGTTGCACGTAGACAAACGCGTCTGAAAGTTTATGGGAGTCTCGATCTATGGGAGTCCATAGAGTCTGCGCTCGTTTTCCGAAACTTTCCGAATTCCGGATGGAAACTTTGGGGATCCTGGAATCGCCCCCGGTATTGAATCGACGAATCGAAGTTGGGGGGAGGGATTTTCGTTGACTTTAAGAGGGATTAAAAAAAAAAAGGAAAGGAAAGGAATTGTAAATTATATTAATTTATTAATTTTAATAAAAGATTTTTCTTTAAGATTGAATCTAATTCAATGGAATTTTAGTTGTGTTGCTTTATTAAAATTATTTTAATAAAATATTTTTTTTTAAGATTGAACAATCTTAAGTTTTAGATATAATTAAAATATATTTTTTGTTTTATTAAAATATTTTAAAATAAAAGTTAAAAACTTTATATTTGAATCTTAAGTTCTTAATGCACTATTTCTGCCATATTAAAATTTAATTAGAATAGATTTTAAATTTTGATTTTTAATTAGTATTAGAATTTCTAAATGTGAATGATCTAAAGGTGGATAAAAATTTAATCATTCAAGAGATGATTGATTAAATTTAAATAATATTATTCGTTTAGAAATTAATCTTTCTAAAATAATAAAAATTAAAAAAATTATTCTATTTAATGAAATTATTGATCCTATTTCTCGTTTAAGAAATTCGAATATTATTTTTGCAATTGTATTAATATTAATATTACGTGTCTGTTATGTTGCAGGATGTTGTTTCGTAACGTTCTACACGAGGAAAGCAGCCCTGGACGCTCAGAATGCTTTGCACAACGTGAAAACCTTCAATGGGGTAAGTGAAATTTACATTGTCAAGGGTCAAATAATAAAATGGATCGAATCGAGTCGAATGGAAATTTTTCGTTCCATACATTTATTTATTATTTTTGATACGACGATATGATGATAATGATTATTATTGTTATTATTATCCCCCGTTACTAGGTTACTAGAGGATTAAATTGTGAATAAATCATGCATAATAATTTCAAATTTAACATGTATGACAGTATATACAGCATTATTTCATAATTAGGTTAATTAACTGTTCCCGTGTAAATTATCGATGTCGATAGAGAGTATCAATATTTTAATAGAATTAATTCGGGGAAGAGATAAAAATATCAAAATATATATATATAATATAAAGCGTGGAGAAAAAAAAAAGAAGAAATTGCATCTCTGTTAAATCAGAGATTAAAATTAACGGGATAATTATTATTTAAATTTATTCCGTTTGTGTTTAAATTTAATTATCGTTCAAAATTTTTTAATCTATCTCCGCTTCGATCCTTATACAACATTATTATTAATATTGTTTAAGGTAAATCGTTTATTTTTTGACGCAATTCTGAAAGATATCATCATCCTTCATATTTTTTTCCCAACATAACATTTCCCGATAATTAAATTTTTCACAGTGTGTAATTACCGAATAAAATATACCGAATTTTTTTTTTTTTCTCTTTGCACTTCCAATATTTTTTTCCATAATCTGATAATATTCCCAGATGCGCGCAAAATATTGGCCTCGCATCAATCAATCGCGTACATTCGTCGTAGCGAATAATGAACGCTTACCCAGATAATTATCCGAGTGGCGGTGATTCGCATAATCAAGATATCGACCGAATAATGAATATTAATAGGGCCGATCGTTGAAATAAATTACTCAAATCTGTATCGATCGATCCTTTGACTAATCGTCGAGCCAACTATCGCCACGTGTCCTCGCATTATTCCTATCCGGCCAATTTGTTTCGAGCGTAATTGTGCAATTTTACATCGAAATCGATCTTCTTAGATTTTGATTTAATAATAATAATAAAAGAGATAGAAGCTTTTTTTCAATCTCAAAAAATTGTCTCCTTGTTGCACAATCTCTATATTTATTTCCTTACTTCTCCCCCGACGAAAATTCACCGATCCATTAACGAATCAATTCCCAATCGACGACGTGAATTATTACGATCTTGCGATTATATCCCCATTACCTCGAAGAATCCTCATCTGGGGCCGTGATTAATCGCTGTTCGAGCACGGATGATAGGTGTGACGCAATCTCGCGACACTTGACCCCGTTTCCATTCCCCTCTCTGTAACACTGGAATCGAAGATAAGAGGGAGGAAGATGGAAAAAAAAAGAAGAAAAGAGAGAGAGACATCGATGAAAATATTTTTTCCAAACGCTGTTTGCGTAAGCATCGTCGATTGTAGCGAGATGGTATCGTTGGAAGTGGAGCCGTACGATAATTACGGTCTCCCCGCGAACTTTCGATGCAATTACGAGACGTCATTACGAGCATTTAACCCACCGATCCCTCCCTCCCTCCCTTCCCGTCTACGCCCGTAGTTGCGCGCATTTATGCTTGAATTTACGAGAATAATTATCATCGATCGAGACGCAGACGCCTGGCAGTTGCTCCTCCTTCTCCTCGGGAGAGGAACAAAGAACGAATGAATTTCGGTCGTCGAGTTATCGATTTTGGTGAATTTGATTAAAATGATTAAAATGGGAGAAGAGAGAATATTGGGTAAACGTCGGATGGTTAGACTCGCATACGTTTGTAACAATATATATATATATATATATATATATATATATATATAATGTATTGGGATTAAAACGAACACGACGAATTTTTAATAAAAAGACAAACTTTCGTTAAAGCGACGCTTTGAATTTGTCACAAATGATTACTTTCATAATTATTTACGAAAGAGCGATAAACTATTCTTCTAAAGTAAATTGCTTCCAAATTGCTTTCGAATAACAAAATATATATATTACCGTCTATTATATATTAATATATATTTGATACACCACATCCTCTATATTAAAACTGTTTAAAATTATCATCTATTCGCAATCTGTAACAATGAGAAAAGAAAGGGAAGAAAGAAAAGAACGTAAGTTGATCAGTCGAGGAGGAAGAAACGAGGCGACGTAGTTTCCTTGATCGCCGCGCGGCGGCGACACTGTCCTGCCTTGCAGCGAGCTACAATCTAGGGAATATTTATCGTCGTACAAATTACACTGTGGGGCTTTTAACGTAGCGGATTACCCTAGCTAGCATATTGGAGACGAACGACACGTGCGGTTTTCCCTGTCTCTCCCCTCCTTCCTTTCTCTCCGCATCTGCAACTTGGTCAAATTAGGCTTCGTAAATTGAATACGCCACGCAATCGACTGGCTGCCCGGAACGATATATCACGTTCCGTGGTGGTAGCCACAGTATTCGTGGAGGGGGGAGAGGGCAGTTATAGACGTGTAGGACGCTATTGTACTTTGCGTTTAAGTAATTGTTTAGGCACTGTGATTCGGCTAATTGCTTCAGCGCCCGCGGTTTAGGATGTGTAGAGGGGGCAGAGAGGAAAGGAAATTAATTGACGGTGACAGTAATGGAGTTTAACGTAATTTCGCGTTCTCTGTTTCTGGAATATATACGAGGGGAGTTTACGCTCGATTTTTAGAGATTTTTTTTTTAGGAAGTAGGAACCAATTATGAATCGTTAAATTTCCTTCGAGTTATATTTAATTGTAATTTGAATGTAAAAATAAGAATTTAATTGCTCTTTATATCCACTTATGAAATATTTATTAACGATCGTTTATTTTTATTTCACAAGATAAGATCATATAGATCGAAGCGATAATTTAAACTTACATAATCGTGTAAATTAAGTTCCCGATTAATTAGCTGTCAACGAACAATTACACTTAATAAGCAGACTCGATCCATTAACGCGTAATTGTTAATCGGTTATCAATTCCAACTAGCATGCACATTCGTATAATAAATCAATCTTCAATAATTTATACCATTCACCAAAATTACAATTTATACAATTTCGATAAAAAACAATTCCAATTATATTTAAAACTATATAACAAACGTGTATAATTTGAAAGATGAAATCCTTCCTCGAATCTTTTCTCTAAATATCGATCTTTCGATCGATACTGGATTCCTCGTATAACAAAATTACGAAAAGAAAGGAGAAATGGGGGGGGGAGGGGGAGGCAATGATTCGAAAGGGAATTCGCGTCACGCGCAATTGAACGCATGAAAGTATAATGTTGTTGAAATTGCGCGCGTTAAAACGTAAATAATAAAGGGCGTGCCGCCACCACGATTCGGACGTCGTCGGCGGCAACCGTTTCCTGTCTGCGTGTAATAAGAAATTTCGCGGTAATTGACTCGCAAACGCCCGAAAGGAGAACTTCTTTTGACTTATTACGCCCGTCTCGAGGTTGCTCAACGGCCTCGTAATGTGACGAACGCGGGCGAAGAAATTCATTTTCCCTTAAATGAACTTGTTGGTTATTCGAGTAGAAATAGACGAGGGAAGAGGGAGAAATAAAGGGGAAGCGTGTAAGTTTTTTTAAAAAAGAGAGAGAGAAGGTTGGCCACGAAAAAAAATTGTAGAGAGTTTGCAGCATCGAGAAACGAAATTGCAGTTCGCGGGTTATAATTGAGGCCGTCTACTGGATTCGCTCTCCTACTTCCCATTAATATTTCCATCTTATTACGTTAAAAAACAGATTGGATTTAGTCTCGTTGTTTTCTTTCCTTTTTTCTCTCTTTTTAGATTTGTCCAATATGGAATTTATTATATTAGTATTAGATTCCAATATTTATCGATATTTAAATTCAGAGAAATTTAGGAATTCGAATTTGTTCAAGTGTAGAAATATAATATCTTCAGAATTGATTTGAAACGTTTGAATACCGATTTCGAAAATAATTAAAAGTTATCTTATCCCTCAGAAGCTGTAAACTCTAAGAAATAAATCTTTTAAAATCTTTTAAAAGATAAAAAAAACACTTTTCCTCTCGAGACATCATCTCTTTCTCGAAATAAAACTCAATCGATGTCATCGAATGGGTGAAAAGTATTTGATCGGACGAGTGTACTCCAATCAAAAGTTTATATTTTAATTTTACCTGGATTTGGATTAATTTCTCATATTGTAATAGATGAAAGAGGAAAAAAAGAAATCTTTGGTAATTTATGCAATATTAGGAATTGGATTTTTATTTATTGTTTGAGCTCATCATATATTTACTGTTGGATTGGATGTTGATACTCGAGCAACATTTTACTTCAGCAACAATAATTATTGCTACAGGAATTAAAGTTTTTAGATGATTAGCAACTTATCATAGTGCAAAATTAAAACTAAATATTTTATGATTCTTAGGTTTTGTTATATCATTCACACTATTGGTGGATTAACAGGAATTATACTACCAAATTCTTCTATCAAATCGATATTATTCTTCATGATACGTATTATGTTGTTGGACACTTCCATCATGTTCTTTCAATAAATATTTGCAATTATTTCAAGATTTATCCATTGATAATCCCCGTCGAGTCGCGTGGCCACAGGGAAAAGTATTGGGTTGGCAACTAAATAATTGCGGATTTTTCTTAGAAAATCAAAGACAATTTTTTCATGGAACTAAATAACTTTATTCTGTAATGTGTTGCCCATTTTGATCAATGACCTTTTGCCATCTTTCAGGCAGCATCATAATCCCACGTTCATAAAACTTGTGGTTTTTATTAGCAAAAAACTGAATCAGGTACGATTTGATATCATCATCGTTATTGAAATTTTTACCATTCGAGGAGTTTTGTAAAGATCGAAACAAAAAGTAATCGGATGGTGCAAGGTCAGGACTATATGGTGGACGTGGCAAAACATCCCAACCAAGCTCCAATAATTTTTGCCGAGTGACCAAAGATGCGTGTGGCCTTGCATCGTCATGATGGAATACAACACCTTTTCGATTTGTCAATTCGGGCCGTTTTTCTTCAACCGCATTGTTTAATTTCGTTAGTTGTTCGATGTAGACAACAGAATCGATCGTTCGGTTGGGTGGTAAGAGTTCAAAATAGACGATTCCTTTGTAATCCCACCAAACTGATAACAAAACCTTCTTTCGACGAATACCAGCTTTTGATGTTGTTCGAGCTGGTTCATGTGGCCTGCTCCACCATCTTTTCCGCTCGATATTGTTGTAAACAACCCATTTTTCATCGCCAGTTATCGGTCGTTTTAAAAATGGATCATTTTCATTACGTTTCTTTAGCAAATCGCAGCTGTTAATGCGTCGTGTTAAATGCTTTTCTTTCAGTTCGCGAGGAACCCATGTATCGAGTTTTTGAACATAGCCAAGTTGTTTTAAGCGGTTTTCAATGCACGTATGCGATACATGAAGCTTCTCTGCAATCTCACGAGTTGTACTGTGACGATCCGAATCGATTATTGCTTTGATTAGGTCGTCATCAACTTCAACTGAAATCCGCAATTACTTAGTTGCCAACCCAATAGAAGAGTCGCGTGCCACCTTCGCGTGGAGAGAGAGAGAGAGAAGAAGGGAGGAAAAGAGCAACCGAAATCGAGAGACTCCTCCTGCACGAGATTAATTAAGGGAGTTAAACAGTCGGAAGTCGGAGGATCTCTCGTCGGTTTGCCGAGGATGGGGATATAGTCGAAGGAGAAGAAGAATTCCCTCTCCCCCTTAAAACGAACTCTCGGACGAACCGCAGAGGAGGGGGAGGAAGAAAGGGAGAGAAGAAGAGGGTAGAGAGTCCCTGTTATGCGTAGTCGAACAGAGAGGAGAGTTAAAACACTGGTGAGAGAGGAAAGGAAAGAGTAAATTGCAGAACGACGTTTTCGCGATGGAAAGGGTTGAGGGTGGGTGAAAAAGGAGCAAGCCTTCGAGGGCGCGCGAAAGAATGAAAGAAGAGAGAGAGAGAGAAATGTAGGGAATGCCCTGGAACGAGGAGGGGTGGAATAAGAAGAGGGAGGGCTCGTGCATTTGAAGGAGTTTAGCTTTTCTCGTATCAGATTTCGTTTCCACGAGTGGCGTCGAGAGTCGAGAGGTCTGTGTTGTTGGCCTCGAGGAGAAAGAGAGAGAGAGAGAGAGAAATGAGTCGAGTGCTCCGGGAAACCCTCGTTACCTTTACCTCTCCCATCCCTCTCCTTCCTCTCTATACTCTCGACCTCCGTGACTTCCAGCACCAAGTGAACCACCTTATCGCCCCCCTCCTCCTCCTCTCCTCCTCCTCGCCGCCAGATGCTCGAGAAGTAGATTTATTTCACGGGTAGAGAGAGAGAGGGAGCAGCTTTGATTCGCCACGCGAATGTGCAAAGAAGCGCGTTAATAAAAGCGATACCCGCGCCCGCCCCCTCTTTTTACCCAGCAAGGGAGAGGGTGAAACACGTTCGAGATCCCATTGTGCTCTTCGATTGTGGCCTTTTTTTCCCCAGGAAGGGGATTTCTTTCCTTTTTCCTCTTGAGAGAGAGAAAGATTTCTTGGAAAGGGAATTTTCGGTTTTTTCCTCCTATTTTTTCCTCCTAATTTTTCCGATGTATTAATTCTTCTCTCGAATTAAATTTTTCCCTCGAGCGTGTGTATCACGAAACTACTCTCCGCTCGAAATTATTAATTAATTAACTTTTTTATTTTAACGAGGGATATTTCCAAAATTTTCAACTTGCTTGGATGAAGGGGAGGATCGAAAGGAAGGACGAAGGGAAGGAACGAATTTTTGGCGAATTTACTCGTAACATTATTATTAAAGGCTGAATGAACGAAGGAATGACAAGGCGAGAAACAGGGGAAATGGAACACGGTTATGCGCGAACAGGGATACGCAGAGGAACGCGTATGGCTTGCACGCTGCACGCACAAAGGGGCGCCAGAAATGGAAGACTTTGCCCTCAGAGAGGTAGTGTTTGTGTATCGGGCCGATATCGCTTCCTTTCTATCGATTCACCTGTAAACACGGCGCCCCTATCGATTTCAAACGTGACCGCATCATCCCTCCTCCTTCGTCTCCTACGTAATGCTCGGATATACCGCGAAAGCTTGGATGGGACGTAGATGGATGTATAGTTTACGAGGGTTTTGTATACGGCGTTCTTTTTTTCCAGCCGAGTAAATATTCGGCAGAAGAAGGGGATATTTTATCATTCTTTCCTTCCTTCTGTTCGATTTCTGTTTGATCGGGGGGAGAAGGGTATGCGAAATTTTGTTCAAGGTATATTTTTCTTGAATTTTTCTTACCGATCGTTGATAAAGTTTATTAATGGGAAAGAAGAATATTTCGATCTTTTGGATTATTAGTTCTTTTTTTTTCAGCCGAGTAAATGAGTAAAAGAGAGGACTATTTTGCCATTCTTTTCTTCTTTCTCTGATCTCTTTGATTGGGGGGAGAAGAGTATGCGAAATTTTGTTTTTTTTTTTTGAATTTACGTTTCTTATCGATCGTTGATAAAGTATATTAATAATTCCATTCGATTCAATTGGAAAGAAGAATATTTGGATCTTTTGGATTATTAGTTCTTTTTTTTTCAGCCTAGTAAATGAGTAAAAGAGGAGGCTATTTTGCCATTCTTTTTTTCTTTCTGCGATTTTTCTTTGATTGGGGGGAGAAGAGTATGCGAATTTGTTTTAAATTTTGTTTTTTTTTTCTTTTTTGAATTTACGTTTCTTATCGATCGTTGATAAAGTATATTAATAATTCCATTCGATTCGATTGGAAAGAAGAATATTTGGATCTTTTGGATTAGTTCTTTCTTTTTTTTTTTCCAATAAATATTCGGTAAAAGAGGGGGCTATTTTACCATTCTTTTTTTCTTTCTGCGATTTCTATTTGATTAAGATATATTTTTCTTGAATTTTATCGATCGTTGATATTAATAGTTCCGTTCGATTTAATTGGAAAGAAGAATATTTCCATCTTTTGGATTATTTCTTTTCTTTTCTTTTCTTTTCTTTTTCCGTTCTCAGGGAATATAGAATTGTGAAACATTTATCTTGCCTGTTCCACGAATATGAGTTAAGAGATCTCTTCACGAGGAATACACAATTTAGAAATTAGTTTCACGGAAGGCGAGTATAATTTATACATAGACGGACAAGAAGTTGAGCCTCCGAGGAAAAGGAAAAATCCTGTTGGCAGGAGCAATCTGATCTAAAATTAAGAAAAATAAAATTATCCTTGTGAACAATACGTTCTTCGAAAGAGAAAAGAAGACGAAGAGCAAAGAAAGTGGTATATGGATGATTGCGTTGAAATATTCATCGATTGTCAATTCGCGGAAGAGGGGAAAGTTTCATAATTTTCCTGCTTGATAATGGCCACGATTAAATCTAAGTAATAATAATTTTCGATCGAACGAAGCGATAAGAACGCGACGAGTCTCACAGCTTTTTCCAAGCGAGATCGAGATGGCGTCGTCTTCCGTTTAATAATCGACAACTCGATCGCAACGAATTTCATTTATTCGTAATAACGAATTACTTTTTTCTTTCCTCCCCAGGAAGAGAAAATTGAATTTGATAAATATGTAAATCAACGGGATGGCTGCCCGGTTAGATCCGTTTCTAACAATTTTAATAACAAGGAAAGTTAAGAAAAATTGTTTCGATTTGAATATTATATCGCGAGGAAATATATTTCTTTTAACTTTTAATGAATTTTTCAAACTTGCTTCTAATTCACGTCCAAAGGAAAATGATGATTTATCGCGTTATATTATTCGTCGAAAAGAAGAAAAAGAAAGGAGAGGCATCTCAAATTGTAGATTTATTACGAAATAGAATAACAACGATAATTATAATTGCAACGAATGAAATAAAAGGCAGAATCTTCTAGAAAATCTAGAAAATATTTATATCCTATTTGGATTCTGTTTTCACATGATCTCCCCGAATTTTTCATTCGCCAACTTCATAATGCGAATCGATTGGACGCGAAATGCAATTAAAAAAAGAATCAATCCTCCTTCATTGCTAATGCGCATTTGCATTATGCTTTCCATCCCGCGGATGAAAATTTATTTCCCAAAACGGAAACTTTCCCCGAAAACTGGTCCGTCGGATGGAAAAGCGGATGGAAACTCGTATACGTTTCCGTGTAATTGAATTCTAAGCCTGTTTCATCGCAACAGTCGTTGTTGCAAAACTTTTCTTGTCGAATATATATCGAAGTGTTTTTCTTCCGTAATTTGTTCCACTCCATTCTCCTCTCTCGATCGTTGTAATTTTTAAGGATCAAAAATATCGAAGATGTGAAGAAAGAGCGAAAAATCTGTGTATCCTTGGTGTGATTGAATATTCGAAATGAAAGAAGAAGAAAAAATCTTTCTAAGGATTTCCTTAGAAAATTAAATTGATCTAACAAATATATAAATAACTAAAATTATTAATATAATCCAAGTTTTATATATATTTAAATTTGAAACTAATATTTTTAACTTCAAATTTATTTTCATTTAATTTTAAATAAAATTATGAAAAATAAATATTATATATATATATATAATAAAAATTCAAATTTAAATATTTTAAACTTGTATTTTATTAACTGTTTTTTTAGATATAATAAAATTAAAATTTGTCCAAATCGATATTGTAAGCTTTGATCAATTTACATGTATATATATACATTTGATTTAGGTTCATAAATCAACGAAACGAATTCTTCTCACACGAAACCGTTTTCCAGCACGGAAAACCGCAGAAACAATGGTCTGAATGGTCTCAATGGCGAAAGAAGCGATCTCGACCTCTCTAAATTTTCACAATTTAACACTCTGCTCCCCTATTGAACAACTTCTCCTCTCTTGGCGTGCAACTTTCCTTCCCTCCTTCCCTTCACTAACAATCGAAATTTTCATTCCCATGTTATACACAAGGTGTTACAAACAATATAAACGTAGAAAATTTAATTAATTTTAAACAAATCCTTCAATTCTTCCCTTCTTTTTAACCATCCTTAAACGAAAATCGATCAATCCTCGATTAAACTTCTCTAGATTAAGTATAATATAATATAATATAAACTAAAATCCATATTAACTATAAAAATCGGAATCAGAGCTCGATACAACTATATAATTTATTTTGAAAAATCCGAATAAATTTCTCTACATTCGAATTTTCCACGCAGCTCTTTTCTGAACACCCTATACATACACACACATATAAATCGTAGAGAAATTGAAGAAGGGTGAAGGAGGGGGTGGAAGTTGCGGAAGACAATAAAGCGTAAAAGAAGGGGAGGGGGTGGCTCGTTAATTTTATTCGCGCGATCCCCGACCGGCCGTTGCCCGCCACCCCCCCATTGAACGGAACAAAACGCGGCGAAACAACGAAGATTACTCTGCTTCCGTACCGGAGGCATTCGACGGAACGACCTATATTATACGACTTCTCCATAGCCCCCATCTCCTCCCACAGTGGAAAGGGCCTGGAGTGGCGGAGAAGGGTTGAAAGGGCGAAGAGAAGGAAGATAGTTACGTATTATACCGTTTCTCCGATGAATATTCGAGGGAAAAGTCGTCGAGGGATTTAAGATTTCGTTTTGAAAAATTAATCAACCAATGATTTACCTTGTTAACTGTGTTTAGATCGAAAGGAGATATATTGATTGAAAAGTATCTAAAAAGAATTGTATATTTAGATGTTTGAGAGATTCGAATCAATAATATTCGGGATGATGAAAATGTTAGGTAAGAAGTCAAGGGTCTCGTGAGGAGGAGGGATATTCTGTTAAATCAGCTTCTCCCTGTAATTAATCATTTTTAGGATTACGTAACGATTGTTTATTGCAGACAGATTTTATTATTTCTCGTGTATCGAAATATGATCACTTTTATATAATTATCGTGCTGTAAGAAAAAAGTATCTGCGATTTACAATTTCAAATATCTCGAGTAATCAATGATCAACGATCTTCGATAATATCTTCTAGTAAAAAGAAAGAGAGAATATTAAGACACACGTTTATTCCTTCAATTTCGTTCGTCGATCGGCCACGATCTCGAAGAAGACACGCGTAACAAAGTTTATGAATTTTCGTCATCGAACGGAATTTCGAGAGGGAATCAATGGCGATCCTTGATTGCACGTTCCTTCGTTGCGGAGGTTTTTTTTTTTTTTTTTGGAGGTGGAAATGAAGCGGCATTTCGAACGCCCGTGTTTTCACGCGTTATTCGATTGATTATGTTTTATTATCGAGTTGAAAGGTTCGTTCGTTGGAATTATTTTAAAATTCGCGAATGGAAAATTGATGAGATCGAAGCTATTTTTACGCCTCGTTCGCCTCGTCCATTGTTGCGTCTCGGTGTTGATATAAAATTGTAGATTTTTTTTTTTTTTTTGTTATTCAATTTGTTTATCGACAAAGCAATTTTTCTTTTCTTGCATTTGAATGTTTAGCGTTTCTATGCACGTTTTGTGTATTTTCTGTATATACTTTGTGCATATTGTTATTAGGTATATTCGAAATATATTTTGTAAATTGGCTTCTGCCAATCAAATTTTTTTTTATTTTTTTTTTTAAGTAAATTTGATTAAGAGTAAATTTTATCGTGATAAATATTGAAATAAATATCGTTGATTTTGAATATTTAAAAATGGATCGACCATCATTTTTGCGAAATATGTCGTGAGTTTATTTTCAAAATACCCCGTGTTAAATGTTCAAAAGTACGTGTTTAATCGACGCTTCGATTGTTTGCACTTTGGATACATACTTGAAAAAGAGCCATCGAGCTTGACGTTTGTCGTCAATATTAATAAAAACGACCTATAAAAATTATACTTATTTTACCGTTCTATCGACCGTATTTCAAATTGAATAATAGATTTAATATTTATATCGCAAAAGAATATTCTAATATTATTCCGTTCTTTTTAAAAATAATATTTTTCTTTTTTTTTTTAATAAATAAAACAAAATTAAATTCGTATAACGAGAAATTATTTATCTATATTCTCTTCTTATTTCGCTTAATCTTCAAAAATGTGCAAGATATATAAAAAAAAAAAAAAAGAAATAGGTTCAGGGTCAGAAATTATTCAGAATATCCAAGAATAATTCATGACTCATGCACATTAAAGAAAAATAGAAATTTCTGAGAGTGACTTACGCCACTAGGTCTATGCCAAATGACATTAACAAGCTGTCGGGAAGCAACGATCGAGATTGGAGGGAAAGTTGGTTAGAGACCAGATTAGCGAGGCGTATTAGAGCAGAAACGTTTTGAATGAAACGTTTCAATGAATCGTTGGAAAATTATCGCGACGAATATCTCTCATTCGTTCCGATTTATTACCTTTTTTTCCCCTATTTTTATTCGAATCTCTTTAAATTATAACGCTATAAATTTACACTTGTAAAATTGAATCGGAAAATATAATTTCTTCTTTTCAATTCTATATATTTATTATAGTACATCTTTGGAGGAATTTAATCTAACAATTTTCTTTTTCTACAAACAAATATATATGTATATATGTATAATAAAATTCATAAAAATATAATTCTTTTTTTCAATTCTACATATTTATTATAATACATCTTTGAAAGAATCTAATCTAACAATTTTCTTTTTTTACAAATATATATATATATACTTATATAAAACAAAATTCATAAAAATATAATTCTTTTTTTCAATTCTATATATTTATTATAATATATCCTTGGAGGAATCTAATCCAACAATTTTCGTTATTCCTTCACCTTTCTTCCTTTTCTTTTTATATACACATATATATGTAAAACAAAATTCATAAAAATATAATTCTTCTTTTCAATTCTATATATATATATATATATTATAATACATCTTTGGAGGAATCTAATCCAACAATTTTCGTTATTCTCACCTTTTTTCCTTTTTCTTTTCTTTTATATACACATATATATGTAAAACAAAATTCATAAAAATATAATTCTTCTTTTCAATTCTATATATATATATATATTATAATACATCTTTGGAGGAATTTAATCTAACAATTTTTTTTTTTACAAACATATATATAATAAAATTTATAAAAATATAATTTTTCTTTTCAATTCTATATATTTATTATAATACATCTTTGGAGGAATCTAATCTAACAATTTTCTTTTTTTACACACATATATATATAACAAAATTCATAAAAATATAATTCTTCTTTTCAATTTTATATATATATATATATATTATAATACATCTTTGGAGGAATCTAATCTCACAATTTTCGTTATTCCTTCACCTTTCTTCCTTTTCTTTTTATATACACATATATATGTAAAACAAAATTCATAAAAATATAATTCTTCTTTTCAATTCTATATATATATATTATAATACATTTTTAGAGGAATCTAATCTCACAATTTTCGTTATTTCTTCACCTTTCTTCCTTTTCTTTTTACATACACATATATATATATGTAAAACAAAATTCATAAAAATATAATTCTTCTTTTCAATTCTATATATATATATATTATAATACATCTTTGAAGGAATCTAATCTAACAATTTTCTTTTTTCTACAAACATACATATATATAAAACAAAATTCATAAAAGTTACGAAATTGCTTTATATAGAATATCGTAAATGAAAAAAGTGAAGAGTTGATCCGTAAAAGTAAAAGCACCTGATATATATCATTGGAGCAAATCTATCCACACGAGCCGATGCCAAAGCACGACCGACAGCCCCTAATCCGTTGACGAACGGCTCCGACTTAACCTGTGCCACATTGAACGCGATCATTTGTAAGCAACCGAGTCGTATTTAATCGGTATCCCTACTATGTACCACGGTGTTAGGAGCCGAGTAATCATCGGCCGCTCGCATTATTCGCATTATTTCTTATCCACTCTCTTCCTATTCCTCTCTTTCTCTCTCTCTCTTCACCCTCTATTTATCTATTTCGCGAGCAAGAGCAACGACACACGTTCACCTTTCTTTGGCAGCTGAGGGGCCATGTTAAGCACGGCTGGACTTTGATGCTTTGAGGCTGAAAATAAATCACGGCTCGTCGTGGTTGGCTCGTGGTGACGATCTCCGCCTTCCTTCTCTTTCTTCTTCTTTTTCTTCTCTTGTTCTCGGCTTCCACCCTGTTGTCTCTTCGGGTTTTTCTTCGCGCGGCAGAAAGAGAAGGAGGTATGGCGGGTGGAAGGGGTGGACATCTGACCCACATTTCCGTTTTAAATAACGCCAGCTCGTTTGTTCCTTGGACAGGGCTCGACTGTACGTGTGCGCGCGCGGCAATTGTTCCTTCTAGAAAAAGAAAGGGGATCTAAAAGAGGATCTGTTCGATGGATTTTTGAAAGGTATCGAATAGGCGAATTTTCTTCCCCTTTTTCCTTCTCCGTCTTCTCGTTTCCACTCGATGATGGATCAAGGAAACGTGTCAACGTGACATAAGAGAGAAGAATAGTTGGGAAAGTGAAACAGGTCCAAAGATATAACTCTTTTCTAAGAATAGAAAACGAAGTAAACTCGAAGACAGAGTTCGAATAAAATAGAGGGAATAAAATAATTTGATGGGGAGTCCGGTTTCCTTGTTATTTCGTGTATCGTGTAACCAATTTTTCTTTTCTTTCCTTCGGAAAAAGACGTTAAGAACTGACGACGAGGAGGAGGAATAATAAATGTGTAAATGTGGAAGATGAAAGGGAGCGAGATCGAAAAGAAACGTAACGATGGAAAGAAGGAAAGAAAAGGAAAAGGATACGAGTTCGAGTTTAAATGGATGCGAGTTTCGAATCGAATGGCAATACGCGACATTTTCGGACATTTTTATGTGGAAAAAATGGGAGGGAAAGTAAATCTTCTTACAAACTGTCTGGCATTGTGATTCGAGAAGTGCTCCAACTTCCACGTGGGGCATAAATCTAAAGGGGGAGGGGGTTTCGAACAAACTCCAGTTTCCAAAACTTTCTTTACCCTTGGTGACTTAAGGACATTTGTACGTGAAAATCTTTCGGTCCAATCGAATTTTTCTTGTCGATATATTTATACTCTGGACACAATGATACAAACTTTCCACGTTATATATATCTTTATATTTCAACATAACACATACGAGATAAAAAATAATATTCCATTTTTTTCTATTTCTTCTTTAGAAAAGAATTAACAAGATTTAATAAATCAGTATTACCCGATGTATACCGATTAAGTAAGGGTATTGTGCCATTATGAAAGAAGATAGTTTGAATATATTTATCCACGGTATAAAAGTGTATTGTTTCCTGTTTTGCATCTGTTTCAAAATCTTATTTGCATAGAGAATACTAACGTTGAAAATATGATAGCGGTCTGCTTTCAGTGCATATATTAAATACAACGCAACAAAAATCCCAACCCTTCCTAGGTTAATTTTTTTTTTTTTTTTTTGTTATAAAACGTGCGCTTTAAATTGTATGCGCGTAGATCGCAATCTTTTCTCTCCGTCTGATAACAACAGATTTCCAAAAGAAACTGTTTGTGTTAATTTCTTTGCATCGTATGGAAAAATGAACGATTTTCTTCTTTCAATAATTATATACAATGATATTCTGTTATATTGTAAATTATCGAAGAAATTTAAATTTTATAGAATTGGAATAAAGAGAGGGGGTTTAAAAACGGGATTAACTTATTAGAGTTAGAGTTAAATTTGTCAAGTCACGTAAGATATTTCAGCGTTTCTCATTTATCACGGTATCCAATTAGTGAATGGCTAACACTGACAGAAGCGGTGTTCTGGAAAAAAAAAAAAAAAAGAAAATTCATAAGACGGGCAATCAATATTACATATGCACATAAATAACGTAGAATGTTTTTAAAGACTTTATACTATTTATATTTCGCGTCATTATGACGTTGCAAGAATTGCATGTCATGTTATAATACAAAAGAATCTTTCTTAATCTTCCCTCATCTTTCGTCAAATTAAGAAAAAGAAAAAAAGAAACTCTAATCAATAAAACAATATTTCTATCAATCGTTCCTTTTAAAAGATTATACGAGATATTGAAAAATTCGCGTAAAAAAAATCACAATGAGAACCATGACATGTTATAATACAGAAGAATCTTCCTTCATCTTTCAATCATCAAATTAAGAAAAAGAAAAAAAGAAACTCTAATCAATAAAACAATATTTTTATCAATCGTTCCTTTTAAAAGATTATACAAGGTATTGAAAAATTCGCGTAAAAAAAATCACAATGAGAACCGTGACATGTTATAGTACAGAAGAATCTTTCTTAATCTTTCCTCATCTTTCGTCAAATTAAGAAAAAGAAAAAAAGAAACTCTAATCAATAAAACAATATTTCTATCAATCGTTCCTTTTAAAAGATTATACGAGATATTGAAAAATTCGCGTGAAAAAAATCACAATGAGAACCCCGTTTCCACAAATGCCTGTACGAACGATTGAAAATAATTGAGAATTATGGCGGGTGTAAAGTGTATTTGCCCGTAACGCTGTGCCTAATAAAGGACGTGGATATCTCCGATACACGGTAAAAATGCATAGCGCGTGTATTTTGCTGAACGCAAACGGAGGAAACTTCTTTCACGACCTTTGACCCGCCATTACGGTGCGCGGTTGCGCTAACAAAAAAATAATGATTGTCGTTACCGCGGCCGGATAATGACTGTGGACTGGCGGATCGCGGGGATGGGAGGGGCGAGAAAGCGTGATCAACGAAATGGCCGAGCTCAGCAGTTTTGAAGGAGGAGAACCTTCCACCATTTAAAGACGCTCTTCATTTTTCAACGCTGCCCCATTGTATACCGAACGTGTATATATATATATCGCTCGACTTTTCTCTTAGTTTCTTTTTCTTTTCACTTTCCGTTCCACGGTTTCTTCTTCTTTTTTCTTTTTCGGTTAAATAAATATTGTATACCTCGTGCTTCGATTTTTTGCGCTTTCTCGGTCGAAAAGTATTCAAAAGAGCGTATTCGTACTACTATACCGACCGAGAGACTTATTCATTTCGACTAATCGGACGAGTTAGATAATTGGGATAGAAATAATTCGAATAATTAGAAACTGGTCGATCGATCAATTTTCTATATGAGGTATATACGAGCTCGTTTCTAGAATAAATACGTCTATCCGTACGTATAACACGTGACACGTTGATCGTTAATCGTTTAAAATTGCCTCTGTCGATTCGAGTTCGTCCAAATTTACCGACCGGTAAATATAGAAAACAGGGCTTTCCACTTGGATTATCGATACTCGACGAATAAAAAGAAAGAAAGGAAGGAAGGTTCTACGCGTTCCTACGAATCACAGGCAGGAAATTACGAAGCTCACCACGGGTTTTGTGCATCGAAGTTTTCGATCGGCGCAATTTCGGAGTAACGAAAAGCAGGCGTGGAGGAGTGGTATTCGATTTGCTAGCCTCGATTATCGCGGCCGCCGCGGGAGGCCGGTTGCGATGGCCGCGGATTAAATTGCGTTCCATTTCTCACTAACTTTTTCAATTTGTCGCGACTCGGCCAACTAATTACCGGGCAAAATGACTTTCTCGCCCGTCGCCGTACCCGTCGCCACTCTTGTCGCCTTCCTCGACAGAGAGTGACGGTATTCCCGATATTATTCCCGCCACTTTCGCGGCACGCGCCCCGCGCCCTCTCTCTCTCTCTCTTGCCGCCCAGTAAGAAATCGGAAAATTTTATTCATCGATTATTGTTATTTATACGCCCGGTATGTTCATTTTTAATAATAATATATATAGCAATATCGGCAAATTATTATTATAGAATCTACGATCTTTTGATGGTCTTTAATAAGTGTTGGGTCCTCCACGATTGGAAAAAGGAAGGAATATTAATTTTTATAATAATATCGGAACCTTTTTTTTGATGTTCAATCATTGAATTGAGATCTCTATGATTAGGAAATTATTAGAAGAATGAAATTAATATTGTAGTATAGTGATGGTTGATAGTCAAATTAAGTCCTCCATGATTGGAAAAAGGAAGGAATATTAATTTTTATAATAATATTAGAACGTAAAAATCTTTTGACAATGTTTAATGATTGAAATCTATGATTAGGAAATTATTAGAAGAAATTAATATTGTAGAAAGGAGCATCTAATTTTTGATAATATTAAGAATCTACGATCTTTTGACGGTTTTCAATAAGTTGGGTCCTCCACGATTGGAAAAAGGAAGGAATATTAATTTTTATAATAATATTGGAACTTAAAGATCTTTTGACAATGTTTAATCATTGAAATCTATGATTAGGAAATTATTAGAAGAATGAAATTAATATTGTAAAAAGGAGTATCTAATTTTTGATAATATTATTGGAATCTACAATCTTTTGATAGTCTTCCAAAAGTTGAGTCCTCCATGATTAGAAAAAGGAAGGAATATTAATTTTTATAATAATATTGAAATCTAAAGATCTTTTGACAATGTTTAATCATTGAAATCTATGATTAAGAAATTATTAGAAGAATGAAATTAATATTGTAGAAAGAAGCATCTAATTTTTGGTAATATTATTGGAATCTATATATCTATTATTGGATTTTCTGGTCTTCAATAAGTTAAGTCCTCCACGATTGGAAAAAGAAAGGAATATTAATTTTTATAATAATATTGGAATCTAAAAACCGTTTTTTTGGTGCTTAATTGAATTGAAATCTCTATGATTAGGAAATTATTAGAAGAATGAAATTAATATTGTAGAAAGGAGGATTATCTAATTTTTAATAATATTAGATATTATTGGAATCTACAATCTTTTGATAGTCTTCCAAAAATTGAGTCTTCCATGATTGGAAAAAGGAAAGAATATTGGAACCTAAAGATGGTGTTTGACGGTGTTTAATCATTGAAATCTATGATTAGGAAATTATTAGAAGAATGAAATTAATATTGTAGAAAGGATCTATCTAATTTTTGATAATATTATTGGAATCTATATATCTATTATTGGATCTTTTGACGATCTTCAATAAGTTGGGTTCTCCACGATTGAAAAAAAGCAAGGAATATTAATTTTTATAATAATATTGGAACCTTTTTTTTGATGTTCAATCATTGAAATCTATGATTAGGAAGTTATTAGAAGAATGAAATTAATATTGTAGAAAGGAATATCTAATTTTTTATAATATTATTGGAATCTGCAATCTTTTGATAGTCTTCCAAAAGTTGAGTCCTCCACGATTAAATCATTGGAACCTAAATTAAAATTATATCTAATCTTCAATCAATGTAAAGAAAGATGAATATATAAGGTCAAAAAATAATTTCTAAGGGGTCACTATTATTTTTAATAATTTTCAAAATTTTTATTTTATTTCGATAAATACTTTTTCCGCGTTATTGAATTATTTTAATCTCAAATAAATTTCGTAATGGAAAGTATTCAGATTATTCTCTAATATTTTTGTCCACTTTTATAAACATCAAAAATGGATTTTTCGTTTCGAGTATCAAGTTTCTTGGGAAGGAAAAATTTAATCCCAACTTCGCCTACGCGACAAAGCGTTTTATTCCCATAGCTATAGTGGTAAATTTCTTTTCATAAAATTGAAGAGAGGACATCGCCATCAACTTCCCCGCCCGATAATCTTCGTAGATAAAACTCGATGAAGACGGGGGAATTTTTCGGATAAATTTTTCTCCGCTGAAAAACATCCGCCGCGCGGATACGAAGAGCTGAAAACAAAAGGTGGACGGAGGGAACGTATGGGTTTAGATCGTGGAAAATACCTGCCCTGTTGAAACCTGAAAAAAAAAAGCAGGGGGAACGAGAGATTAAAGGGACGGTGGTGGAATCTCGTCCAGCGTTAAGCAAATAACAAGAGGATGATAATTCTTATGAATATTTATAAATATTTAATTATAATAAATTATTAACAAGCTTCGAAAACAACTTTAAAATTATTGCATCTTCAAATTCCTTTCATCCTATAATTATAATTTTCTATACAACTATATCTACTTTTATATATCGTGAATTCACGTCTAAGAATCTAAATCTAAATATTCTAATTAATAATTAAATTTTCAATTACAATAAATCCATATTATAAAAACTTGAAATAATCGCTTTAAGAAAAAGGGAAAAAAAAAGAGAGGAAATCGGCGATCATGAAGAGCGAGCGAGATGGAGGAGGGGAAGATGAGAGCAGCAGGACATCAGAGGGATGACCCCCGATAGAGGAGCAGGCGGAGGGCGTGTTGCCAACTGCAGTTTCGCAACGGCATTCTTCAAATCGATTCCCATTTCCCTGAGAAATGTGGCACGCCGTCCTAGGAACCGTCGAATGGAGAAGCGCGAAATGGAAATGGATCGTGAGCACGCGTACATAACTCTCTCTCTCTCTCTCTCTCTCTCTCTCTCCTTTCTTATCTATCCTCCTCCCCCCCTCGCGAAACGACACCGTTTCCGGGTTAAACGAGCCTGCAGTCTCTGGATCATCGTGGATAATTGCTTTTATAAAGTGAGATTACGTTGTCGTAAAGAACGAATAGGAAGGGAGGGGGAAATTTCTATGGCTATTCTCCGTAGAGAATGATCTCTAATGAAAAATATGATATAATATATAAGGGACAATCGAAAGAGAAAGAGAAAGAAACGTGAAAAAGAGTTTTGTGTGGAGAGATATTCGTTTCGGATTCTTCACTATTTTGAACTTTTTAATCGTAGTAATAATATTAGTTGCTCGAAAAGTAAGCTTCGTTTTCTTTCAAGACGCTTCACTGCGAACACTGAACAGTTGGAATTCGATAAATTCTTCGTTCAATTCAGCTCGTATCGATCTTCCGGAACGAAATTTCGAATACACCAATTTTGACACTAACTTTGGTTCTTACCTCTCTTCGTTTAATAAAAAAGTAAAATACGCACAAAACACTGTTTTTATTCGAAATCTTTCTCAACGAATACACCGTGAAACGTCGAGTGACAACGCGGTTCGGACTGAAGTTGGCTGAATAAACTTTTCGACGCTAGCGACACTCGTGTGAAGAAACGAAATTACCTTCCTGGCAGTCGAATAATCGTGATCGTAAGAGGTTAGAAAAGAAAAATTCTCTTGCATAGAATCGCACGTTTAACGTATCGATAGTTGTAGTTGTATAATATCGGGTGTATTCAACGCAATGCTTTAATTATATCTCGGAGAAGAAAGAGAGAAGGGATCGCTCGGTTGCCAAGATTACGTGTTTCTAAACTACGTCGACAAAGTGAAAAATTATTTACCGATTATTGGACACACGAAGTGAAACGAGTAACATCGGTAGATAATACATTTTGTTACACCGTGCATATAATATCGGCCATCGAGAAATTATTTCCCCCCATTTCGTTCCCCGACGAGATTTGCTTGCCAAAACTACTAGTTTCCCAATTAACGCCGGTAATCTTCTCTGTGATATATGTCTCCGTGTACAGTTAATGCACAATTAACTTGGATAATTTAATTCCCGAATAATTACGGTTATTTAAATTGATAACGTTATTAAATCATGCGTGCAATAACAATACTATTATTATTATTATTATTACAAATATTATCGAGGTAAAACGGGATAAAATATTTACGTTTCTTGACTCGCGAAATAAAATTAATAAAAGGGATATATATATTCGTCTTCATCAAAGATATTTCGGACGGTGGAAGGAGGAAACGTCCCCTCCCTTCTCCTGCTTCGAGTCGAGTTTCGATCGAGGCGGAGTAAATCTGCGGAGGAAATAAACAGACGTCAGTCACGCATAAATGATCGCAACGCGCGTTCGAACGCCAGATGAACGCGCGCACGCGTATCAATCACCCCGCAGTTTACCACCGGCTTGCCAAGTAATTTAATCACTTTTAGTGCCCCATTGGTATTCGAGGAAATCCGGCCAATCGACTGCAACCGATCCGATCGTATCCGCCGCCCGCTGCTTGTTGAATTATTACTCGTAACCCGTTGTCCTTACCCGAAAATCGCCGATAATATCTCGCTCTTCGCCGACTCACGTGTCTTTTCGTGTCTTTCCTCGAACGATCGAGAATTGAAAAAAAATCGAGAATTTCACCGCGCGTAAATAAATTCGTAAGGATGGGTTCAAGGATGGGATGAAAAATGAACTTAGAGTAGCTGACTCTAAAAAAATGATTTATTTATTTATTGTTTCCTTTTTCAAACTTTCGATCGAAACTTTGATTAATATTAATTAATTCGGCTTATAGATTCACGATTACACTTTTCGGGGAACGTGACTTTATTATCGATTCGTTCGGAATTGGGAACCAATTCGTAATCGTGCAACGCATTGTGCAAATTATTTGTTAGTCAGTTGTTGTAAAACCATCATCGATGGCACAACAACGAAATAATTAAATTTAAATTTGAATAATCGCGGTGGGATTATAGTATCGGTTAAATATTTATACGAAGGAAATTTCACCAAAATATATATTTCGCGTATAAATCAAAGTGTGTTGTGATGCCGACCCGATGTAAATCGTGAATATTCAGCAATGAAATTGCCGGAATTCACGATCATTGAACGATTACAGTTTACTTTGCGAACGATTTCGTTTTCGATGCGATGGAATCGTTTCGTTCCCCCTCCCCTCCCCTCGACGCGTGTACATTCGAGGGAATTCGATTAAAATCGATCTCTCAATAGCCATCTCTCGCCGTTCGCCAATCGGTGCGCGGGAAATTATAGTTCATAACTATTCGCATAGATATTGGTGTTTTTCGCGGCGAAACGTTTTTCCCTTCTTCTTTTTTCTTCTCTCTCTCTCTCTCTCTCTCTCCCCCCCGTTTTTCTTTACTCTTTATTTCAAACGCCATTGAATTTTAATTACTATGTAACGAAGGGATATAAACGATACAGAGAAGCAATAAGGTACGGCATAGTAATTTTCGGGGAGGAAAAAAAATAAATAAAAAAAAAAGAGAGAGAGAGGAGAGGAGTGAAAAAGATAGATAGAGAGGGGAAACTTCGTTTCTCGCCTTTCTTTGACGAGGACGAAAATTATCATATTCGTTTTTCATTCATATTTCGAATCTTTTCGAGGGGAAGTTGATTGCGAAAAAGAAAAGAGAAGATAAAATTTTAAATTTCAAATCTAGGAATATATATATATATATATGTATCATCGACAATATCGACAATTTTGTACGAAACGAGCTTCTTTTTATTTTTTTTTTTCACTTAACCGAATTATTCATAATATTTCAACAACCTCCATTCCTCTATTCCAAACATCCATTGCAAATTCCTTTCACCGCCATCATTTTTCTCTTCACAAACGGAATTTTCTCCCAACCAAACGCCCGTCCATCGTTCTCTGCAAATTCATCTCTTGCAAATTTCCAAATATATATATACATATCTCAAAGACGATCACGAATAACATCATCCCCCTGCAATCAGAATCTCGACACATTTACAATTTCCACGAGCGAATTTTTAACCCTTTTAAGTTTGTTTAGGGACAAAGAAAAAAGTCTAGGGACTTTCTTGCTCGAACAAGTAATAAGAGAGACAGGTTGCGCGATACGTGGCCCAAATATATTCACGGTGGTTGCGTCTTATGAAAAGGAGGAGAAAAAGAGGCAGAGAGAGAGAAAGGGTGGAGAGATTTCGCGAACGTAAGCGCGGAAAGTTTGGCGCGACGAGGGGGGGAGGAAGGGGTGGAAGGACCGTCGACGTGGCGGAAATGAAGACGAGATCGTATGGCGGATAAGCCGGCAAAAACCCTCGAAAACTCGTCGCCGCGTCAATAACTGCGAAAAAGAAACTCTCCTTTTCGGAGCGGAGGAGAGTGGAGGGGGAAGCGCGGAAATTGAATAACGTCGCGCCGATTCCGCGGGAAACCGAACTGGATCCTCGAACCGGCATTTCCGGGGAGAGAGGAGGGAGGAGGGGAGGGGGCCTCCCTGATAACGACTCGCGACTCTCCAAATTTATGCCAACTTTCTTCCAATTCTCTTTCGAGAGAAAGAGAGAGAGAGAGAGAGGAAAGAGGAGGAGGAGGAGGAGAATCTTATTCCGCCTCGTTTTCGTATCGTGTATTTTCGTTTAGAAACTTTCCGAATATCATCGTTTTTTTTAATTAACTATACAATACTATTTGAAAGAGAAACTATGTATTTGTGAATTTATTATTTTTGATGGAAATTTAATTTATATTCAATATATATATATAAGTCACTCATTCTGAAAATGAATGAAAATGATTTGTATTCAAGAATCTTCTTGTTAGAGTTGAAACTTTTGACAAATAAATTGAGATAATTATTTCATTAATTTAATATTGTTTTTTTTCAAATATCATTGTTTTCTTAATTATAATATTATTTGAAAGAGAAACTATGTATTTGTGAATTTATTATTTCTGATGGAAATTTAATTTATATTCAATGTATATATAAATTTTGTGAAAATGATTTGCATTCAAGAATCTTCTTATCAGAAGTTCTTTGAAATTTTTGACAAACAAACTGAGGTTAAATTATTTCATTAATTTAATATTGTATTGATTTGAATTTTCGAATATCATCAATGGATTTTCTTAATTGTAATACTATTTGGAAGAGAAACTATGTATTTCTGAATTTATTATTTTTGATGGAAATTTAATTTATATTCAATATATATATATAAGTCATTCTGTGAAAATGATTTTCAAGAATTTTCTTGTCAGAGTTGAAACTTTTGATAAATAAACTGAAGTAATTATTTCATTAATTTAATATTGTATTGATTTGAATTTTTTTTTTCGAATATCATTGTTTTCTTAATTGTAATACTATTTGGAAGAGAAATTATGTATTTGTGAATTTATTATTTCTGATGGAAATTTAATTTATATTCAATATATATGTAAGTCATTCTGTGAAAGTGATTTGCATTCAAGAATCTTCTTGTCAAATTTAAAACTTTTGACGAATAAACTGAGATAATTATTTCATTAATTTAATATTGTATTGATTTTCGAATATCATTGTTTTCTTAATTGTAATGCTATTTGGAAGAGGTCAAGGAGATGGATGTGAATTTTGTGAATTCATTATTTTTGCTTCTCTCATTGAAATTTAATTTTTAATTCTACAGTATGTACACATAGTTGACAAATCAGTGAAGTATTTCGTTAATTTAATATTGTATTGATTCGAATATTATTATTTTCTAATTACAACCCTATGAAAGAGGAAATGGATGTATTTGTGAATTCATTATTTTTGATAAGTCACTCATTCTGAGAAAATGACTTTCATTAAAAAATCTTCTTGTCAAAGTCTTGACAAATGAAGTAATGAATAAAGTACTTATTTCACTACTTTAATATTGATTGAATTTTCAAACGAGAAAGAGAATATTTACAGAAATACTTCTTGCAATTATTCCTCCAACAAATTTTTATTTTAATCTATCTATAATAAAATAAAATAGTTATTAATTCCCCTTCTAAAAAAAGAATAATAAATACACTCTGTTCAACTGTTACGTGATTATTGAATAATAATAAATAAACGATATTTTATTACGCTCTAAAAAAGAATATCAACCTTATCAACGCGAAATAATATTATCATACAAGTTTCGCGAAATGTAACCCTCCGTTCATTTTCATCGCAATTACGCATTTCAACAGTGATATCTAGAAAGGAGAGAATATATATATATATATACATATACGCGTATATTTTAAAAAATTTACAAAAGGACATCGAGCGGATATTACGCGGCTGTCTGAAAACAAAGGGAAGTAAATTACACGGCATTTAAATTATTAAAAAGAAGAAAAAGAACTATCGTCCCTTACTCTCTCCTTCTCCCTCGTTCAACATTCGCGCCGGACGAGATAAATTTAATTAGCGGAAAGATTAAAACGACAATTAGCTCGCGTGGGCGAGCAGGGGTGAAGTTTTAAGCCGTGCACATTTTTCGAAATTTAAGAAAAATGTATCCACCCGCTGCTATCTCTCCCCCTCCCCTCCATTGGATGAGGATTTAAAGGGGTTTTTAAATTGAAATTATCCCCGGGAGGGGACCGACCCCCTCTTATATGGGTATTAAAATAACGTATTATGGTTTTACATATAAACTGTAAAATATATAATGATATCTTGCAAATTGAGAAGCTGTTTCCAGGTTTTTATTAATTAATTGGATAATTAAAGGAATTTATTCTTAGAATTTAAGGACGTGTTGATGAAGGAGAGGATGATTTGATTTACTGGAATATTATTAGAAGAGAGAAAGAAATACTATTTTCTTTTTTCTTTAAATGTATAGTGGAAAGGAAGATAGGATAGAATTGTTGAAAAATTTGCTAGAGAAATAATTATCTGCGCAAAGTTTTCCTTTTTTTCAAGGAGATTTAATTATCGTAATGGAGGTTTCTCTCTCTCTCCAGGAAAGAAGAAGAGAATTTCTTTTTAGAGAAACCATTCCTTCGACGAATCCTCTGTTTTTTCATTGGAAAGCGAGACACTCTTCGCAAAACTATGCCAAGTAATGCAAGAATTTCGATTTTTCCCCTTCTATTCTCTTAAACTTTCCTGGAAAGCCTGGAACAGAAGGAGATGAAATTTTACATTTTACACAAACAATCATATACACATATTTTCAAATCCAACCTCCTCCCATCGATGCTCTTCGAAACGAATACCACGTTTCTCTCTCTCTCTTTCCTTTTTTTTTTCATCTCATCCCAAACTCATCTGTGCCTCGTCGATCCAATCAATTAGAATTCACGAAAGCACGGAAGCAAGGATACGAACGATCAATCACCGTGTAACTGTGAACGGGTCTCCCCTCCCCTCTCCTCCTCTCCCCTGGATGTCGTCGCACCGTTTTCCACGTATTCCACGTATTCCACCCTCATTGAGGGAGGGAATGGGTTGCTGCGACGTTTCGAAATCGTTCCGATTCGCGCGTGACTCGACCGATCTCCCTCCTCCCCCTCTGCAGATTTCCCCCAGACATGCAGATTTCCCGCCGATACCTCGAGAACAAAGTAGAGAAAAAAAAGGGGGAGGGGAGGGGGCGACCGACAACCCTCTCTCTCCCCCTTTTTCATCGCAGCGCCGACGCGGCGAAACGCGAAACGAATTTATAACTAGGCGATCTGACTGACCCCCTTGAGCCGCCGCCGAATTCTCGTCGATTTTAATATTCATCCCCCTTTCCTCTTTCGTTAGCCCCCTCTCTCGCGCGGATCGTGGCTTCCTTTTTTTTTTCTTTTTTTTTACACGACGAAATATATATATAGGAATTCGTGGGACGAGGTTACAACCCCCTCGAGAGAAACAGTTGAACAAAAGAGAGACTAAGGAGGAGGGAAGAGGGATGGTTTAGATTTTTCGATTTAACGCGTATTTCGAAAAAGTAAATTTTTCCTCAGCTTTGAATTAAAATCTCGTTGGATAATTTATACGATCTATATACGTGTATATAGAAATATACGATACTTTTTGTAATTATTTGAATTTTGATGTGATTCGATGAAAAAGAGAAGGGGGGAGGTAAGAAGGGATGGGGAAGAATCGAAGAAATGGTATCGAAGGGTTTTCGAGCAGTGAAAATGGTATTGGCATAAAGGATAAGAGAAGAAAGAATGTATTTAATAAATGGATGAGCTGTTGTTACGTAGATGTGGATCGTGTCGATGCTTTTGTTGTACTGGGCTCGCTATCGAGCGCGTCGAGAAGGGGAAACGGAATCGAAACAATCCAATGACACTTAATACGCGTATAAATATATACGAATCGTATGTATATATTGTATGTATGTACATAAACTCGATAGTTTTTCGATCTCTGAATTTATTAATCACACAATTATTATTATTATATTATTATATTTTATATTTTATTATATTATTATGCGTGTAAAGAACGACAGAAATATTCTCCACGCTTCGTAATTTTTGTATTATGATTGGAACGTAAGAGGCGAAGGAGAGATTTTTACAATAATTTTATCTTTTTTTATTTGGATTTTTGATTAGATTACTCGTAAGTAATCAAAAAAGTGTTGAGATAAGATTGAATTTAAACGTGAATTGATTTTCCTATCGATCTCTGAATTTATTAATCACAATTATTATTACTATATTATTATGCGTGTAAAGAACGACAGAAATATTCTTCATGCCTCGTAATTTTTATTATTATTATTATTATTTTATTATTAATATTATTATTTTATTATTATGATTGGAACGTAAGAGACGAAAGAAGGATTACAACAATTTTATCTTTCATTTGGATTTTTGATTAGATTATTCGCAAATCAAAAAAGTAATGAGATAAGATCGAATTTAAACGTGAATCTATTTTCCTATCGATCTCTGAATTTATTTCGTAATCAATTAATCACACGATTATTATTACTATATTATTATGCGTGTAAAGAACGAAGAAGAAATATTCTCTACACTTCGTAATTTTTCTATTATGATTATTGAATTATGATTGGAACGTAAGAGGTTAAGGAAGGATTACAGCAATTTTATCTTTTATTTGGATTTTTGATTAGATTATTCGCAAATCAAAAAAGTAATGAGATAAGATCGAATTTAAACGTGAATCTCGATCTCTGAATTTATCTCGTAATCAATTAATCACACGATTATTATTATTATATTATTATATTTTATATTTATATTATATTATATTTTATATTATTTTTATTTATATTTTATTATATTATTATGCATGCAAAGAGCGACAAAAATATTCTCCATTTATTATTATTTTTGTATTATGATTGGAACGTAAGAAGCAAAGCAAGGATTACAACAATTTTATCTTTTATTTCAATTTTTGATTAGATTACTCGCAAATCAAAAAAGTATCGAGATAAGATCGAATTTAAATCGTGAATTAATTTTTCTATCGATCTCTGAATTTATCTCATAATCAATAATAATCGCACTAATAATTATTATCGCGAAGAACGATAAATTTTTGATTTTTCAAAAATACCAAATACGCCTTGCAACCGAGCAAAACTATCGAATAAACCCCCACGAAAAATTCATCCATCAATTTCAGTGCTCGCCAACTCGTTCCTCCCCCTTTCTCGTGCCAAGGTATAACCCCGCATTCCGACAAGCAACCGGGCTATTGCCATCCTCGACGTAACTTTTAAATCCCACCCCTTACCCTTCTTTATCCGTTTCCCTTTATTCGCGCCCTTTTCCCGCGTCCGCTCGAATATCATAAAAGTGTATATGTGTATATATATATATATACATATTTCGTGGACGAGAGGCAAGGATGGAGGAGATTAAAAGTCGCGGAGTCAGAGTCAGCAGACGGTGAAAGTGAGAAGTAGCACTTTTGTAGTTGCGCCTCGGGGTGGCCGGGGAAATTGAAGAGGAGTTGGGGGAGGAGGGATTCCTTTGCGGGGGAAAGAAAGAAAGAAAGAAAGGAAGGAATGGAATGTGGAAGGATATTTGCCGATTTGTGTCTGTTTAAAATGGGATTATCGTGGTTGGTTGGATTAATTTGGGACGTGTTTTGTGGTATATATATATATAGTTTAATTTTCTTCTTTTAAAGATTGGTTGGATTAATTGCGAGAATATTTTTTTGTCGATTTATATAATGTTTTCTTTAGATTAGTATAGGAAGAAAATCGTAGAAACGTAGTTTTAAGAGATTTATATCTAGTTGCACGAATGAATAGGACATTTTTGGAAGAAGATTCGATGAAAGTTGATGTACATTCGATTAAACTTATCGATTCGTTGCGAATTGTAGTTCATCTTTGTGAACACTGTTAAAAAAGATAGAGTTTAAATATTTGTATACTCTTGTATAAATATATTCCTCGATAATTCGAAGTTGTAAGCGGACTGGGTATCTTTATGAACACTTCTGAAGAATATAACGTTTGAATTCGTTATAAATAGGCTGCGGTATATTTACGAACACTGGTAAAGAATATATAGTTTGAATTCGTTAGACTGGGTGTATTTACGAACACTGCAAAACGATATAACGTTTAAATATTTGTTTCCTCTTACATAAATATCCTCCTCAACAATTCGTTGTAAACTGCCGACTTTTATGAACACTGGAAAATAATATAGAGTTTCAATATTTGCATTCTCTTACGTCCTTTTCAATAATTCGTTATAAGTGGACTTTATCTTTATGTAAAAAAAAATATAGAGTTTGAATATCTGTATTCTTTTACAAGATTCTCTTAAACATCTTTCTCAACAACTATACCCTACATTAAATATCTTTATGAACACTGAAGAATATAAAATTGAATTATACGTAAACTATCTTTATGAACACTGCAAAAGAATATAAAATTTAAATATTTGCATTCTCTCATATATATATATACTCCTCAAGAATTCTTTATAAGTAGACTTTATCTTTATGCAAAAAAAAATATAGAATTTAAATATTTGTATTCTTTTACGTAAATAATTCATTATAAGTAGATTATGGATTTTTATGAACACTGCAAAAGAATATAGAATTGTACCCTCTCATATATATATATATAAGAATTTAAGAATTTTTTATAAGTAGACTTTATCTTTATGCAAAAAAATCTGTATTCTTTTACAAGATTCTCTTAAATATCTACAACTATACACTGAAGAATATAGAATTGAATTATACGTAGACTATCTATCTTTATGAACACTGCTAAAGAATATATAGAATTTATATATATATAGAATTTTATCCTCTCATATATATATATATATCCTTCTCAAGAATTCTTTATAAGTAGACTTTATCTTTATGCAAAAAAATCTGTATTCTTTTATAAGATTCTTTTAAATATCTTCCTCTACAATTATATACTGAAGAATATAGAATTGAATTATATATAGATTGCCTATCTTTATGAACACTACAAAAGAATATAAAATTTAAATATTTGTATTCTCTCATATATATATATCCTCCTCAACAATTCTTTATAAGAAGACTGCACATCATTATGCAAAAAAAATATAGAGTTTAAATATTTGTATTCTTTTACATAAATATATTCTTCAATAATTCATTATAAGTAAACTACGAATTTTTATTAATAATACAAAAGAATGTAGAATTTATTTGTATCCTCTCATATATATACATCCTCCTCAACAATTCTTTATAAGTAGACTTTATAAATATTTTTATGTAAAAAAATATAGAATTTGAATATCTGTATTCTTTTACAAGATTCTCTTAAATATCTTCCTCAACTATAACACTATACAACATAACACTAAATACCTTTATGAATGCTGAAAAATATAGAGTTTGAATTAAGTTATACGTAGATTGCCTATCTTTATGAACACTGGAAAAGAATATAGAACTTATTTGTATCCTCTCATATACATCCTCCTCAACAATTCTTTATAAGTAGACTTTATAAATATTTTTATGTAAAAAAATATAGAATTTGAATATCTGTATTCTTTTACAAGATTCTTTTAAATATCTTCCTCAACTATACATAACACTAAATACCTTTATGAATGCTGAAAAATATAGAGTTTGAATTAAGTTATACGTAGATTGCCTATCTTTATGAACACTGGAAAAGAATATAGAACTTATTTGTATCCTCTCATATACATCCTCCTCAACAATTCTTTATAAGTAGACTTTATAAATATTTTTATGTAAAAAAATATAGAATTTGAATATTTGTATTCTTTTACAAGATTCTCTTAAATATCTTCCTCAACATAACACTAAATACCTTTATGAATGCTGAAAAATATAGAGTTTGAATTAAGTTATACGTAGATTGCCTATCTTTATGAACACTGGAAAAGAATATAGAACTTATTTGTATCCTCTCATATATATTATATATATCCTCCTCAACAATTCTTTATAAGTAGACTTTATAAATATTTTTATGTAAAAAAATATAGAATTTGAATATTTGTATTCTTTTACAAGATTCTTTTAAATATCTTCCTCAACTATACATAACACTAAATACCTTTATGAATGCTGAAAAATATAGAGTTTGAATTAAGTTATACGTAGATTGCCTATCTTTATGAACACTGGAAAAGAATATAGAATTTATTTATATCCTCTCATATATATATCCTCCTCAAGAATCCTTTATAAGTAGACTGTCTATCTTTATGAACACTGCAAAAGAATATATAGAATTTATATATATATAATATAGAATTTTATCCTCTCATATATATTATATATATCCTCCTCAACAATTCTTTATAAGTAGATTTTATAAATATCTTTATGTAAAAAAATATAGAATTTGAATATCTGTATTCTTTTACAAAATTCTCTTAAATATCTTCCTCAGCTATACATAATACTAAATACCTTTATGAATGCTGAAAAATATAGAGTTTGAATTGAGTTATAGATTGCCTGTCTTTATGAACACTGCAAAAGAATATATATATAATATAGAATTTAAATATTTGTATCCTCTCATATATATATATATTCTCCTCAAGAATTCTTTATAAATAGACTGCCTATCTTTCTGAACACTGGAAAAGAATACAGAGTTCCAATATACCCTCTTACACACATTTCCTATCTATACTCTACACCAATACTTGTATCCTCTTAAACAATTATTAATTATCTCCTCAACAATTATTAATTAATCGATAATAAACCTTAATCCTCCCAGCATCGCCTCAGATAAACAATATTTCGCCCTCGAATATTCCACCAGCGGACGCAGTTTTAAATTCTCCACACCGCCTCTTCCTCCTCCTCCTCTTCCTCCTCCTCCTTCCTTCGTGCAAAGATTACAAAAATTACCCTATTCCGGCGGCCATTCAAAATGGGGTCGAGATTAAAAGTCACGAGCCGCGCAGGGCGCGCGGAATTGCTGCTTTAGCAGTCTGGACGCGCGACTCCCCTGGCTAAGGAGGATAAAGGAGCCGCGGAAACGAGCGGAAAACGAGAATACGTAAGCAGCGGGTGTAACTTTAAATCGAGTTGCGCGCCTCCTCCTCCCCCTTCTCCTCCCCCTTCTCGCCGATCCGAGCGGGATCGACGGAAGCGCGCTGGAAAGAGAATTCTCCTCCTCGGCCGGGAAGGGGGGAGGTCAGCAGCGGATCCGCGGAAATTGGGGAGGGAACGAAATTAGACGAAGGAACGTTAGAACGAATTTCGAGACACGTTGCCGCTGCGTTACGAACGAAACGAGATTAAGGATTAAGGAAACTGGATGTTGGCAACTCGCTTCGGTGGAATTGCTGGAGTGGTGGTGGCTCAGGTGTGGGGGGACCTGTTGATATCCGCGTTTCGAACGATTGTTAAGAAATTGTACAAATAATAACTCGTTGATTATTTTTTCCCGAATCGTCGATTCCTCTTATTTCTATTTTATCAAAATAGAGAAATAAAGTTGTTGAGGATTAAAAAATCGGGAGGAAAGAATTTATTGGAATTTATCAAATATTTGTATATATATATATATATATATAAAGAAAGAGAGAGAGAAAAATTGAAAATTCGAAACTGCAGAGTTTATTTTTCGTCAATTCTTCTTATTTCTATTTCATTAAACGAGAAATAAAATTGGGATTAAAAAATCGGAAAGGAAAGAAGGAGAGAAAAGAAGGCAGTTTTATTGGAATTTATCAAATATTTGTATATATATATGTATAAAGAGAAAGAGAGAGAAGAATTGAAAATTCGAAACTGCAGAGTTTATTTTTCGTCGATTCTTCTTATTTCTATTTCATTAAACGAGAAATAAAATTGCTGAGGATTAAAAAATCGGAAAGAAGGGAAGCAAAGAAGGCAGTTTTATTGGAATTTATCAAATATTTGTATATATATGTACAATATAAAGAGAAAGAGAGAGAAAAATTAAAAATTCGAAACTGCAAAGTTTATTTTTCGTCGATTCTTCTTATTTCATTAAACGAGAAATAAAGCTGCTGAGGATTAAAAAATCGGAAAGGAAACAGGAGGAAAGAAGGCGGTTTTATTGGAATTTATCAAATATTTGTATATATATGTATAAAGAGAGAGAGAGAGAGAAGAATTGAAAATTCGAAACTGCAGAATTTATTTTTCGTCGATTCTTCTTATTTCTATTTCATTAAACGAGAAATAAAGCTGCTGAGGATTAAAAAATCGGAAAGAAAACGGGAGGAAAGAAGGTAGTTTTATTGGAATTTATCAAATATTTGTATATATATATATGTATAAAGAGAGAGAGAGAGAGAGAGAGAGAAGAATTGAAAATTCGAAACTGCAAAGTTTATTTTTCATCGATTCTTCTTATTTCTATTTTATTAAACGAGAAATAAAGCTGCTGAGGATTAAAAAATCGGAAAGGAAACGGAAAAGAAGATAGTTTTATTGGAATTTATCAAATATTTGTATATATATATGTATAAAGAGAGAGAGAGAAAAATTGAAATTTCGAAAGTACAGAGTTTATTTTTCAGCGATTCTTCTTATTTCTATTTCATTAAACGAGAAATAAAGTTCCTGAGGATTAAAAAATCAGAAAGGAAAGAAGGGGAGGAAAGAAGGCAGTTTTATTGGAATTTATCAAATATTTGTACATATATATGTATAAAGAGAGAGAGAGAGAGAGAAGAATTGAAAATTCGAAACTGCAAAGTTTATTTTTCGTCGATTCTTCTTATTTCATTAAACGAGAAATAAAGTTGCTGAGGATTAAAAAATCGGAAAGGAAACGGGAGGAAAGAAGACAATTTTATTGGAATTTATCAAATATTTGTACATATATATGTATAAAGAGAGAGAGAGAGAGAGAGAGAGAGAAGGAAGAATTGAAAATTCGAAACTACGGAGTTTATTTTTCGTCGAATCGATATATGATTTCGGGTGCATCGCGTGCGCGCATGTGTGTGTGTACGAAATCATGGGATCGTGGCGCAATATAAAGGTACGACGCGAAGGAGAAACCACTAAAGGCAAACGCGGGGGTCGCGCTTAGCATAGATATGAATTTCATACTCCGTGGCGGTCGCGATACGAGAAATTCCTCCGTGTCTGGAAGATCGAGAAGATTCGTAAATAGAATATCTTGAACCTCGAACCCGTATACGAATATCGTATTTCCTTAAAGTCCTCTTCCCTCCTAACACTTTGTCGTGTCTCAAAATTTCTTCTATCTTCCTACCAATTTAATCATTTCTTTTTTATATATACATCTTTTATCGAAAACTAGACAATCATTCTATCAAATCGTTACTTTTTCATAAAGTGTCACTGCCAAATAACTCGTTCATCGAAGATATATCTCTAATTTTAATAAAAACACACGAATCCCTAACAAATGACGAGAAAGTATAATTTTACAAAAGTAAAACTTCCTTTCGAGAGAGGACGAGTTTCGAAACGATTCCTTAAATCGAAGAGACTCGTCCTCCAAGAAAAAACACGAGGAAGTGTTGGAAAAGAAATCTCATCGATCGAATAGAAGAATAAAGGCGTTCACAAGTTAAACGACGCCAAAAGACTTTTCCTAGCCTGCCAGTTTACACGAGTATATAACGAGCGTGTCGGTTGGACGGCTGCCTGATAGCCTGAATTCGGCCTACACCCTAAATCACCAAGCTTGATCCCCCGGTCCCTGCTCCGCGAAATCCGGCCGCGTTAATATACCCACGGCAGATTAATCGCACAAACCGTGGCCGTTTATCCGCGCGCGCCATAAGTCTCCCCTTAATTTATTTACCGTGCGCAACGACACGTGCGTGCGTGCGTGCCACCGTTGTTTTGTCGCCCGCCCGCCCTCCCTCCCCAGAAATTTTTTGACGACCTCGTCGCGCTGAGAAGAAGGGAGAGAAGAGGAGGGGGCAATTGTCGAAATTTTACACCGGTCGGCCGGCTGGGCCTCGCGTTATGCTCCCGCGTTGAATAGAAACGCGGCTCTTGTTTGTTGGGCGCCCGCCATTTTGCTTTATCGTCGGCGAAACGGGAAAATATTCGGCCAAGTAGCTCGTTCCACAGGCGGAAACACGGTATTGTCGTTTGTCGTGTCGCTCTTCCCCTTTGAACCATTTTTCGGGGAGAATTGTTGAAAGAATATAAGGGATGTAAAGGAAGTAACTTTATCTTTTCTTTCTTTTTTTTTTTGAGATGGTTTAGATGGATGTAGTAATTATACCGTCCTGCAAGAATTTAGATTTTTGTTACTGTCTTCATAAAATTTTACAAATTTTCTGATGAATAATAAAGAAAAGAAATAAAATTTAGAAAAATTCATTTATCCTTTCTCGAATCTAATAAATATTTCTGGATTTAAAATGAACGTCAAAGAAATTATTCCAATTCTTCTTTCGCGTCGCATTCTTTATACAAAAAGAAAAGGAGAGAAAAGAAAAATATAGCAGAATCTTCAACTGTTACAAAATGTAAAAACACGAGGATCGTGTTTCTTCCTCCTCCCTTTTTTCCCTTTTTTTCGAAACTCGTCCCCCAGTCATAACGGAGGATATCGACGATCGCGAATAACCTATTTTCGCCGTTGAATGGGAAACGAGGGAAGTCGCTTTAGCGTAGTAGGATGGCAGGGTCGGGTATTTGGCACAACGGGATCATGGATGGATATCCAGCCCAGAGACAAGAGTGTAATGATCGGCAACATCGTACGTCAATGGATGAAGCTCATTATTAAGCTCTGACCCCGATATCGCCACCCTGCCTGGGATTAACTTACGCTCTCCGCATTCAAACCCCCTTATTCTCCCTCGATTCGACATTTTAATTATCGTAATAACGAGTATTTAATCTGGATAAGATTCTTTTATTATTAAATATCTCCCTCCTTCTTCCTCCTCCTCGTCTCTTTTTTCTTAGAACGATCAGATGTAACGAATTCTGCACGGTATACGTAAAGAGTGTCCCAAAATTAACGCGAGATTTGAATTTGCCGCCATTTTTGCATCAAGTCGTCGACAAGCCTGAAAAAAGAACAGTTTGACAGTTTGAGAGTTTAGAGTTGGTAAGAATGAAGCGTTATACGATACGACGACGTGGAATGGATTATTAATCGCGAAAAAACGGATGCTGGTTTTTCCAGCAAAGTAATCCCAAGCGACGAAGCGCATTTTCACCTGGACGGCTTCGTTAATCGGCAAAATTGCCGCGTTTGGGAGAAGCCGCGCGTGATTAGCGAGAAACAAACGCACCCGCAACGTGTCGCCGTTCGATGCGGATTTTGGCCAGGAGGCATCGTCGGACCATACTTTTTTGGGAACGAGGCTAGTCGAACAGCGACTGTTAACGGCGCTCGATATCGCGACGCGATAACACGGTTCTTTCCGCCGAAGTTGGATGACATCGACGCGGCCGATACGCGGTTTCGACGAGACGATGCCACGCGCCGTACAGCCGACGAAACGATTCGATTACCGCACGAGAGTTTCCTGGTCGCGTGCTCTCTCGTTTCGGCGATCAGAGTTGGCCCCCTGGATCGTGCGATTTAACGCCATTAGATTTCTTCTTACGGGGTTGTTCGAAGCGAAAGGTCTGTGTCGACAATCCACGCGCGCATTACGAGAGGAAATTGAACGCCGCATCGACGAAATTCAGCCGCGATTATGCAGAAAGGTGATGAAAAATTTGGACGAAAGGGTGCGTACGTGCCCGATGCGTTATTCCGTAAATAACCCTGTCCTTTACTTTACGATTCGCTTGAAAGATAAATATCTAAAGACTAGAAACTCTGTTTTATATTTGATTCGAATCTTGCGTTAATTTTGGGACACCCTATATATTGAGATGCGTGTACGGATGAAGTTTTTTTCTTTTCGTTTTGTTTTACTCGTATGTATTTTTATTTTCAATACTTTGTCCGCTTGAGCGTAGTAATTTCGAGATAGGGCGCAGTTTTTGCGACAGAAATGACGTTCATCGTTTGATTAGAAAAGGGGAGTTGCAATGGGGTTGTTGTAAAATAAGACAGGGGGAATGAAGGGAATATACTCTCTAATTATCTTCTTTTTTTTTTTTCATGATATAAAGGGAATATTCGGTGTAATTAAGTGGAGATACGAGTAGAAAAATTTGATAAATCCTCGATTTGGTTCGAGGATTTATTTTTAACGTTGTTCGAGCGCGAAGAATATATTTAAAAATAAAACTGGTACAAATTGCTCTTGAGAGTGGAGTTTTCTCAAGTGATACCGGCTAAAAATTATTATTGGACAATCGTTATCGAGCGCGGTAAAAAAAAAAAAAAATATATTCTCTCGAGTGGTGCGCACCTATCTCGAGAGTTTCACTCTCGAACGTATTCTCTTCAAAGAGAGGATACGTTTCTCTTATTGATAGATTGTTTTTTTGGCAACAAATTGTAACGTGGAAAAAAAAAGAACGAATTACGAAAATTTGATAAAACTCGAAGAATATTATTATTTATCGTATTTACAATACTTTTACGAAACAAATTTAAATATTGAAAAAATCGTATTCTTCTATCGAAATTCATCGAGACGATAATATCGATTAATGGTAACTCTCCCTCGCGAAAATAAAATAATTTCTCGCGAAAGAAGAAGAAAAGTACGCACTAACTAGGGACAAAATTAAATTAAATTTATTTAAAAAATCCTTTCTTTTCCCCCCTCAAAATACAACAATCTCTCTAGATCCAACCCTCCCAAAAATAAAAAAAGAACAACCCAACTACGATTTATCGATACCCTCCTTCCTTATCCCTTTCTATATCCGCAAATCAACTCGAATCTTCATAAAATCATTATATTTCTTCGCGAAAATATACCAAATATACCAAATCCCAAAAAAAAAATAAATAAATAATCAAATTAAATTAAATGAATCGAAAAAAAAAGGAAGAGAAAAGGGTGCGGAAAGATAAAAAATCCTTTCTTTTCCCCCCTCAAAATACAACAATCTCTCTAGATCCAACCCTCTCAAAAATGAAAAAAGAACAACCCAACTACGATTTATCGATACTTCCCTTCCTTATCCCTTTCTATTTCCGCAAATCAACTTGAATCTTCATCATAAAATCGTTGTATTTCTTCGCGAAAATATACCAAATACCAAATCCCAAAAAAAAAATAAATAAATAATCAAATTAAATTAAATGAATCGAAAAAAAAAAAAGGAAGAGAAAAGGGCGCGGAAAGATAAAAAATCCTTTCTTTTCCCCTCTCAAAATACAACAATCTCTCTAGATCCAACCCTTCCAACCTAACTGCGATTTATCGATACCTCCCTTCCTTATCCCTTTCTATTTCCGCAAATCAACTCGAATCTTCATCATAAAATCGTTGTATTTCTTCGCGAAAATATACCAAATATACCAAATCCCAAAAAAAAAATAAATAAATAATCAAATTAAATTAAATGAATCGAAAAAAAAAAAGGAAGAAGAGAAAAGGGTGCGGAAAGATAAAAGACAGAGGAAGGGAAGAAACGTTCGAATGAACGAATGGAAGGAAGGGAAGGGGAGGAGGGGGAGGGAAGGTTTGCTTCGCGTTCGAAACGGAAATTTAATTTTCCGCTTGTATTTCCCTTTGTCCCCGCGTGTGCACACCGCGGGAAACTTGGCCGTGGAATTTTACAAAAGCAAATCGATGCGAAACAACGACACTGCCTGCCTGCCTGCCTGCCCTTCCCTCCCTCCCTTCTCGGCCTGGTTCTCGATACGGAATCCGCGTTTGTCCTCGGAAGAATGTGCGCTCGGGGGATTCCCTCCCCCTCCCCTTCCTCCCCTTCCTCTTCTCCGCCGTGTTGCGCTCGGAATTATTGTTCGCGTTGTCCGTGAGCTCGTGAAGACGGGGGAAAGGGAGGAGAGGGGAGGGTGGAGGAGGTTGTTTTTAATAAGGGAAAGGGGGAGGCAAATTTATGGAAACGATATAGGAAACGTGAAGGAGGAGAGAGGGTTGGTGAAATGGTGAATGCTGGATCGGTGGAATAGTTTATTAATCGCCTTCCTTTTTCCTCCACCCTCACCCCAAGTTTGCGCTTTGCGCGTGGAGAATTGAATACTTGGTGCGAATTTTTCTCTTTTGTTTCTTTCTTTCTTTCTTTCTTTCTTTTTTTTTGGGGGGGAGAGTGCGTTGATTGTTAGGTTTAAAGGAATCTTCTTTTTATTTGGGGTTCTTATTAATAAATACGATGTGTAGATTTAATTTGAATCGGGTATTGAATTTAATTAAATTGGAGTGAGAAAGGGATATTAAAGTTGTGTATTGTCGGTGTCTGATTTTGAGGAGAGAAATTATTCTGATTAATTCTAATTTTCTTAATTTTAATTTCTAATTTTTTTTTAATACGTTACTTTTTATTTGCGTTTAGGTAGAATTGAATTTTTTTTTTTTTTGGAGGGGAGAGTGCGTTGATTGTTAGGTTTAAAGGAATCTTCTTTTTATTTGGGGTTCTTATTAATAAATACGATGTGTAGATTTAATTTGAATCGGGTATTGAATTTAATTAAATTGGAGTAAGAAAGGGATATTAAAGTTGTGTATTATTGTGTATGATGTCTGAAGGAGGAGGAGTGAAATTATTCTAATTAATTCTAATTTTCTTAATTTTAATTTCTAATTTTAATTTCTTTTTTAATACTCGTCACTTTTTATTTGTGTTTAGATAGAATTGAATACTCGGTTGTGTGAATTTTTCTTTTTTTTGGAGGGGAGATTTAATTTGAATTTTATTGAAAAGTTGAAAAATTATTGGAATCGAAATTTTAGTTTCAATTTATTCCATTCTTTTTATAACATCATTTTAAATGATCAATTGAATCTTTTTCTTTTTATTTATTTATTTTTTTATTTTTTTCTTAAGATTCTTAACAAATAAGATTTTGAATTTGAATTCTATTTATAATTACATACGAATTTAACTTAAATTCTAAATTAAGCTATTCGACGTAAAAGAGAAGGATATTCATTAAAGTTGTACTATTCTATTCTTTTTATATAACATCATCCTTTCTTCCCTCGACGGTTACGCCATTTTATTAAAACTTTTTATCGTACGTGGATTGAAGGATCAATTTAATAATAAATTATTTCGAAATTAGACATTTCTATGCATGGTATTGGGAGGATCGTTACGAATCCCTGCATAAATAATCGAATCGTTTTCTCTATTCTCTTCCAGATGCGGCATCCGATCCAGATGAAGCCCGCGGACAGCGAGAACAGAAACGGTGAGTAAAAATTCAATGGCTCGTTCCGTGGAAACTTCGAAACTCCCCCCCGCCGTTCTCCTGTTCGCTTAAATATCAAATTCCCTTGTAAATACGTTGTTTCAACTTTCAACCGGCTTAGGAAAAATCGATCGCTCGATCTCTCGAACATTTAACGAGACGGGAAGACGAATAATTACATTTTATGCAAGTTATTTTCTTTCTGAAATTTCGATCTAATAGAGGATAGAATATAAACAAAAGATTCTACGATTCACTTCAATCTTTCCAACTTTTTCAAGCTATTAATCAATATTAGAAATAAAGTAGTTAAAAATCTTCTGTTCGCAAATCGGATCTCATCCACGTGAAAGAAAAAAAAGATATTTAATTTTGAGTCTGGAAGAGAGACCAAGAATCATTCCATGATATAATCGATCTTTCCAACCTTTCAAAGAAAAAAGGAAAAAATTAAAATATAAAAAATATTTAATTTCGAATCTGTAAGAGAAGCCAATGAGAGCATTCGATGATAAAATTGATCTTTCCAACCTTTCAAAGAAAAAAGGAAAAAAAATATTTAATTTGGAATCTGAATGAGAGACCAAGGATCCATAATACAACTTTTCCAACTTTTCAAAAAAAAAAAAAGAAAAAATTAAAATATAAAAAAATATTTTAAAATATTAAAAATTAAAAAATATTTAATTTCGAATCTGGAAGAGAGGTCAAGAATTATTCCATGATACAATCGTTTTTCCAAACTTTCAAAAAAAAAAAAGAAAAAAGAAGAAATTTAATTTCGAATCTGAACGAGACACCAAGAATCATTTCATGATACAATTGATCTTTCCACTTTTCCAAGCTTTCAAAAAAAAAAAAGGAAAAAAAGTATTTAATTTCGAATCTGAACGAAAGGCCAAGGATCATTCGATAAAATCGATCTTTCCAATCTTTCAAAAAAGAAAAAAAGGTATTTAATTTCGAATTTGGAAGAGAGGCCAAGAATCATTCGATAAAATCAATCTTTCCAATCTTTCAAAAAAAAAAAAAGAAAAAAAGGTATTTAATTTCGAATCTGAACGAGACACCAAGGATCATTCCATGATACAACTTTTCCAATCTTTCAAAAAAAAAAGGAAAAAATTAAAATATAAAAAATATTTTAAAATATTAAAAATTAAAAAATATTTAATTTCGAATCTAGAAGAGAGGCCAAGAATCATTCCATGATACAATCGATCTTTTCAACTTTTCAAAAAAAAAAAAAAAGGAAAAAAGATATTTAATTTCGAATTTGGAAGAGAGGCCAAGGATCATTCGATAAAATCAATCTTTCCAACCTTTCAAAAAAAAAAAAAGAAAAAAAGGCATTTAATTTCGAATTTGGAAGAGAGGCCAAGGATCATTCGATAAAAATCAATCTTTCAAATCTTTCAAAAAAAGAAAAAGGAAAAAAGATATTTAATTTCGAATTTGGAAGAGAGGCCAAGGATCATTCGATAAAATCAATCTTTCCAATCTTTCAAAAAAAAAAGAAAAAAAGGTATTTAATTTAGAATCTGAAAGAGAGGCCAAGGATCGTTCGTTGATAAAATCGATCGTGGAAAAGTGTCCCCCGAACGGAAAAGAGTAAGAGAAAAGGGTAGGCGACGCACATTTCCTCGACGTCTTTTTCCCTTTCTCCCTTCTCCTTACTCGTCCGACTCGATTATATCTTCTTTGACTACACAATCTGTCCTACCTCCCCCTCCCTCTCAATTCAGCCAATTAATTTAGCACTTAATGAACGAGCTTTGAGCTACGTTCTTCTTTCGTGATCGCGGGCGAAGACCGGTCTGAAAGCGAAAAGGACACAAAGAGATACTCCCTCTTCCCTCATCCAAGGGAATATCAAATTTTATATACCCGTCTTATTGAATAATACTTTTTGCGACCCTTGATTGCGACAAATCACGAGTGAGACGCGGTTTTCTCTCCATTGAAACTATATTCGTAATTTTTTTTAAATAATTTTTTTCTACTCCTTCATTTCAATTGACACAGAAGAGAGAAAAAAGAAAAGAGAGAAAGGAAAAACCCTTTAAGTAACTGGGGAATAAATATATCTCTAATATTGGGTTGGCAACTAAGTAATTGCGGATTTCAGTTGAAGTTGACGACGACCTAATCAAAACAATAATCGATTCGGATCGTCACAGTACAACTCGCGAGATTGCAGAGAAGCTTCATGTATCGCATACGTGCATTGAAAACCACTTAAAACAACTTGGCTATGTTCAAAAACTCGATACATGGGTTCCTCGCGAACTGAAAGAAAAGCATTTAACACGACGCGTTAACAGCTGCGATTTGCTAAAGAAACGTAATGAAAATGATCCATTTTTAAAACGACTGATAACTGGCGATGAAAAATGGGTTGTTTACAACAATATCAAGCGGAAAAGATGATGGAGCAGGCCACGTGAACCAACTCGAACAACATCAAAAGCTGGTATTCGTCGAAAGAAGGTTTTGTTATCAGTTTGGTGGGATTACAAAGGAATCGTCTATTTTGAACTCTTATCACCCAACCGAACGATCAATTCTGTTGTCTACATTGAACAACTAACGAAATTAAACAACGCGGTTGAAGAAAAGCGGCCCGAATTGACAAATCGAAAAGGTGTCGTATTCCATCACGACGATGCAAGGCCACGCGCATCTTTGGTCACTCGGCAAAAATTATTGAAGCTTGGTTGGGATGTTTTGCCACATCCACCATATAGTCCTGACCTTGCACCATCCGATTACTTTTTGTTTCGATCTTTACAAAACTCCTCGAATGGTAAAAATTTCAATAACGATGATGATATCGAATCGTACCTGATTCAGTTTTTTGCTAATAAAAACCACAAGTTTTACGAACGTGGGATTATGATGCTGCCTGAAAGATGGCAAAAGGTCATCAATCAAAATGGGCAACACCTTACAGAATAAAGTTATTTAGTTCCATGAAAAAATTGTCTTTGATTTTCTAAAAAAAATCCGCAATTACTTAGTTGCCAACCCAATACATACATGTGTGTGTGTGTGTTGAAAAGTGTAGAAAAACGCGTGCAATAGCATCGCGATGGAAATCTGGGCACGGCGGGATGGGGGAGGGAAATAAAAATGGAGCACGGGCGTTGGACGGATGAAAAACGAATGCTAATGAAATATTAACGACACCCGTCACGTGCTATGGCCCCAGCTGGACCAAGAATCGCGCTCATTTTTTCGATCTCTCTCTTTTTTTCTCCTATTTTTCTTTCTTTCTTTTTCTCCCCTCTCTCTCCTTTTTTGCAACACTGTCCGGAAACCGCATGGCCATAACGGATACACGTGACGAGGGGGGAAGAGGAGATGAGGAGGAAAGAGTAGTCGACGCGAATTGATGTGGAAACGAAACCCCGTAGAACCCCGTGTATTTATTTTACACGCTGCGTTTTCGAAATTCTTCGTGAAAAATAAAAAATAAAAAGAAAGAAGAAAATTTAAACGAACCAATTTTACATCGACTTTCGATAAAATAACTCGTGTTTGATAATTCGATCGAAAAATTTCCTGAAACATGATAAATAAAGATCGAACTAAAGAAGAGCTTCTGAATGAAACTTAACTCTTCGTTCGTTCCAATTTACGCAATTAGAAAACGGGAGAGAATTTCTTTCTCCCTTATAATCACTCGTTTGCTTAATGGACGGATGGACGCGTGTCTTTTCTTTTCTTTTCTCGTAGTCGCGTCGATCAAACGCTTCTTCTGACTGCGTCGAAATTCGTTTGACCAAAGGAGAAGAAAAGAGGAAGAAGAGGAAGAAGTGAAAGAGGAGAGGAGGTCGCGCGAAGAGAGGTGAAAGCTTTATTTATACCCGTGACATTCTGTTTATTTTGGCTGACGCCGTGTCTCCCGTAAGTAACGACGCACACTCGGTCACGTGTTACGCTTCGTCCACGTTCCATCCATTCTCAGGATCGTTGTGCACCATTACGTCATCCGCTTACTCGATAGAGATTTCATCGATAAATTTCGATGACGAATATTGAATGCATCAACGTGAAATTATTCTAATTTGTACGTGGAATAATAAAAGAATTATCTTCTAGCTAGATTACTATTAGAATTCGATTTGTTGCATACAATTGGATACAGATATCGTCGTGTTTGATAAAATTTTCTCGATTCTACTTTCTTGGATTAAAAATTTGTATGCACGATTACTCGATAGAGATTTCATCGATAAATTTCGATTATTGGATGCATCAACGATGTTATGAAATTATTCTAATTTGTAGTGGAATAATAAAAGAATTATCTTCTAGCTAAATTACTATTAGATTTGTTGTTCGCATACAATTGGATACAGATATCGTCGTGTTTGATAAAACTTTCTCGATTCTACTTTCTTGGATTAAAAACTACTTGTGTGCACGATTACGTTATCCGCTTATTCGATGGAGATTTCATCAATAAATTTCGATGACGAATATTGAATGCATCAACGTGAAATTATTCTAATTTGTACGTGGAATAATAAAAGAATTATCTTCTAGCTAGATTACTATTAGAATTCGATTTGTTGCATACAATTGGATACAGATATCGTCGTGTTTGATAAAACTTTCTCGATTCTACTTTCTTGGATTAAAAACATGATGTCACTTGTGTGCATTACTCGATTACTCGATAGAGATTTCATCGATAAATTTCGATTATTGGATGCATCAACGATGTCATGAAATTATTTTAATTTGTATTTGGAATAATAAAAGAATTATTTTCTAGCTAGATTACTATTAGATTTGTTGTTCGCATACAATTGGATACAGATATCGTCGTGTTTGATAAAACTTTCTCGATTCTACTTTCTTGGATTAAAAACTTGTGTGCACCATTACGTCATCCGCTTACTTGATAGAGATTTCATCGATAAATTTCGATTATTAGATGCATTAACGAATCGTCATGAAATTATTCTAGTTTGTACCTGGAATAATAAAAGAATTATCTTCTAGCTAAATTAGAATTCGATTTGTTGCATACAATTGGATACAGATATCATCGTGTTTCTCGATTCTACTTTCTTGGATTAAAGACACGGTGTCACTTAAGAAAGTCGAGAAATAAAAACGACATATTTACAATTATTGGAATTAATCTAATCCAATCTCAATTTCACGAAAACACGTGGAAGGATCCGAGGTTTCCAGGAACAGGTTAGGTTATATTAGGCGCGTTTCCATAATACTTAATCTCCTGTGAGCAATGCGATCCTTAACGTTGCGCGGGGATGACGCAATTACGATTACCTCGGCGGAGACGAGTCAGCCTGCAATTCTCCCCTCCTCCTCCTTTCCCTCTGGCTTCGGTTAATAATTAATCATTCGAAACTCGTCAACGCGATCTTGGACGATTCGTCACGCTTTTATTTCGTGTACACCACAACGTAGATATTTCTTCTTCTTTAAAATTCGCCTTTCTGATTTTCCTTTAAACGAGACTTCCTCACGATAATATAATTTTTCTCAAAGAAACTTTTCTTTTTAAGAAAAATGTCACGATTTATCGCTCGTATGTATAAATAAGAGATAAATTTAATTATTTATATTCGACGTTGTCTCGACGACACCAAGATTTTTGTTTACAATACGAAGAGGAAAGGAGAGAGAGAGAGAAACGTGTCGACGTCTGATGATCGTAATAAATCACGACAGAGAGAGAAGGAAGATCGGAAATGTTGCGACGAGATCAGGAAACGCGAAGGAGAAACGAACGTGAACGTGGACGGTTCGTGGTCAAACGGGCGCGATAAGGCTTATCTTATCGGGGCAAACTTTCGTTCGCGAGCCACGCGCGCGCTTGTCGGAAACGAGACACGCGCGTTGAAATCGCAGCGCAGAGTCGTTTCGAGAAGAGACGCGCCGCGATACGTTTCGATTCTCTTCCTTTCTCTTTCAAAGAATAAATCGAGCGAGAGAGAGAACCGTAATTTTTCCACGTAATCGATCGTAACCGATGCAGAACTTGCAATCTTGTTCCATATTTATTCGGTTGGTGATTATTCAAGGGCGTTCATGTATATTCCATGAATTTTGAAACTTTATTTTTCTCATTAAGAAACAAGAGGAGGAGGAAAGGAAAAGGAAGCGTCGACGGTTTTACATTCGCCTGTGAATTAGACTATCGATTTTTTTCCTCTCTTTTTTTTATATTGGAGAAAAATTTTTATATCCTCTCTTTTTTTTATATTGGAGAAAAATTATCATTGAACGGGACGCGTTTGTAATTTTCTTTCGAAATCGACTCGTTCTCGGAACATTTTCTATTCATGAAATGAAAGAGAGGTCAAGAATAATGAAACAAAAGCTGCGTACAAATCCAAAAACAAGTTCCTTCGAATCTCGAATCCTTCGAATTATTCGATTCAATCTCGTTCCTTTTTCGATTTTTACTTGGATCATTTGGTTATGGATAAAAATAGAAAGAAAGAAAGAAAGAAGCTCTACGTTTGCTTGTTACATGTAGTTTTTAGAAAACTATGACAACTAACCGTACGAGTTAAACGACAACGAAACTGAAAGGAATGAAGAGAGAAATGAATATTCATTTCTCGGTGAGGTGTCACCCGGATGTGGTGTAACTTCGGGGGAAAAAAGAGATCTATGGAGGGGGGGAGTGAAACGAAAATAGCGGAATAACTCTTCTTTCTTCCTCCTCCTCTCTTTTTTATATATAGCATCGTGTTTTTTTTTTACTCGAATAAATCGACGAATCGAAGATTCGAATGTCGACGTTTATACCGCGATTTTCTCTCGCGTTTCGTTTCGTTGACGGATTACTGTTTCCTTTTTTTTCTACGATGAAACACGCTTAGAAAATTGTTTGCTTTGTCGATCCGAAAATTGATCGGTATTTTTCTTTTATTTTCTCTTTTTCTTCCTTCCTCTTTGGAAATCTCTCGCGCATTATTTCGTTATTCGAGATGTGAAAGGGGTTGGGTTCGTTTCGTTTGATGATAAATTCGAGTTGATAGGTTTTTCTTTTCTTCAAGAGAGATGGAATTGAAGGAGATACATAAATTTAAAAATATTCTAAAGGATTATCGATCGATGATAATTGGTGAGAAATTTGCTAAGGAAACAATGTTGGAAATCACGAATTTTAAATTCATCGAATACTTGGAATCTTCAGGAAATCCAGATTTATGCGCACACAATTATGCGTTTTTCTGAATTGAAATTACTGTAAAAATATTTATTTTTTTGATTTCGATTCGAATTAAAAATATTCCTCGATCCAACGTGACGATTTCGAGCTGAATTCTAGAAATTCTAGAAATCAAAATTTCAGAGATCTCAAAGCAAAGTTTCGATCGTTAAATTTTTCTTTCTCTTCTCAAAAGCAACCAAGTTTCATTTTACTTGTCCATTAAACGTATTATAAACAAAAATGCAAAGATTCGCGTGATATTTTCAAATATTCCACGATCGTGCAATTAATCTTGAAAAAGATAATTAATCATTCAATCCGTTGAAAAGAATCTCGATACTGAAAAAAGAAAAAAGAAACAATATCCAAGTAAAAAAAAAGTTTTCAAGTTGCCATTCTATCTAACGTTCCATCTAACATAATATTTCTCTCTCTATTTATATATAATATCTCGAGAAATTGTTTACCGTAGTAATTAATCTCGTAATACCTGTAATTAACTACGTTAATTATAACTGTTCCCATAGCTACCTCTTACAAACTCTTCATCGAGGAGGAGTAATCTCTTATCATTTTATTCGTCGCATTATTTTCGTTAAATACGTAAATTAGAAAAGAAAAGAAAGAAAGAAAAGAAACATTCGAATCAATCTTTTATCATTTTATTCGTCGCATTATTTTCGTTAAATACGTAAATTAGAAAAAAAAAGAAAGAAAGAAAAGAAACGTTCGAATCAATGTTTTATCATTTTATTCGTCGCATTATTTTCATTAAATACGTAAATTAGAAAAGAAAAGAAAAGAAAGAAAAGAAACGTTCGATTTCATATCATTTTATTTGTCGCATTCACAATATTTACATTAAATAAATTAGAAAAAAAAAAGAAAAGAAAAAAAAGAAACGTTTGATTTCATATCATATCATTTTATTCGTCGCATTCACAATATTTACATTAAATACGTAAATTATTAAAGAAAAGAAAGAAAGAAAAGAAACGTCGTATCATTTTATTCGTCACAATATTTTCATTAAACAAATTAAAAAAGAAAAGGAAGAAAAGAAACGTTCGATCATATCATTTTATTCGTCGCATTCACAATATTTTCATTAAATACGTAAATTAGAAAAGAAAAGAAAAGAAAGAAACATTCGATTTCATATCATTTTATTCGTCGCATTATTTTCATTAAACAAATTAAAAAAGAAAAGGAAGAAAAGAAACGTTCGATCCCATCGTATCATTTTATTCATCATTTTATTCATTGTATTCGCAATATTTTCATTAAATACGTAAATTAGAAAAAAAAAGAAACATCGTATCATTTTATTCGTCACAATATTTTCATTAAACAAATTAAAAAAGAAAAGGAAGAAAAGAAACGTTCGATCTCATATCTCGATGTATCTTCTCGATTAAACTTTTAAACTTTGGAGATGAATCGAAGGTTTAATAATCTCCTGGTGCTACGTCAAACACGTACGTGTTCGTGGAAAATGCAAAATGGTTTCGAAGAAGAGAAGAGAAATTTAACCGAGTGAAGCCAAGTGGATCGCTTTTCTTCGTTTGTTTGACGAAAAAAAAAAAGAAATTGGGGGAAAATATATTCCTCTTTCGTTCATCCTTCGCTCTTCGTTACATCCATCTTCCTAATATATTCCAGCTTGCCTCATCGTACCTAACGCGATCGTATTTGATAAAAGAAAACTTACAAAGCTTGCTGTACCCGATTCGAAAACTTGTGGAAAAAATTTTTATTCCACGTTTCTTTTCAATTACAATCTCGACTCGTTTTGTAATTTTCAGAATTGTTCTCAAAGTTTCTCTTCCTGGTCTCGTTGAAGAGAGAGACACCAGGAAGAAAGTTTCGTTTTTCTTCTTTCCAAAAATTGAAACTCGAGGAGAGAATAAAGATTGTTATTGTTGTTATTATATCTCGTTTGTAGCAAAGCATGTAACGAATAATAAACGGTATGCGGGCGTGTATTGGGGGAGGGGAGAGAATTTATAATGCAAAACGCACGCCTGATTTTTCGCCTCAGCTTCCTCAGCCGTGTCAAGTGTCCTCGAAGAACCTTCCAAACCCCCATCAATGAAACATGACTTGGCAAACACTCCGCTTAAAGTGAACATGCACTGACTTCCACCGATCTCTCCCCTCCGCGATTCCATTTCTCCTCTTCCATTTGCTCTCCTCCTCCTCCTCCTCCTTCTGTCTAACTCTGTCGCGCGAATGCCAAGGAAAATGCCGATCAAAAATTCGCAGGTAAACGAGGTAAGTGATCGTTTCATTTCATTTTTCGCTTCGTGGAAAATGAGCGATCTATGAATGTTTTGGTCGAATTTGTCGTTTTAAAAAAGGATTTTTTAATCGTTCGTCATCTTGTTAAAGTAAAATCTCGCTTGACTTTCTCGAAAAATTCGTCCATTTTCCCTTTCGACGATTGAAATAATATTACATCGATTCGATGATGTATACTTCTTTCACGAATACATTTTCCAAATTATTTTCCAGTTCTCTAGAAAACAGAAAGTAAGTGTTCGTGATCATTTCATTTTTCGCTTCGTGGAAAATGAGCGATCTATGAATGATTCCTATTTTGGTTGAAGTTGTCGTTTTAAAAAAGGGTTTTTTAACCATTCATCATTTTATAATCACGTGTTAAAGTAATTCTATTAAAATAATTCTTCGAAAAATTCGTCCATTTTCTCTTTCGACGATTGAAACGATATTATATCGATTCGATGATGTATGTTTCTTTCAGGAATATATTTTCTAAATTATTTTCCAGGTCTCTAGAAAATAGAAAGTAAGTGTTCGTGATCATTTCATTTTTCGCTTCGTGGAAAATGAGCGATCTATGAATGGTTCCTATTTTGGTCGAAGTTGTCGTTTTAAAAAAGGGTTTTTTAACCATTCATCATTTTGTAATCACGTGTTAAAGTAAATCTATTAAAATAATTCTTCGAAAAATTCGTCCATTTTCTCTTTCGACGATTGAAACGATATTATATCGATTCGATGATGTATGTTTCTTTCAGGAATATATTTTCCAAATTATTTTCCAGCTCTCTAGAAAATAGAAAGTAAGAATTCGTGATCATTTCATTTTTCGCTTCGTGGAAAATGAGCAACCTATGAATGGTTCCTATTTTGATCGAATTTATCATTTTTTAATCTTGTAAATTTTACTTATTAAAGTAAAATCTCGCTATTAAAATAATTTCTCGAAAAATTCGTCCATTTTCCCTTTCGAAAGATTTTTTTAACCGTTCATCATCTTGTAATCATGTAATTAAAGTAATTCTATTAAAATAATTTTTCGAAAAATTCGTCCATTTTTCCTTTCGACGATTGAAACGATATTACATCGATTCGATGATGTATACTTCTTTTAAGAATACATTTTTCCAAATTATTTTCCAGCTCTCTAGAAAATAGAAAGTAAGTGTTCGTGATCATTTCATTTTTCGTGGAAAATGAGCGATCTATGAATGTTTTGGTCGAATTTATCGTTTTAAAAAAGGTTTTTTAACCTTGTAATCACTTGTTAAAGTCTCGCTATTATAAAATAATTTCTCGAAAAATTCGTCCATTTTTCCAAATTATTTTCTAGCTCTCTAGAAAATAGAAAGTAAGTATTCGTGATCATTTCATTTTTTGCTTCGTGGAAAATGAGCGACTTAAGAATGTTTTGGTCGAATTTATTGTTTTAAAAAAGGATTTTTTAACCGTTCATCATCTTGTAATCACTTGTTAAAGTAAAGTTTTGTTATTAAAATAATTTCTCTCGAAAAATTCGTCCATTTTCCCTTTCGACGATTGAAACGATATTACATCGATTCGATGATGTATATTTCTTTCCAGCTCTCTAGAAAATTATTCGAAACTCGATCCCTCGTCTTCTTTTTTTCTTTTACGCGTTAAAAAATTGGAGAAAAATGCTGTTGATAGATTACCAGTCGACGAGAAGGGTTTATTCGGTCGAATATGGAAAAGTGGATGAGGAGGAGCGGGTAAATAGATCCAAATTTCTTGTTCTCTTGGTCAAAAAGTGGACGTTTACCTGTGGAATCATATGTGAAAATTAACTTTACCTCAATTCTTCTCTAAGAAATTTATTCGCAATTGAAAACAATAAATAAAAATAGGGGTTCAGCTGAATGAATTTATATATAAGATACGTGCATCGAAAACGAATAGATGCCAATTATGAAATATTTGAATGATGAAACCACGTATAAAATTTTAACAAACTTCAAATTTTTTAATTGCATCTTCAAGAATTTATCTCTTAGCTCTCAGTTTGTAGAATTGAATATGTACTTACGTAAAATAAAATCGTTCTCTGCTCTTTTAAATATTTCACTTTCACCAGTTAATTTTGGCCGATAAACAAATTTGCGGCGTTTTATTTATTCTTATCTTCCTGCGAGTGGTTAAAAGCATCGCGCTGTTATCAAAAATTCGCATCTGTCTTAAATTTACCACATTTGTATCTATATATATATTTTAGTGTTATTCTCGCAACAATACAAATTTCACGATTTATTTATTGGATACATTCTCAAGATTTGGAAAGCGACGAGGAAAAACATACATTGATATAAAATAAAATCCCATTCGAAGAGTGTATTTGAATCGAAACAATTTTTTTCAACAATTATCTAAAATTTTCACGATAACAACATATTTTTCGAGATAAAATTACGATTAATCCACCTTCAAACTGTCTTGATATCGCACTCGAAGTCATGAAATCAACGCTGTTCAACGTTGTTTTTCCTCGCAATGAGACGAACGGCATAGGAAAATGGCGTTTCGAGTTTGAATGCCGTCATTTCGCGCATAATAATTGGGGCAAAATAATTAAAATATGGAGGAGATTTGGAGATTTCATGTCCATGAAGAATTTATATCATTTAATTCTTATCACGTGGTGGAAAAACGAATCTTGGAAAAAGTTTACTTTTTGTCGAAAAGAAATGTTCTATCGATTCTCATTCTATTCTTTCAATTGACGCTTTTTTTCAAATTGATAAAATTGAATTCGAATTACACGCATGTTCACGAATACTTTTTTTCTCAGTGAATTATACATGAAGGAATGTAAATAATCACGCGTGGCCGTTCTGCTTAATTGATTAACGATTAACGAACGGTGAAAGATCAATGGAGAGAGTGGAGGGAATGCAAAGGGGAGAAAGGAGTCGCGGATGGAATCGTTAACGCGATTCCAGGGGGAAGATAGCGATGCCCGCCGATATCGAGTCAGGTAGCCAGGTTCTTCTCTCCACTCTATTCCACGGAAAATATCAGCGTATTCGTTTCTCGGTATTCCGTCTCGAGCGAATGCCAAACGCATTCGAATCGAATGCGCGAAGCCGTGTCAGCCCGGGAGAACCGTAGAAATGCACCGCGTTAATCTCCATTGTCGCCATCGGAATCGGAAACGCGTGTTACATATGCAACTTCCGTTCCACGTCCACCTTTGCGTCCGACTTTTCGCGACGAGGCCGCGAGAAAATTATTGCAATCGAAGAGTAAAAAATTTTTCGAAAAATCGGATATCCTTTTTATTATCGAGCGCGAGTCGCCAAAGCGTACTTCTGTTGCACTTCTCTCAGTTATATGAATATCGAATATTGTTGAGAAAATTTGAGGAATTAAAGAGAGAAAAAATCGAGAAATCGGAATCGAAAGAAAATTTGAAGAATCGAATCCTAAAATTTTATTATCATGCAAACTGGGAAAGTAGAATAAAAGTTGAAACAATGGCTTCGTTGAAATCGTTGAGAAAATTTGAAATTAAAAAGAGAAATATTTGAGAAATCGAATGGAATTTTATTTTTTATTGGAATTTTATTGTTATGCAAATTGCCAAAGTGTTGCACGGCTTCTTCTTATATCGAAATTGTTGTTAAGAAAATTTGAGGAATCGAATCCTGAAATTTATCATTTATTAAATTGCGAAAATAGAATAAAGGATAAAATGGAAAGCAACCTTGAAGCAATGGCTTCGTTGAGAAAATTTGGAATTAAAGAGAGAAAAATTCGAGAAATCGGAAAGAAAACTTGAGGAATCGAATCTTGAAATTTTATTATCATTTATTAAATGGCGAAAGTAGAATAAAGAATAAAATGGAAAGCAACGTTGAAGCATTGAGAAAATTTGGAATTAAAGAGAGAAAAATTCGAGAAATCGGAATCGAAAGAAAATTTGAAGAATCGAAATCCTGAAATTTTTATTATCATGCAAATTGGAAAAGTAGAATAAAAAGTAAAATGGAAAGCAACGTTAAAGCAATGGCTTCGTTACATTGAGAAAATTTGGAATTAAAAAATTTAAATCGAATCTTGAAACTTTATTATCATTTATTAAATTGTGAAAGTAGAATAAAGAATAAAATAGAAAGCAACGTTGAAGCATTGAGAAAATTTGGAATTAAAAAGAGAAAAATTCGAAAAATCGGAATCGAAAGAAAACTTGAGGAATCGAATCCTGAAATTTTATTATCATTTATTAAATTGCGAAAGTAGAATAAAGAATAAAGTGGAAAGCAATGTTGAGAAAATTTGGAATTAAAAAATTTGAGAAATCGAATCTTAGAATTTTATTATTATCGCGCAAGTTGTCAAAGTGTATGTTCGTGCACGGCTTCTCTTTATATCGAAATCGTTGTTAAGAAAATTTGAGGAATCGAATTATGAAATTTTATTATCACGGGAAAGTAGAATAAAGAGTAAAATGGAAAGCAACGTTGAAGCAATGTTACTTCGTTACGTTGAGAAAATTTGGAAATAAAAACAGAAAAATTCGAGAAAATTTTATTATTATCGTGCAAATTACCAAAATGTATGTTGCACGATTTCTCCTTATATCGAAATCGTTGAAAATTAAGAAAATTTGAAGAATCGAATCCTGAAATTTTATCATCATGCGAATTGCAAAAATAGAATAAAAAATAAAATGGAAAGCAACGTTGAAGCAATAGCTTCGTTACGTTGAGAAAATTTGGAAATAAAAACAGAAAAATTCGAGAAAATTTTATTATTATCGTGCAAATTACCAAAATGTATGTTGCACGATTTCTCCTTATATCGAAATCGTTGAAAATTAAGAAAATTTGAGGAATCGAATCCTGAAATTTTATCATCATGCGAATTGCAAAAATAGAATAAAAAATAAAATGGAAAGCAACGTTAAAGCAATGGCTTCGTTACGTTGAGAAAATTTGGAATTAAAAAATTTAAATCGAATCCTGGAATTTTATTATCATTTATTAAATTGCGAAAGAACAAAGAGTGAAATGGAAAGCAATGTTGATAAATTTTGAGAAAATTAAAAAATTTGAGGAATCGAATCTTGGAATTTTTATTATCCTGGATAAGGAGAAAATCGTTCTCCTATACAGTCCTATATGGTACAAAAAATATACGTGACTTTCGCGAGTAAAAAAAAAAAATTAGAGAAAAATCCTCGAATTTCGTCGAATTCTACGCGAAATAGAAAATTCGACGTCTGCGTCGAAGAAAGAAAGCGAAAAAAAAAGAGAGAGAGAAAAAAAAGGAGGAGCCGAACATGCTACAAGAGGAACAAAATTAAGCGTGGAATTTCAACGGAATACTAATACGCACGAACACGACAACGGAAACAAAGATGAACACGCGCAAAAGGAGACGGGGGCCAATGACGAATAAAATTTGTACACAAGCTGTGCACCACCGAAAAATCGACGTCCACGAGGGAACATCGTACACCTGAATACCTCGTCTTATTCTCGCCCCATTATCGGCCCCATTGTACGTTTTGGTCCGTGGCAGGAAGAGGCGCGTTTCGAGAAACGAGACGCGTCATCACGGTCTTTTACAAGTGGCTCTCGCAGAGAAAACGCAGGGACGCGGTTGTCGGTGCCGCGACCAACTCGGGAATCGTGTAGAAGAAGATTGGAACTCGGCCAAATATTTATACACACAGCTCTCTCTCTCTCTCTCTCTTTCTCTCTCTCTCTCTATACGCTGTTGCTTCACTACACGCCCGTATTATATATCGCAACCGGTATTTAATGGGTATCGCGTAATAAAATTGTTGCCCCAAGCTCAACTTATCCGACGCAAGTTTTCCTTACTCGTTACTCCAATTTAATTTAGCGTAACAAATATGCGCAACGATATCCTCTTTGGAAATTATTATATCATAGGGATACTTATTTCATTTTCACCGAATATAAATAGTTTGAAGAATTAATTACAAGATTATTTTTATATTGTTCTTGTTGTTGTTGTTATTATTATTAGAAAAGGAGTGTAGGTAATTTTAAAAAGCATACGTTTTCTCTTTTTGGAGAATAGTTGTGGTTTAAATGAGCGCATAAATGGGACAATTAAGATAAAGGCTAGACAAGTTGTTGTGGAAGACGGGATCGAGGAAAGAAATAACGTTCGTTATTCTACATCACGTTCTACATTATTTTCATCGAAACGAATTCGCTATTGAAAAAAAGAGAAAGAAAAAGAAATGAAACGTGGATAAACGAAAAGATGAGCAACGCTGCCAAAGCGTATATCACGCGTCGAAGGGAATTTGGAATGAACGGATATTCGTGTATCCTAAATACCTGATTTGCCAGCCATTCATTGATCTTGTAACGAAGCAAAGCTAGATGTTATTTCTGCATGGATGTTGAAAGACGAGAAGTATTCGGGGATTCTTTGGAATTTTGATGAAAATCGGAGAAATTTTGACGATCCGATATATTTATTCGCGCATAGACGGTTCATTGAATCGATCGATGGCCTCTTATTTTCGAAGTGGATAATAATTGGAGATATTTTAAAAATCTATACGAATTAAATTTATGTTGATTTATCGTTGATCCAAGATATACGTAAATTTTGGCAATACAATCATTTTCTCGCAATACAATGTAAATCATTTAATCAACGAACTTTGCTTTCCTGTTCCTCGTTCCAAATTCTTACAAAATGTACTACATTATTATACGTAAAAAAAAAATATTTTTTCGACGAAATGAAAAATTCTTCTAAATAATTAATGACACAGAGTTATCTTTGAACCAAAGAAAGCCTCGCAAAACGTGTTACTCATAAAGATAACGAATCGAAAAAAAATATTTACTTTCCAATTAGTAAACTTAGAATGTTAATTGTTGAAAAAAGAAGAGAATTTGTAAAATTTAATTACAAAACTCACTATGTCATACATATATTTTCTTTTTCATGAAAAGACTGTACATATTTATTGTTACAACCTAAAACGGTGTCAAAAAGAATATCGCACATTTCGAATTTATTTTATCTTACACTCTCTTCTTGTTTTTTTTTTTTTGTTGAAAGTAAAACAGTGAAACATGAAATGTTCCTATGTGCACGCAGTATTTATACATGTTCTTATAGCTTGGTGTTTATTCAACGTACTATCTTTTATTGTCAAGTTTTCGTTATTTATCGCGCGGACAATACAACGAAATATTTAAGCCCTCTAAATTTCGTTATTTTTATCTTAAAATTTATTTACACGTACGAATTCCCAACGTTATTTTTCTCGATTTCGGGAACAATTGGAACAATATTTTTCCAATAATGATAAATATTTATTACATTATACAAATAATAAGATCGCTAATAAGACGCCTTTGTTTTTCTTTTCTTTCGCCAAGTCAATCGGGATCGAAATTTCTCGAATATTTTTCCCCGCTGCAAAATTGTTGCTCGTTTCATTTTTCGGCCGCCATTTGTTGCCGGCCGCGACACAATGGAAACAACGGTGGAACACGGAAACGCGTTATTGTCGGCGTTATTTTTAATTTACAACCGAGTACCGCGAATTCGAATGCATTATTCTCGGTTACATTCGGTCACAAGGAAAGCCTTTCAACCGTCATCAATTATTTCATGGGTGGAAAATCCATTTCGCCGGGAATGGGGGGGGGGTGGAAGGTCAGCTAATCACGGATGCATACGAGCCTAACAGGCTTACTCAGTAGTCATCCATCTCGATTTTATTCCCGACACCCGATGTCGATGATTTTCAATTACCAAACGTGTCAAGACAGGATTCCTCCTCCTCTTCGAATATAAATATATATGTATATTTTTCGTGAATAAAATTTTCGAACGAAACGGATTAAGAGCGAACTGGAATTGGTTCTTAATTTTGGCGGCAAATTTAAACGTCACGTTTGTCGATAACATCGCTGAATTATTATGCATAATACAAACAGAGAGGACGAGTTGTGGAACAAATTGGATAACTCTTGTATCGTACGTACCAACCAAAGGTACAACTTCTCGACAATTATTATTATTATTATTATTGTTATTATTGTTATTGTTTCGCATTATTATTAATGTACTTTCGCGTTATTACATGTAACGTGTAATGGCTTTCGAATTATTTTATTACCTCCTGTATTCCATTTTAACACGCGCATCGGCATTTGTGCGTTTCATCAAATTCATATCGAGACCTCCTCTTCCCTCCTCCTCCCTTTCCCTCGTATAACGTTTATACGCCATGATGCGAGCAATTTTACCACTCGCTTTGTTGTTGGTAATTCGTGAATCCGTAAAATTAAAGTGAAATAAAAAAAAGTGATCTCGTGATCGAGATAATTTTTAAAAGAAAGGAAAATCGTATCGAAATACACGTGTCTCTGTATTTATTTCTCTGTATCGTCTTCTTTCTCAAAAAATTTCTACGAAAAATGCGTTTAATTTTCGTCGAGGAGAATTTAACGAATTTTCGAACTGGCCGCAATATTCGAGAGAATCGCAGCAGTGGGCGGGAATTGATGTAACAGTTGGCAAGAGGGAAGAGGCAAGTTTTCGGAATGTGTGCAACGATATAAGCGAGAAGAGATTCGATACGGAATCCGAAATGGAATGGATTTTCGACGCGGGATCAAGGCGAAGAATCGTATGGAACGACGATAGATCCCCGTTGATAGATCGATTTATATCCGAGAAATTCGTCGTTGGCCGGCGAAAACGAGAGGCCCAAAGTGTTAAAACGATGGAATGCCGCGTGTATAATTCCGCCGCGGCGCATTAATTATGGCAATTAGTCAAAAGATTGGGCCGAGGCAGAGATTGATATATTGCGCGGCCGAGATCACAGAACTATTATCGGCCACTTTTCTCTCGCTCCATTAATTATTTTATCGGAAATATAACTCGACGATATCGTTCGACTTTCTTCTTTTTCTTCTTCTTTTTTTTTTCAATAATAAAGTTAACATTTCGATAAGAGGGGTAGTGATAAAATATTTCAATAAAACGAGGCGTTAATCGTTCAATTTGTTGATAATTTTCTTCGTTGAAGGAAAAAAAAATTTCTCTGATATTATATTATCGGATTATTAGATTTTAACAGTTGGAATATTCGATGTCAGCTGTTGATTCAAAGGTGAATTCATCTGCGAATCGTGTCGACGAGGCTTGATGAAGAAGAAAAAAAGAGAGAAGAGGAAGAAGAGAGAAAAAAATCTACCTAAAAGGTTATTACCGGCTTCGAGGAATAGCCGTGCTATTTCTATGTTAAGAAGCCTCCCCTCCTCCTCTCCCCTCTCTCTCTCTCTTGAAAAGAGATCTTACTAAGAAAGCAAATGCGCCCATGAATAATGGAACGCGTACATTGTCTCCCGCCACTTCTTTCGTTGCATCTATGCTCTCGACTCATTGCTTATCTTGGTGTTGCGTTGCTCAACTGTTTGGTAATCGATGCCAAATATATATATATATATATATATACGTGTCTCTGTATTTATTTTTCTCTATCGTCGATTTCCGATCTTTACATATCTTCTCAAAAAATTTCTATGAAAAATTCATCACCTGTCGAAGAAAATTTTATCGTAATATTAAAAAAAAAAAGATTCCATGATAAATCATTTTTGTTATTTTCATAAAAAAAAAAAAATAATTCGATTTAAAAATCGATGAAAAAGAAGATCGATCGATCGATCGATCGATCATGGAATGGAGGAAGCGGAATCCATGCTCCGCGATCAAATTTATTCGATCAGCGAGGCGGCGCAGCTCGAACGGACGCGAAAGAATGGATGGATGCGGTGCGAGGATCGTGAATTCGAATATAAAAATCGAACCTGTACCGTCGACTGAGACGTATTCCTCGCAAAACTTGGTGGCGAAGCGTCGTCGACGCGTGGATCCCCCCATCGATAATGCGTCACTCCGGTGATGACGATGTATGCGATACGCGCGGCCACGTATAAATAATGCATCATCCAGCTCGAGGAGGGAGACAGGCCACAAATATCCATGAAACTTCGATGCCAACGATGACCTCGTGCCCTCTGTCGAATCGACTGGTAGTCATCGACACTACGGACCTCTACATGCGCGCGCCTCTATGTATATACGTGTGTGCGTACGTGTATATGTGCGTCCGTTGCTTTCTGCTCCTCTTGCATGGAATTAAAATGTCCGAGGTGAGGAGCGTGGCGCCACAGTCCCTTTGTAAACACGCGATCGAGAGTTCTCGTTTTTCGATGGAACGATTTCAACATTATTGTCGTTTCAACTTTTCGAATCGTGTCTAGGAATAGAAAATTCGACGATACGTGGGATTCGCTTTGTGATGGTGGTGTATCGAGAGTGATTTTTCCTTTGTAAGTTTTCCTTTTTCGAATCGGAAGAAGATTGAGGTTATGTAGATTCGCGTAGATTCGTCGCTCGAAGTAGTTCTGGATTTAAGCGAGTAAACGTTGATACGTGATACGTGGATTGTTTACCTTCCATTATTTGAAGAAATTGTTACGTTTTCAATATTTCCTATGTTTTTAGTTATACGTTCGAGAAATACGTGCGAGAAAGTTTCGAGAGATTTCGATTCAAATTTCATTCGATCATTTATTATTAACGAAGATCGATTTTCTTCTATCTACAAATTAACTCCTTATTTCTCGTTATATGTATTATAATCGTCGAGCATCGTAACGCGTTTTATTTGTTCTAGCGTTTCTTACGAAAATTAAATTTTCTTTCCAAGATAGAATTCGATAAATTTAGGTGAATCAATATCGAATTTCAATCTAGATTGAAAGTAAAATTGCGATTTTTTTGGAATTAACGAAAAATTCCAATTCTTTTTTTAACTTGGCTAAACGTTAAACCACTTTCTCTAGATTTTCGACATTGAGAAACAAGAATGAGTAATTTGTTTGGGTAGCGCGACACGGTTGTTGCGACGGCGTTTATCGGTCGGTGAGTCACCGACTTGGCCACAGAATTGGAAATTATTCACATGATAATGATACGATTAATATTTAAATCATCTATGCGTCCAAGAAAAATTAAATAATATAATGGTTAATTGGAAATTGATGTGATATTCAATTTTTCATTTTCTTCGCGCGAAATTTTTCGAAACGAATACATTAAAATATACACTCCATTATATTTTTTTTTATATGATAATTTGTAATTTCCATGCAGATAAGTAATTTTAAATGTTCCACGTTGTTATTATTAGATTCGTTCGCAAGGGACAGAGATCCTTTTTTTTTTATCCATTTTTTTTCTCCTCTTCTTCACACCTGTTACCTGTGAAAAATAATTTAATAATAACGATACAATAATCGACACGTCGGCTAAGACGTTTTAATAATAAAAAAATATTTTCACAAGGGGGCAAAAAATAATCGTTGAATTAAAAATTTGCATTTCATATAACGAATATGCATTAAAATTATTTATGCAACATGATAAATATGCGTCGCATTTTAATCACCAAGTTTATACGATGCAATTTTTATGTTCTATAATAAAATATTTTATTCGCGTTCGCAATGTACAAAGGTATCAAGAATTATTTACATTTACCAGAGACGAATATGTTATTCCATAGATTACTGCGGTACCGTGGTAGACCGAGGAAAAAAAAGAAAAAAGAAAAGAAAAGGAAGAGAAAAGGAAAAAGATAAATTTACATTGTACGAGATAATCGCTTTGTGTCACTTTTAAATAATTCAGGAGCCCGATGGAAGATCAACGCGCAGTTCGGTTATTCCAAAGACTCGCTCCTTACGAAATACTGAAAAGAAAACAAATAATAGAATTGGAAACCGTGCTGGATTCCGTTATTTCTCATATTATTATATTTCGCAATGCGTATTGTTCAAGATTTGAAAAAAGGGAAGAAAGATGAGTATGAAAAAATATTGCAAATTTTAATTATCTTCGACGATACGTAAAAAGAAGAAATGGAAGAGAGGAACATCGTTGCACGATAATTTATAAAAAGAAAAATCACCAAATCTCTACAAAATTCTCCACGATCTTTCCTACTACACTTTCTAACCTCAAAAATTTGTAAAAGAACGCCGCATAATAAAAACACGAAATGCTCGACGATACGTTTCGACTAAGGACGATTGCGAGACACGAACAACGAGATCACTGGCTGTACTTGGTCTACGCCAATGCGCGCCTAGTTTAAAGTTTCCTCTTTTTCTCTGGGCTCGCGCAGCACTTGCACACATCTTATGCACATTGCCCGTGCGCGCGCTTCCCTGGCCTGTCGCGCGAGATCTCCCGTTGGCTCGGACAGCAATCGGCCGTGCCGTTTTCCTCGGCGCGGTGCTCTCGAATACGAGGAGCATATTAAGTTAGAACACGATGCGATCTAATCTTATAAATCGTCGAGGAGGAGGAGTGGAGCGAAGCTTTTGAGGGAGCTTTGGACGTCGAAAGCGAATCGCTCGTCGTGAAATATCGTTCGATTGTATACGTGTGTGTATATATATATATATATATATATATGTTTGGATTATTGACAAACAGATTTAGTATATTTGATATCGTCGAATTATGACATTAGCCGGGTAAATAACACGTTTCGAAAAGGTTTCGAACAATAAGCTGGGATAGGGTGGGATAATTAAATTTAGGTGAAAAGTTAAAAGGATTTGAGTGGAATCTTTCCTCTCTATTTCTTATTTTTTTTTGAAAGTTTTTTATAAAGAAATAATTTAATGCTCGTTGGAATTATTTTAAAAAAAATCTCTCATGCTATCGCAATTTACGTAATATTTTAATTTACGTAAAAATCGAGCAAAAAAGTTAAAGACAGAAAATACGTAGTATTTTATTCCGTTTTTTTTAATTAACATTTTATTAAGCGTTCGAGATGGTTGTTTTCAACGTAGTTGAAATTTCAATATTCATGATAAGGTTAAATATTGAATATTTAGATTGATACGAATCTATTATGTTTAACTTGGTTGATGTAATTCGAAATATTATTCGGAATTTTTTTTTAATAGGTAAAAGAGAACATTGTATAATTTCTAATAATTCCTTTATAAATTTAATATAAATTTATTTTACGACGAATACTCGTGAAATGAGCTAATTATATATTCAATTTATATTACTCGTGACTTCATCGAATGTGCTTATCGTGTTGATTTTATATCATTAAACGATATTACCTTATTTCCTTATCGACAATTTTTTTCCAATTCATCGTTCTTAGAATTCTAATCGCTATTATATTTGATATCGCGACATCAAATGTGTTATAATTAAATTAAATTTAGAAATAAAATTTCAATGGAGATAAAAGAGAAAGAAGAAAGTTTCGTCACTTCTTCTATAAGTGAATTCAACAGTGGTGGTGGTGTGGTGTCGTATTCTAAGCAGAAACGCGCAACACTGTCAAAAATGATCGCGGAAAGCATGTGTCATTCGAAATAAGATACAGGGTCTCTAAAAACCCTGCCAAATTATAAATTCGAACGAAAGAGGAAGTTAAACGTAAGATTTCGATGCTGGCGCAAAGCTCATCGAGCGGAAATTGAATGTTCGATGCACGAAAGCAGGAAAAGAGGGGTGGGGATGGGGTTAGAAGGCGGTAAGAATAAAGAAGAAGGCGAGAAGACGGAAGGTGGGAAGAGAAGGCAAAGCGCGAGCAGGATGGACGAGCTCGGGCGAAAACAGAGGAGAGGGGAGGCGGTTGGCGCGACGCGTTGGGAGGAGAGGGACAGAAGACAGTCGTGAGCGCACGAAGAAGCACGAAGTGACGAGTGGCGGTGGAAGCTTGAGGCGAACGCCGGTTCTCTCACTTGTTGAGTGTCGAGCGACGAACTGAGTCCTACCGTTCGGTCAAACGGCGACCGGTAGAGACAACGGTCGCGTGTTCTCTCGTGTGCAACGTATATACAGCGCTGTGTGATTGCGCTCGCCGCGGAACCACCACACGCGGTGCACGCGAGAAAACGTGATAGACGCGCGCGTGTCCGACATTTTTTAGATCGTGTGCGCGGGTGAAAACGTGTGTGCGCGCGCAGGCGCATTCGTGCGCTGCTGTCTCTCGTGCGATAATTCGATCGATCGATTTGCGCCGTGGACGCAACTTCGATTGGAAAACGAAGAATTTTATGGAGGAATGTGGTGAATTGTGCAACAAGCAAGGATCGTGGCTGCGAGTCGCGTGCCTTATCATCGTCGTTCAAAGGCACGACGAGCAAAAGTTTCTGGAACAGCGGACGGCATCTATTTTCGAGTACACGAGTCACGGTATCCTCGCACCGACAGCTTGTCGTCCACCACCATTATTCCGGCGTATTTGTTCTAGATTAAAGTGCACGCGATCGGTCGACGTTAAATCGAACCGAACACGCCGGAGCTATGCACGATCGATCGTTACCCTGAATCGTCGTAGAATCGATGGAAGAAACGTTGTGTTTTCGTTCGTGGAGATCGTCTTATTTTCATTGGCGATACGATCGACCGGGCAGGTCGATACGTCGCCGGTGTTAGGAACAAGTCTCGTCACCGTTACCATCGCCAATCATTGTTACGATTATTCTACCAGCGTATTGCATAAGCATTGGCGGGGTGATTACGTAAGACAGGTTCGTTTGTGGAAAATAATCGCAAAATCGGATACAGGACATGTATCGCGTTGTTATGTGTGACATGGTCGTAATAGAAATGTATAGAAGTGTGTAATTCGCTCGAAGGAAATTACTCGATAATTAATTACTCGATAATTGTTCGATCGATCATCATATTCCTGTGTTATTTCATTTTTAAAAAAATAAAAATTAAAGGATATGTTCATTTTTAATCACGTGCCAATGTGCAGAAGATGTGTGTTTGAAAATTGAAAACAAAACATTATTGAAATTGACCGTTTCCTTGTTGCCTTTCGTTCAAGTGTTTATACAATGTTATTTATAAAGTTTAGTTTCCGTGAAATTTGAGTGATACATCTGTTAGGAGGCGAGATTTGGCTAAGATTGCGCGCGAGCCTTTTTCAAATCTCCCGCGCGCAGTGCACGTGTTGGAAATAGAAATCGACAATGGCGATGAAGAGCAAGAAGCAGTATACCGGGCCCAGCCTCGGATCGAAAAGTCATTATCCTGCAATCAGTCAAGCTTATTGGGCACCACAGCCACAAAATACACCTTATTCCGTCCCAGGTATTGTGATTCTTTCAATTAAATTGTCAAAATACGCGTCGAAAGATGTGATTTATTTATATAGAAAGAAACAGCGCGAACAAATTATATTTCAAAATATATAATATCATTATAACAATCATTTCTTATTCTATGTATTTAAAATAATCGAAATAATCTCTCGTTCATCAAAAGATATCGATATTATTTTTTCCTTTAAACGTATCGGTATTTTTCACAGAGTATAAAATTGTATAAAATTGAACAAAACAGCTTACATGCAAATTATAAAATTAATTCCGAGGAAGATCTTGTGTGTGAATTATGATTCAGTAATTAAATCTTTTTTTTTTTTTCATAATAAATTACTTCCTTTCGAGTAACGTTGCATACTAATGAGATATTTGAGAGCGTACTGCAATATTTAATACACACACACACACACATGATGATGACCGTCTCTTTAATTTTTAATTAATTTTTTCAAAATATGTAATATGAATATTGCGGGAAAACTTTTAATTACAACAACAACAATATTAATAAAAATAACAACGGGGGGGGGGGAAATTTCAATAATTTCTCGAATTTTAAGCACATCGCTGATATTATGAGACGTATATTATTATCCCTCTCGAAACATCCTACAAATTGAATCGTTCAGAAAACTCGCAAAATTATACATTGTCATCAACGAACGATCACTTTATCGCTCCATTCCTATTTTTCCTTCCGTTAATGACCGATTTTTATTATCGATTTACGCGTATTTTTAATTTTTAATTCATAATTCCTTTTTCTTCTTATATATTCTCCGTTACGTGTATTTTTCACGTGTCATCGTTCAATCGATAATTTATAATATTGAAGGAAGAAATATTTCTTTATTCCCCGATATTCAATACTTCTTTATCTTCTAATATTATATATATATATAATGTTATATACGCATAACACGTTATTAAAAATTTAAGTATCGGTCGTTAAATTAGCAATTAGAAAGAAAAGAAAAAAAAAGAAAAAGAACTGCAGAATAAATACACAGTGGAATCTAGAAATTCTAAAAATTTCTCCAATCGCAACAAATTAATCGGCGCACTCGTTAAGGAATTAGCCCGGCGAAGAAAAGGGTTAATGACGTAAATAATAATCGTTAACGCGGTACTCTTCCATCGGGTAAAATGGTAATTACCTGCAAACAGATGCAGTTAAACGGTAATATATTGCTCTGGAATAAAGCTATAAACCAACCACTATCGGGATCTTACAACTGCCGTAATGTACACTCGGCTGGAAAATATAATTTATTTATCCTCTTAAGGCGCCATTAGTGATATTACACTTTAACGTGGAAAGTCATCGCTGTTTCTATTATCTATGTATTTCTGTTATCTTCTGTACGGAAGAAATTTACAAATTGATCAAATTGTACTTTCAATCATGAAACACTTTGTTATTTGCATTCGAATCGAGCCAACAATTTTTGTCATCGAATTCTCGTTTTATTTATATGGAATACACTTTGATGTGAGTGTATTAATTTTTTTTTTTAGATGTAATTTTCTAATGGTATGAAATACGACGTAACCTCTTAATACAATTTATTCTATCAAATAAAAAATATTCTAAAAATTGAATATTGACGAGAGAAAATTTTTACGATAAAGAAGAGGATTTCTTGTAATTTTCTTAGCAAGACGAAACTTTTTGAAGTGACTGTATATACGTGATGGGGGAATCGCATCGAAGATGATGACGTTATGAATGCTCGTATCATGAGTGGTTAATTGAATAAATATGTTAATAAATATGTTTCTACTTGGATTCGTGTTATAAGTAGTACATCTTCTTCCTATCATCGCTATTTTAATAAAATAAAAATATTTTAATTCGACTTCGTCCAATTTCGTCAATTTTTATTTCTATCGATGAACATGGATATTTATATTTCTGTTAAATAAATTTCATTAATGTTGAAATTTGCTATTAATTCAACTGAGCTGAATAAAAAGTTATAACTCGTATCTGTGCCAGATTTTTTTGCTTCTAATTTTTATTTTTATAAATAACTCAGCATATAATGGTATATAATTACGATTAATGAATAATATATTTGGGATACATTTTTCTAATAGACGTTTAATATCGTAATTTTTTATTGTAATTGATCTTAATTAGCTCGAAAATTAATACGCCAATTTGGTAACAACGTTAGAGGTAATTAAAGGATCTTACCTGGATCTGCTTATGGCGTTCACGATTTATGTTATCTCGGTCACAAATCGATCGGAGTTGGAATTGTCCGAGTCAAGGTAGTAAACTCAATACCGTTTAGGAATCGATTCGAATTCTTTCTCGAAGAAAGAAACGCGATACTTTAAAATCCTTTGATCCTTCGATTTTCTGGAAAACTTTTCTTTCTCTTCGTTGTTTGATTGTTTTTCACATCAGAAGAAATGATCAACTCGTCGATAATAAATTTATTATATAGAACTATTTTTACTCGAAAAAAAGAATAAATAAATAAATTTTCGTTGGAAGAATAATTTGTATACGAACGTAAAGCAATACAATTTTTTTCCTTTCCTTCTATCTCTTAAATATTCATACGCACTTTGAAAAATTAGGCGCAAAAAAGATAAAGTTACTGTAAAAACTAATTATTCAACGTATTAATTAATAGAACGTCGAATTTGCATAACATTTTCTAGATGGAAGATACAATAAAAATTTCGAATTCATTATCATCGCATACATAAAATGTTACAAATTGCTTTGCCCCATTATCCATCTATCTCTGTCCTTCTTTCACGATTCCTCGAAAAAAAAGAAAAAATTCAAAAATCCATCCGTCCCTAAATATTCCATATAGCTCGTTAAATCAATAACATCTTGCATCCTCTCGAACTTTCATTCTCGAACAAAATTCGAAGGGGGTTCGAAAAAAGAGAGAGAGAGAAAGAAAGAAAGAGAAACACGTGAGCACCGTGTTAATTATAGCATGGTTAATTAATGCCGAGGCAGTCCTCATTTCACGCACGTCTAGCGACGAGGCAGAACCGTTTCACAAGTTACTAACTGAATATGCGCTACTGGTACCACTATATAGTTCCAAATAAGACTACGCCCGGCGAGGACGCGCCACGTCGATCAACGATTTCGAAGGCTGCTTACACGCTTATTACGTGTACGTTTCTTATCGCTTCGTGCGCGCAGTTTCGCGCATCATTTAACGAATATTTGCTAATTTTCGCGGATCGATTATTGTTTGCCCAATATTACGTATTACCGCCTCGTTCTCTCTCTCTCTCTCTCTCTCTCTCTCTCTCTCTCTCTCTCTCTCTCTCTCTTTAACATTGCGTTAGTTCTTTCAATATTATTCGACGTGTCGTTATGCAATAGCAGAGCGAAATTTAGGCAATCGAGTCGCGATTTTTCGACCTCGGCATTTTTAATAATTTTTTTTCATTTCAGAAACTATGTAAACTATAAATGCAAAAAACAAGTATCTCGAGTGTGAAGAAATATTGGATGTGTAGAAAAAAGATACACGATGGTTCTTGGTAATTCTTTTTTTTACTCCGAACAGGTTGGATTGAGTTTATGTAAACGGTTCAAAAGAGGCTTCTGATAAGATACGAAGTAGCTAATTGTTTAAAAATATTGGGAAAAACAGAAAGATTTCTACGATATTCTCACGAAATTGTATAATCGTCCTTTGCATAGATTCCTCGAGATAATTTATCGCTGTGTAATAAATTAATTTTTTTATTTTTTTTTTTCATTCTCGAATGATGTATTCGTAAGGAATATTAAAGAATTCTTCTTCTTGTTATTGAAAAATATCATATGATTAAGCATGATACGTGATTAAAAAAATTGTGTTTTCCGTTTCAATGTGATGTTTATGTTTTTCCATTATCCAGGCGCGAATATCAGAACTTTCACACGTGTTCAAATATTAACTTATTCTTCTTCATTCTTCGCTTTTTGTATCTCGTGGATTGGTTAAGATTAAGATTTGGCGGGGAAGAATTAGTAGAAAGAGGTTTACTGGTCGAAATAATACATAGAAAACAAGTTGGCTATCGAGCCGATAAGGAATAGTCTTTCCACGCGCGAAAAATAATCACAACAATGGATATGACGTTAGAGCGTTGCTTTAACGAAGAATATCGGCTAACAAGCATCGATTCGATTCGCCTCTGTACACGTTCATTGTTCCGTTGATTTATTTCCTGATATTTCGAGCCATTCGTAACGGTATTCTATAAAAAATGCACGGCTTTAAAAATTCCTTCGGTTCCATTCCTTTTTTTCCTTTTTTTTCCTTTTTTTTTTTTTTTCTCTCGTCCGCATTCGGTGTTCCATCGATTTTGAGCAACGTTTCGAGTGTGTGTAAAAAACGTCGAACCAGAGGAGGAAATCGTTCGTTTGTTTCGATTGTTTTATTTTCGAAATATGATCGTGACATTTTTCCCGTTCGAACGAGGTTTTTATTCGAGGTGAAAATGGTACATGTCCATTTCCAGATATTTAAGGATTCGAATTTTTTTTCCTTCTCTCTTTTTTTTTTTATTCAAAAATAAAAATACGACGAGTAGATCATCGTTCGAGTAAATTTAAATAAATCGAAGAACGAAAGATTAATAATGTTCGAAAAAAGTAGAATCTTGCTTCGAAATCCGTTTGAAAAAAAATTTTTTTCAACGAGCCTCTTTTAACATCCTCGAGAATTTCTTCTTCCTTTTTTTCATTACTCAACTTCGTTCGAATTCGACGATACAAATAAGCTCACACACACACATATATATATAATCAAAAGTTTATCTCATCACAGTTGATTTAACACCCCGCGTAAACGCAACAGGGGACAATCCAGCGTTGCACTATCTTCAGACCCACGCAACAATTTTACATACGATTAACATTAATTGCTCGGTTAATACAGACAGACTTTAAAGATTAAATCGCCACGCTTAGTTTCAACTATGCCGGCGATTCTCCCATTCATAGAATAGCGCGGCCGTAACACAATTATTATTATTATCACGATAAATCCCGACGTAACGCCAAGTATACAGCACAGGTTTTGAACCGATCGTTCATACGCGCGCGCATGCGCGAGCACAGATTATCCTTCGTCGATTGATCACAAACCGTTTTATCGGATGATTAAATAACTCGCGAGAGATCGAATCTGCCAATTATAATTTCAAATTCCGCGCGCGTTTGCCTGGCGAGGGGGGAAGATATGGAGGGGAGGGGGAGGGGGTTAAACATTTTCTTGCGATTTTCCTCGCAAGTCGTGTCGTCATTGTTCGGTCGTCAAACGAACAATCTGGCGATGCGTCACGTAAGGTACATATTATTATTGCAAACGTGGCGTATCTTTTTAAACTGAAGAGCGTGTATAACAAAGAGCGCGGCTCGCCAAGGACGTAGAACGAGCTGGGCATGAATTCACCGTCGATTAAATCCTCCTTTATTAAAACATTCTACGGATGATGATAACGCGTGGTATTTATAGATTGTAGATCGAGATAGTAGATATGGGAGATGAGATAAACAAATGGTTGGAAATGGAACGGGATTGAAACGGGTTTGATTGATAAAACGTTAATTTAGTACGAATTAATTTTATCAAGTAAGAGAAAGCAAGCGCGAAATTTATTGGACGTTAATTCGCTATGTCGAACTGTGGCAAAAATTTGTTATATAAACGTACGTATGAAAATTATGAGAAATTGGCAAAGTGATTGTGATTCTTTCCTGTGTATATAACTACCAAATTTTACGTACTTCTCGGCGAGATCCGTGGCGCCATCATCCGCAGTGAGCAAATTTTACGAAGCATAAACCCCCCTCTCTTTCCTTCCTTCCTTCCTTCCTCTCCCCTCAGCCCGTGGACGAATAACAACCTAGCCTTTTCCTACGCTTTTTTCGAATATACTTGTGTATCGTTACACAAGTAATAAACGTTGTCCTTTCTCGTTCGAATGGCAGTGGCTCGGTGACCGTTTGCCCATTTGGCTCGCTTATCTCGCTCGTCTATTATACCAAAATATTACATCTAACTCTTATAGCGTCCAGAATAGGAATATATTCTCGCGTATACGTTACGTGTTGCAGAACGATCAGCTGGTTGAAAAAGGCGGACACGTTTCCTTGTTTTCTAAATAATTGGATGGATATATCGATAGCAATATGCTTTGACAATGCTTTGTTTAATTACTCCCACAAGGGAGTGATATTTCCTGATGATGACTCATCCAGCGTTAGTCGAGTTCTAAGAGCCGATTAACCGTAATAAATCATCTCACGTTGCGCCGTAATTCGATGCCGCCGTTTATACATACGAGACCAGCCAGTCAATGTTTGCCCAGGATATTCGCGTATTCTCTTTTACATCGCGATACACGATCCTGCCTGTGTGTGGTGCGCGTGCGCGTGTAAAAAGTGTGCACACCTATGTATATATTTATTTCCTCTTAACCTTCGAAAAGAAAGACGACGAAAACTGTACGCTGCCCGTGAAACGAGGCGGAGCGGAATTGTAACGGAATTAACTTTTTTTTTTTACGTTATGAAAACAAATTTTTTTCAAACCCAATAAAATTTCGTCCGTTTGAAACCACTGAGAGACCACTTGCCCTCTTATTCTCTAGATTGAACAAGGAGACAAATTTGTAAAATTTATTACCCGCAATGGAATTTTCGCGAATTTTGAAATTCGTTTCGTTCCTCGCCCGTACGTAGGAAAATGTCGGATCAATTTTAACAAAATTTCCCACGTCTGGATTACAAAACACACAAGTATCCTTGCAACGATAAACGTCCGCCGGAAGTTTAACCTTCGAAACAACGGACACGGGGGATCGAATAACTGTCAAGGTAGAAATACTCGATAGTGAACGAAAGTCTGTTCGAATCTTCGAAATACAGCGAGTGAACAATTATTTAGATATTTCTTTGCGAATCGAACAGATTTAACTGATCGGTCTAATTTCTCGTAAATGAGAATAATAAGAGACCGCTCGGAAAATAAACGTTCGAGTAATAATATCGAAAGATAATGATTCCCTCCTCTGGGACGACGCTCTCCCTTGGTATAGAAAAAAAAAAGGAAAATACTGAAACAATTGATGACGAGAGCGAGAGATATAAAATCGCAAAGAATGCCAAGGGAAGAGAATACACGTATATATACATTTATATATATATGTATTGGAACGACAACTACACTTTCAAACATCCTTGACTTCCTTATAAGCTGGCACGCGGGAAGTTACATAACGAGCGTTTGAGACCGAGCGGCTAAGCGGATAACCAGGTAAAAAAAAAGAAAAAAAAATGATAGCAGCGACTGCGCGGAGGATATGCAGATCCATGGGAAAGGTTTTTTTTTTCTCTTCTTTTTTATTTTTTTTTTTTTTTTCTCTGCAATCTCGATTATATTGCGTTCCTCGATCTCTCAGGTAATAGAGATTTAATGCGTTTTCCTCTCGACAAGGCTCTTCGATTCTTCCTCCACGTTGGATGACGAGGCCGGATATTAACTGTACTCTTTTATGCAGTTAAGAAGCTTTATGGACGAGGGGATATGTACAATCGGGTAAATTGCTTTTCAAGTTTGGATTCGAAACAAAATAGAGTGATCGTTTCGAGTAGATTGATAAAATCGATCATTTCATATATATATATATATATATCTCATTAATTATTACTATAACTACATCAGACTGCGAACGTTTATACTAATACACAAAATAATATAAGATGTAATACCTTATATCTTCCTGTCTTTTTCTATATCAAATTATCGTGCATTTTATCGTTGTAGAAAAAGTATCCCGCAAATTTCTTTCTTTTAATCCACAATCGGAAATTCTCTGTTAATTCTAACGATAGAGTTAGCCTACTTCGCGCGTTGCAAAACTGCTTTCGACGCTTGATCGTCGAGACGCGTGTATAACGAAACGGAACGGAACGGAACGGAACGGGACGGAACGGGAGAACAAGGAATAGAACGAAAATCAGGTGGTGTGTTAATGGATTGCGCAAGCCGAGCTCGCGGTTGCACGTCGATACTGGACAAACTGCATGCCTCCACAGTGTGCTCGGCCACATTTGCAAACGATCACGGAATACTTCTTCCGTTGTTGACCCCGTTTGACCGCAACCATGGAAGACGACGTGTGCAGAGGCGTGAACTCTGAAATATTTTGGGGGTGAAATTCGTTCTCCTCAGAATTTTTGAACGGAAGATAGAAATTTTTTTTAATTATTCCATTTTAATGCATTTGCCTTTCGAAAAATCGCTCTCGTTATTTAGCAACAGCGCTATAATCTGTTCCATGGAAAAGAGAGATTTTTTTTTTTCATTGTTATTTTACGGTTATTTTTTAGTGGGCATTCCAAAGATAAAACGTAAACAAATCGTTGCACGATTTAAACCTCACAATCCAATTTTCTCTAGCTCATTAAGAACCGAGCAATAAAATGATACTTAAAAAGTTGCTTAAAACGTAACTCTATTGGGCGACGGCGAAACGAGGTAATTTTAAAACGCAGAAAGGAAAAGAAGAAATTGGTGCACGTTGCATTTTGTTGTACAAATTTTCGTCAACGCGAGATGAAAAAATTCGTCGAAGAAACGCTTCGATCCTCGACGATTGTTCGACTCGTCGTAAATTACTCGAGGAAAAAAAAAAAAAAAAGAAGAAAGAAATCGCAAGTGAAATATTGCGTTAACAGATTGTATCACCGATATATGATTTGCTTCCACGACGAGTGCAGCCGTGTTAATTGCTCTAAAAAAGTTAGCAAGTTTACTCCCGAGCAACAATTTGCACGACCTAAATCGACACGGTACATGTCTCGATAAAACTTCTTCGCCCATCTTGACAATTGCTCGAAAAAGTTTCGAGGACGAAATAACTCGGTGAAGTCGAATTCGTAATAATTTTACGAGCAGACTAAAAATATTGCCGTTGAAACGAGGTACAATTGCGTTGATAATTTGGAAACGATAATAATTGTCCTTATCGTCGGACAATTGATATCGAGAAATTTTCAATATTTTTCCTCAAGTTTATCGATAATCGACACAATTTCAAAGTCCGGTTAAGCGTGACGACTTTGAGCATTTGTCGAGGCACGAAAAAGGGACTTGCCTCGACCGAGCAGTTTTATCGCTCGAAGAACGAACGCTTCGTTTTTTACGACTTAGTTCGCGAGCGAGCTAATTACGAGCGAGCTCTAATCGTTTCGCGGATGGCTAAACTAAATTCTGCGACTAAATAGAACTCGCGAATAGAACTCCAGCGTTTTTGAAAGAAACTTTACTTCTCAAATTCTAATTATAACATTTTTAAAAGCCTCCAATAATCTTATCTCTTCTAGCTCAAGAACTTCGCTTGTTGGGGGGAATATTTAATATTTTACCTGCCATAAGCTAACTTTAATAATTTATCGTTAACAAAATAATAGCAATAATTATATAACTAGCCGAGCTTATCGATATAATAGCTAATGTTATTTAAGGGTTTTAATGAGTGAATGCTCGAAATTTTTTAACTTCTTCAACTTCTTATTTTCCAATAATCTGATCTTCGAAAGCAAAAGTGCAAAGGGGGTGAAAAAGAAAAAAGAAGAATTATTTAAGAGCTCGTATGCTGGGGAAAATTTAATATTTTGAAATTACAAATAAAGTCAACTTTAATAATTTATCGTTGACAAAATAATAACAATAATTCCAAAGAATTATATACTTAATCGACTCGTTATAACATAAGAATTTTGATGAGTGATTACTTGAAATAACTTTATTCGAAATTTTTTAACTTTTTCAACTTCTTATCCTCCAATAATCTGATCTTCGAAAAGTGCAAAGGGAGTGAAAAAAAAAAAAGAAGAGTTACTCAAGAGTCTTGCTCATATACTGGGGAAAATTTAATATTTTGAAATTACAAATAAAGTCAACTTTAATAATTTATCGTTGACAAAATAATAACAATAATTCCAAAGAATTATATACTTAATCGAGGTTATCGACTCGATATAACATAAGGATTTTGATGAGTGATTACTTGAAATAACTTTATTCGAAATTTTTTAACTTCTTCAACTTCGAGCCATCTCTCTCTCTCTTTCTCTCTCTCTCTCTCTCTCTCTCTATGATCGCAAAACGTGCTGCTGTATCTTCGCCTCGAGTGACTGGCACCGCGAGTTTGGAAATGCGTTTCCGCTCGTAAATTAGCTCAACCTAAACTGTTGAAACCCAAACTATTGAAAACGAAAGCTATCTTTACGAATCAACCCTGCTTCTTCCGTCCTCAACCCATTCATCGATAAAAACTACTGCGTGTGCAGTAAAGTTATTATTAACTTCTACAATGACTTTATCGAATGACGAATCGAGATGAACAGATTTAACTCGAAATATGATGATTTCACGCGTCTTTTATTTTAATATTTTACTTTGTGTCTTTATATACAAGGAAGAAAATTTTGTTGAATATTAAACGGTATATCGTTGTCCTTTTTTAATATTTTTTATTAAAGCAATTCTCGTCAAAATGCATCCTCCAAGATTTGTCAAGTAATCAAATATCTTTCTATTTTGAATTGAGAGTAAACTTTATAATTTTCTTCTTAACACTCGTTACTTCAACTTTATCGATGAATTTCTTTTGCGAATGGAAGCAAGTTTCGATAACGAAAATCTTAATCACTTGTCGAACACATTGTACGCTTACGAAACTTGGAAACTTCGAAAATAATATTGTCAAACTAAGATGCAGAAGATAAGAATTTGAGATAAGAAAAATCTATTAGATATTCTAAAAAAAAAAAAAAAATCAATCACGAATAAATATTGTTCCAAACGGTGGCCAAGAGTCACCTCTCTGAGAGGGCAAAGGGTTAACTTTCACTTAACCCTTTAACCCTTTAACTGTGGTTTATAAACCGCATACTAAAATTACAGCCAGAGGCGGGTGTGGTATACGAACAACATGTGTTAATTTTAAATGTATCTAATCTGAAGAGTACCAATATTTCTTTAAATATTTCCGATGAACGACTCGTGACAATTATCGTCTCGAAAACCGATAAATATTTCGAATATTGTAGCGACGAACACCACCTATATTCTAAGAATATTATAATTTTTAATAAAATATTTTTCAGAACTAAAAATATGCTAAAAGTATCCACAGTCGAATAAAACTTAATAATTTTAAAACACACAAAATATCGATACTCGTCGATATTATTTCCATAAACAATGCTCACAAATTATATATTATATATATAAAAAAGAAAAGTGTAAGAGAGAGAAAGAGAGAGAGAGAGGGAAAGCATCGCGTTCGCCCAATCAGATTCTCGAAACCAGGTTGTTTGGGAAATAGAGAGTTTTTACGAGAAATACGTACGCGAAGAAACGCGCGAACGTGCTGGTTTGACAGAAACGTCAGTGTGTCAGTGGACCGGCGGCCGGTTTTATAACCCGGGGAGGAGAAGCGGGTTTTATACGCGACATTTATTGCCAACCGAAAACTCCGACCGCCCTTCGATGGAATTCCGCACCATTTCGTAGTACGTGGCCCCTGTGATCGCGATTGAAATTGCTGGTCGACGCGCGAGTGACGAGTATCGCTTCCTGGACGCTTCCCGACTCCGTGGAAGGGAGGATGGGAGGAGGTGGAAGAATTTTTGAAGATTAAATTTTCGACCGGTATTGGATTTTTATTCTCCTTTCTTTCCTTCTTCCTTTTCTCCTTCTTCTAAGATAAAGTCGTGGAGTCGTGCAGTCGTTATAATATCTTAACGATGTACACAGCGATGCTCACGGACGAATTATATATATATAAGGAATACGTATAAAAAAGAAAAGTAGTAGAGGGGAAGGAGGAGGGAAAGTATCGTGTTACATTGTACACAACATATACACAGACAGTGCTCACGGACGAATTGTACGTATAACGAGTATATATATATATAAAAGAAAAGTGTAAGAGAAGGAAGAAAGCATCGTGTTTACCCAATCGGATTCTCGAAGCGAGGTTGTTGAGAAATAGGAGAAGTACATTGGCGTTACATACGTAACAGACATCTCTTTATTTCTCGAGAAATTTAAAGGATAGGACTTTTTAATTTTGAATTTTGACACGAATCGTAATCCATTTGCACTCCAAGGCTTTTTCGCTCGGTCGAACAAACAACTCCAACAACGATTTCACACGCACCCGTTAAGTGAATTTCTTAGCTAATTTAAAATGACTTCACGCACGAAAAACTTTTATACGCTATAATATATTTTATGTATCTTTATCGCGTGAAGAGAGAAAATTTGTTGGATATTAAAATCTATTATATATAAAGCAATCGTCAAGACGCATCCTCGTCCATCTTATACTATCTCTCTATTTCTCTATCGTCAATTTCTCAACGTAGTAGAAATAATTTCGTTGTTCCACGCTCACAAACACTTTGAAAATAATATTTCTATTCCCGCTCGAAAATGTATTACGATCCACGGCCTGATTTGAGGTAAAAGAATCTACCCATTCGACAGTATATCATTCTACATCTCTTTATAACAGCTTAGGAATTCGTGAGGCGATATTTAAAAAAAAACGTAAATAAATGTCACCATCGGAGCATAAATAGTTAAGGAATTCAACTTTTCTAAAATAAATCTCGAAAAAAAAAAGAGAAACCGATCGAACGTTGCGTAGCATCATCCTCGATTTTAACAGGTCTCCGAGAAGGTGAGAAAAAAATCCGCGGCATCGAGAGTGGCGCTGGCTGGTCGTCGAATGCCAAGGACCCCGAGGTCAATGCTGCGCCGGTAACGGCCGCCTCGACGACCGACTGTTGCGATATTGAACGAGAGGAGAAACGAATTGGCGGTGTCGAGGCGCGGTCGAATCTTGATTTACACGTAATCGAGCCGCGCTCAGCTGATCGTGAATGGCCGTTGTTATTCGGCCTTTCGAACCGTTTCCAAGCTTCCGAGGGAACATGGTGGGGGGAGTGGCTTGTCTTATCGCGCGATACACGCTCGCCTCGCCTGTGTGTGTATGTATATGTTTTTTCGACGGATGGCGGGATAAGTAGGCGATCGATAGTGGAAGTAGAGGATACGATCTGCGTGAAATTAAATCGTGGATGAAATGTTGATAATAATAATAAAGAGGGTATTAAATTGAAAGAAGATGCTTGTGAAAAAAGAAATTAACGACTAAGATAAAAATTAGAAGACTCTCTCTCTAACTATTTTAAATAAATATTTTAATTTCTTTAATCGTAACCAGGTTTATATTTTATTATTAATCTCTATCCGATTATGGAGCGCGGGAAATGTATTCGTTTACGTTGATTCGAAGAATGAGCACGTATAACGTTAACTATGGTCGAGCACGGTTGAAAAATATTCGTTGAAAAGAATGGTGGATTCGTGTTGGAGTAAATACGTAGGATTCGCAGGGGACGGACGAGTCGGCGGAATGGAATGGAGATACATGCCTATTCCAATTTGCATGTGACCCAGTCCCAGCTGATCGTGAGTGGTCGTTGGCCTCTAAAAACGAGTTTGCATGCGCGTTTCCTCCAGATTCGAGCGCGCCTCGTCTCTCGTTAACTCGAGAAAAGAAGAAGGATGCGTAACTCGTTTCCGTTTGGGATAGCGGTCCTCAGGGTCGTTCGAGAAAGAGGAACACTCGAAACACTCTGAAAGTCTGCGATCTGTCGAGAGAGAGTTATCGCCCCCTCCCCCTCTGGATTATATTGGATCATCGATTATTTGTGATTTTTTTTTTTTCATTCCATCGTTAGAGACACCCAAAATTTGAACGTGAAATTTCAACGTTATAGTAATTGTATCTTTTGCAATTATGTCAAACGACAATGGACAAACAAAATTTTCACGCCACATTAGATAGTGGTAATTGTAATTTGTAACTTTCACTCTCGGCGAAGAGAGATCGTTATCGAAAAAAAATACTGCTCTCGAGAATTTTACTTTCGAATCCGTCGAAGACAACGCTGTTCAACACAGTGTTCGAAACCATGTTAATTTCCTTCGCTTTCCTCGTCTCGTGCTCGAGAAGAGAAACAAAGAGAGTATTATATTTCGAATATTACGAATTTAATCTTTATTTATTCTTTTCGTCCAACAAATGACATTCGTAAGAAATCCTAAAACTATTCCCATTTTCTGCAATTCTGCCACGTGAAAATGTACTCAAAAGCTACTACCAGCCAACGATTCATTCCATTTCCAACCGTATATTTCCAGTTTGCTTTTGCAGAGAGAGAGAGAAAGAGAGATTGTCCATCGAGCGTGACAAGTTGTGTATCCGACTTTTTAACCTGCATACGGGACGATAACAGCGAAAGAAGAGGGGGAGGGAGGAGAAAGCAGAACGCCGCGAGCACGTGATCGGGCTTTAAATTCAATTAATCGAGGGAGGAGAGGAGGGGGCTGGCTCGAAAAACGGAACAATGTCGCCCGCGTTTTCTGCCCTCTTAAGGAGGGCGAAACTTCCCGTTAACCCGTTAAAATTCATCGTTACCTGCCTAAGCTAAACGCTATTTGCAAGTCGATCTCTCAAGTCGATGCTTTGCGAGCTATTTCCATCCTCAAGTGTATGTGTGTGTGTGTGTGTAGGGTTATAAGCTTCGTTATGGATGGAAAGTTAGAATGGTTAGGGATGATTGAAGAGAGTAATAACGGGGAGTGGTAGACAAGGAATTGCAATTTTTTTTTTTTTTAAATTTCTCCATACTTTTTCTTTATCTCCAAATTTCGTAATTTTTATATATATATATGGGGATTAAAGGTTGAGTATTTTTTGAAGAATATCAAAAAACGATATATATATATTGGGTTGGCAACTAAGTAATTGCGGATTTCAGTTGAAGTTGATGACGACCTAATCGAAGCAATAATCGATTCGGATCGTCACGGTACAACTCGTGAGATTGCAGAGAAGCTTCATGTATCGCATACGTGCATTGAAAACCGCTTAAAACAACTTGGCTATGTTCAAAAACTCGATACATGGGTTCCTCGCGAACTGAAAGAAAAGCATTTAACGCGACGCGTTAACAGCTGCGATTTGCCAAAGAAACGTAATGAAAATGATCCATTTTTAAAACGACCGATGAAAAATGGGTTGTTTACAACGATATCAAGCGGAAAAGATGGTGGAGCAGGCCACGTGAACCAGCTCGAACAACGTCAAAAGCTGGTATTCGTCGAAAGAAGGTTTTGTTATCAGTTTGGTGGGATTACAAAGGAATCGTCTATTTTGAACTCTTACCACCCAACCGAACGATCGATTCTGTTGTCTACATCGAACAACTAACGAAATTAAACAACGCAGTTGAAGAAAAGCGGCCCGAATTGACAAATCGAAAAGGTGTTGTATTCCATCATGATGATGCAAGGCCACACGCATCTTTGGTCACTCGGCAAAAATTATTGGAGCTTGGTTGGAACGTTTTGCCACATCCATCATATAGTCCTGACCTTGCACCATCCGATTACTTTTTGTTTCGATCTTTACAAAACTCCTTGAATGGTAAAAATTTCAATAACGATGATGATATCGAATCGTACCTGATTCAGTTTTTTGCTAATAAAAACCACAAGTTTTACGAACGTGGGATTATGATGCTACCTGAAAGATAGCGAAAGGTCATTGATCAAAATGGGCAACACATTACGGAATAAAGTTATTTATTATTTAGTTCCATGAAAAAATTGTCTTTGATTTTCTAAAAAAAATCCGCAATTACTTAGTTGCCAACCCAATATATTTTTTTCGTTTCGAGGTTTCATTTTCAAGAGAATCGAGAACAGGAAATTTGATACTTCTCGTCACGGATAGGAAGTATCGCAAATTAAAATAACCGCGAAGCTCGCGCAACTGGAAATTTATTAGATCCGTGTCGTCACACACGATGCCTTTTTTTTTTTTTTTTTCGTGTAATCCGTTGTAAATTGGATGCAATGGGGAGAAAAGAGATCGTAGAGGAGCGATGAATCATCGCTCTGCAATCGATGAATCCTGATGGAATTCTGACGTTTGTAATAAAGATTCTCGTAATTGTATATACTATCAAAAATATCCTTTTCATCTCTCTCTCTTCCGATACAATGAAATTGTAAGATCGAGTGTGTAGTTTGGTCAGCAATGAACAAGGAAAGATGAAGAAGAAGGTCTGTTTACGAGCTCTGATTCTGTATAGATGTGTCGTAACCATATTCTTGGCAAACGGACAATTCTGTGATGCTCGAGCTGCTCAAGAAGAATAATAACTTTTTTTTCCTCTTCGAAAATCGAATACTTCTATCAAGGTTAAAATATTTCTTCGCGAAGTAATAATTTCATTATTACCTTAAATCAAACTTAATTACCGCTCATTGCTACATCCGAACATGACCCGACCAAGTAGTCATCACCCACACTCCATTGAATCTGATTGAACAAATTGAATCTGGAATCAATCACAAATATATGTAAAATCAATTTTTCCAACTAATTTAAAACTCTTTAAATTTATTTCAATATGTAAAATCATTTTTCCAACGATAATTTAAAACTCTTTAAATTCCATTTATTTCAATTCTGTCGCGAAATATACATATATATATACACCTTCAAAAGATTGTTAAGCTCGAAATTACACGTATTATTAAGAATCTTCGCTTCTAACCGATGCGCGGTTAACCCGATACCCCCACTCCAACGCCCTACGGCAAGCAACCTTCCGTACGCCCAGCAACCGTCACGGATTGGCCAAGTTCACCGAGTTACGTCACCAACGCATGGGTGTTGGTTTCGTCCAGCAGCGGCTCGGTGACTAATGGCTCATTGTGATCGGGGAGCGCATTCCGCGGCCCGACCACGGCAGAAGCGAAGCTCCTTGCGCCGCGCGCGCGCCCCCCCCCTCCCCTCCCCTATTGTTCGACGCCTCGCGTGTACTACAGCACCGTGTAGCGGCCATTATTCCCGGTCAGTGGGCGATAGAAACGAAGCCGTCGATTGCATTACACGTTATTTTCCATTGTCCAACTCGGCGAGGCCGACGAGGCGTAGCCTCGCGTTCGCAGCATCGCTGTCATCGTAAATATCCCGACCCGGTGGTGGTGGGCCGATATACGCGGACTTTTTTTTTTTTTTTTTTGTCAGGCTTCACGGATCGCTAGTTTTATATCCTATATTAATTAGAATGGAACATTTTTTTTTTTTACGCGAATGGTAAAAGTCCTCGAGTTCTTTATTGGGAAATTTAGATTTTTTCTCTCTTTCTCTCTCTCTCTGTTCGTAGCGATGAAAGTGAATTGTCAGTGAGGTAAAATATAAAAATATTTTATGTTAATTAGAAAATGGAAAAATTTTATAGCGAATGGAAAGGAATGAGAGTTGGAAAATTTAGATTCTTTTTTTTTTTATTCGTGTCACAGTGGATGAAAGTGAATTGTAAGGTAAATGTTCCATTCCAAGATGATGTTGAAACAACGATGTTGCGTTCCCAATGGATGACCAATTTTACGGAATAACCGGTTAATTAGAATTTTATACAAATGCGTCCTTGAGAGAGATTTAACAAAAAGTTTGGATTAAATAATCTCGTATTTTATACCTTTAATTAAATCGGAACTTAAAGAGGTTAGTCAGGTGTTGATCGTTGTTTGGCGATGATGCAGCGTTGGAAGAAACGTGTAAGCTTAAAATTAAGAGGAGATTGCGAATTTCTTTTTCTTTTTTTTCTTAGATCAGTAAACGGAGGTATTGTGTTACGATAAATGTAATACGCTTCGTAAGAAGCTTACCAGTCATTTTTCATACTTACAAAGCATTACGCGAGTTATCGGTTCGAGAAGAAAGTTGTATAAGCTTCGAGGATGTAAATAGATTCCCCTCCTCCCCTCAATAATTGAAGAAATATCGGATTTAAAAAGCAACGATCTCTAATTGGTTGTTATCGTATTAAAAAAAGATATATTTCTCTACATTGTCTCCAATCTTCCTCTTCTTGTTTATTAATTTTCTGAAATAATTAATATAAATAAGATTTGTAAGATTGTTTTTTTAATTTTAACGTTCATTAATTAATGAAACGAAGTAAGAAGAAAATATTACTAGTATAAAGATACAATTAATGTTATTAAAATTAATAATGAATTTATTGAATATTATTATAGAAATAAAGATTGAGTAGGAAATTAGATAAATTAATAAAATTGATTTATTAAAGATATTGTTTAAGTAGATTGTTAAAATTAATGAAATCATTTAAGATATGGTAATTTTTGACAAGATTAAGATTGTCGATATGATAAAAAATGATTATCTTCCAATCTCAATAATAAATTCAAATCAAAAAATTTCTAATCCCAACTCGACTCTTTTCATCCCCCAAGAATTAATTAAAATCGTTATATTTTTATATAATACAATACAATACATCATAGATCGTATTTTATATAAAGTTGCATGCACAGTCGAGGGGAATTGCAGAAACGAAATTCTGTCCGAGAAACGCCGCAATATGATCCGTCTCGTTAGTTATCTAGTCCAGGTGAACGTGGACATGACATAAGCTTGCGAGTGGAATTTCTTCTCGAGAATCGTGGGGATAAATCTTTGCTCGTCCATGCCGCTCGAAACAACAACAACAACAAGCTACGAACGTGTGATGGTGGTGGCCGTTCGTGAACGGCGAGTAGAGAACGATCTGGAGGCCGACCACACCATTCACGATTAACCGGGACTGGGTCACATGCAAATATCCAGACCCGTGTGTATGTGTGTGTGCGCCTTCCACCTGTCACTGTCGCTTCGTTTCCAAATCATTTTCCGCGTTTATAACAAGTTAACTCGAGTTACTCGATTAAACTGATACAAAAGTTGATTTCAAGAAGAAGAAAAAAAGGAAGGAATGTTAAGTTCACTGTTTATCTTTTTCGTGATAAGTTTTTCTCTTTCAATTAATGAATTAATTGAGTGTTGGTATTATCGAGGGAAAAAATAAAAATGGAGAATTTTAATATTGTATGCATTTGTGTCTCTATGTTTTACCTTTGCAAGATAATTTTTTCAAAAAAAAATTCGTTCAAATTTATTGTTTTACGTGAAATTATCATTCGTACATTAGTATACGAAAATTTATTGCTGTGTTAAAGATGTTACATGGATCGTTTCTAACTTCAACTAGTTTCAAATTTATATTTTCCAATATATTTGTTCCAGGTGAGTAACGTGCCGGATAATGTATTTTAGAGAGATAAGAGGCATTTTTCGGTAAGTGAAGTGCATATCGTTCTTTAAAAAACAAAAAAAAGAAGAAAAAAACAATAGTACATTTCGATAAGATTGTTCCAAGAACAAAGTAATAACAATTCGAGCGATAATACGATTGATAATAAATAATAACCGATAATATGAACGTTTTTGCAAAAGTGTGTGATAATCGAAATTTATATAATACCCTGCGTGTGTAATAAACTTTAAACTCGTTCCAAAGGTTTCTTTTCTCGCGATAAGGTACAGTGATTCGTTATTGCTACAATGTTTCCTCGATAATTTCAACGACCACGATGAGTAATGATCGTAGACGCGAAGGAATGAGATATATTTTTCCTCGGCGAAAGAAGAGGGAGGGAGGGGGAAGAAAAAAGTACCGTTACGAATTCAATAAACTTGTGTAAACAGGAAAACTTTATATCCCAAAAGGAATTAAAGAGATTAAAATTAAAATTTTTACGATAGAATATTTTCAATGGCTTCCTTTTTTTTTTTTTTTGACTATTTAAATTGCATTATTAATCACAATTTCCTTGTATACTGTATATGAATTATAAACTGTGAGATTAATTATTAATTGACGAGGAAGGAAAGAAGGATTGAAATTTAAAAATACGAACTGTTGTGCACGCTCCGGTGAGCGCCTATAAATCAAAATAGGACACGTGCTAACTCGCCGCTTTGTGGTCCGTTGCTCGTTTACCGACCTCAGAATTTCATCAATGGAGGCTGTTATTGCGAGAGATAGGCGTCCTCCTCCGATAGGACTGAATGAACCAGCGGCTGAACTCGACTGGAACGACGGGCCTAGCACAACTCCCCCTCCTCCGCTCTCTTTCTCTCCCTTCTTCGCTCGGACAATGGTTGCTATCTGCTCAAGTCAACTCGACTCCTTACCTGCAGTTTTCCGTTTTTCGTCGAAATCCTCCTCCTCTAAACGTTTTTTCCAACCAAGTCTTTGAATTATGGAAAATACGGATCGATTTATCACGAAACAATGGAAAGAGAAGAAATACACTTTTAAATATAATATCTTTGCACGAGTATCTTTCCAAGACTATTTGATCCGAAATTTTTTTCTTCTCAGAGATATAATATATTTCCTAATTTCTAATTTGAAATTGTCCGAAAATATCGCGATAGAGTCGAGACGAGAAATTTCATCAGGGATGCATCATGTTCGAAGCCTCTTTTTCTCCTTCTTTCATTTAAAATCCACACGATTTACGAGAGGAATAAAATCGGTATCCTTGAACATCCGTTCGAACCGAGTGATTTCAACGTGGAAACAGCACTCTTTGCACATTGTTACGCAACGGAATGTTAACGTAAACAGGTAGTGAGTCGGGCTACACGGCCTCTCTGTACAGCGAGACCGCGTCTCATTCTCTGTTGTTACGTTGAGAAATACGAAGATCGAGGGAAGGAACGGATCGAATCGGATTTTTATTTTTCTTCTGAAACTGAAACAACGATATCACTGTTCGCGAGAACAATTTGTATTCTTTCCTCTCCGTCGATCTTTGCCGCTAGAATATAAGTTGGAAAATAAATTTTGAAAAAGAATTCAACATTTTATTTGTTTATCGCGAAAAAGTTCTTGAATTGTCGATTGCGAGATTTTTTTATCGGGTATTTATTTTATTGGGAGTTTAATGCGATTATTGTTCGAATCAAAGTGGCGTGTAAAGATAATTGATTTTATTACGAGATGATAGATAATTGTTTTATGTAAGTCAAGATTTTTTTTTTCTTCTTCTTTATGAAATTTATATAATGGAGATAATACAATAATAATAGGAATTTGTTTGAATTTTGAAAAGTAATTAGTGTTTGGATTAAAGTGGCGTGATAATTGGTTTTATTACGAGATGATAATTGAAAGATAATTGTTCGAATCTTTGTTTTTTATACGAGTTAAGATTTTTTTTTTTCTTTCTTTCTTTTTATATTTTACGCATACGTGATTATATAAAGGATCGATCGGAGGAATATCGTTCTTTTTTTATGAAATTTATATAACAGGGATATATGCAATTGATAATGATTGTTAGAAGGAGAATATTCATTTTCACGGATGTGATGAGAAAATAAGAGAATTACGAAAGAAGACTAAGATAAGCGATCCATAAAGGATATTGTGCAATCAATTTTTTTTTTTTTTTCTAAAAAACATTTTCATTATCCGAAAAAAAACATATTTCGAAAATGTTAGCAAAAGATCAAAATAAAATCACTTTATTTTAAGATCTGATCCGTAAAGATAAAATAAACCGTGGAGCAAAATTGTCGGAGGAAAAACAAATCTCTCTCTCTCTCTCTCTCTCTCTCTCTCTCTCTCTCTCTCTCTCTCTCTCTCTCTCTCTCTCTCTCTCTCTCTCTCCGATCCATAAACGGGACGACAAATTTCAATGACCTCGAACGAAACTCAACTTATTATTGTTTACCATCCAATGGTAAAAAAGGGCATTTTTCTGAGACGCGGTTGACTCGCGCCTCCCCGTTTCCCAAGCGGACAAATTGAGAGGCACGAGGAAACCGCGTGTCCCCAACCGGTTTCTCCTCTCCGCGTTGCATCACGCATCGGTCATCCTTCTTCCAAACTCGGCCTCGCCTCCTCCCCGACACGGCGACGCGGTGCGGCGAAGAAGAGAAACGGGAGACGAGTCTACGGGAAGAAGCGACCGGTCATAGAGGTGTTCCCACTCGAGAGTTCAACTTATGCGCGCTACTCTAGTCGGACGGGCAGGTGTGTCGCGTCCAGTCAACGAAAAACGAAGAAAAACGTCCAACGTTGTTCCCGCTATTCCTCTTCGCCGGTACATCACTAGTAGTACTCTCCTCTCTCGAAAAGTGTTCTCTCTCGCCTCGTGTCGTATTTGCGGAGGAGATCGTCTCGGACGATGGCGCGGTTCCAATTCTTTCTTTTTTTTTCTTTCTCTTTCTTGCCCGCTCTTCTTTACCGACTTAGCCGGATTCGGATTGTCAGTTTCAGTACAGTGGAAGTATACTTTGCGTTTGTTTAATCCTGAGAAAGGGAATGTTGAATCAATTTTTTTAAATAGGGAATAATCGCAAGAGAAAAGAGGGATAATCCTCGAGGATCGTGGCTCGAATAAATAAAATTTTAAGCAAAAATTCTACTTTTATTGGAAAACCGCACAAAGTGAATCGTACGGTAAAAAACTTTTCGCGACAAATTTTTCGAATCGAACGTAGCCGAAAAATCGAGTATTTTTATTATTTGACCGTTAAAGTAGAATCGACAAAATTCGATAAATTTCTTGATCCGTATATACTCGTTAAAATATTACGAAAAAAAAAAAAAAGGTCACGACTGAAAGAGGTTAGAAAACCATCCATCCAGTGTAAATTGCAACTCGTTACAAAGTTCGAAGTCCTCGAGTTGGAAATATAATACGCGTTTGTACGATCGTTTTACGAACGTAGAATCGAGAAAATGCAGTTTCTAATTTCTTTCGAACATTCTTCTCGTCGAAACGTTTTCGATTCGAGGTTCAACGTGATTCGTATACGGTGCATTTCGAGGTTGGAATGCGGATTCGTCTCTGAACCGTATTTTCTCCTTTTTGACATTATCGAACGAGCCACCGTGTAAATCGCACACACGTTGTGCGTGTGAATCTCGTAACGAACGCCATCAAACCCGGTTTCATTACCGCCGGAGAAGAGAGGCGAAACGTATTTTATACGCGCTAAATAATATTACGATCTGATCTAAAATTTTGGAAGATTTATAGAACGAATTTACGCGAGAATTCTTCTGGTTTCACTTTGATTGCATTATTCGTCGTCCAACCTTGTCGTCCTCGCCTCGTTTCACTAATAACGAAGATTAAAGCCTTGGAATTTGTTGCGTTAGGTTAGGTACGCAATAGAGAGTTCGATATAGAATACAGTATGGGAGAAAGTGAGTGACATACTCGAAATACCAAAAAGTTAATTTCGACACGAAATGGATACAATTTTAATGCGAAAAATTATTCTATTCTATCCAATGCTTAATCTATTTAATCAAGTTACCAGTTTAAATATAAATTATCTGGATTCCAAAAATGGTGTACAATTTGTCAACAAGAAGAAAAGATTCGTCTTTCGATTGTTATCAATGGGTCATCAACGACCCACGCTGCATTCCACCTGTTGTTCCATCCTTCCAAGGCTGTAGCCGGAAAATGTCAACCAACTTTCTCCAGAAAGTATTTCGTAGTATTTTCAATGACAATCTGTTATAAACACACACGCGTGTCTTCCCCTAATCATTCGAACAAATGAATGAAAAAATTGTAAACGAGTATTACAAATCAAGTATTAACTTAGGCTTCCATCCTACGCATTTGTACGCATCTCACTGTTTCGTTCAACGTAATTGAAAATATATTCTTAACCAACATTTTTTTTTACGAAATTGTATCAAAGAATGTAATGGAACGCCATATTTCCTAGGTAGATTGGAAAGTAGATTCGATGAGAAGAAATGGGGTCACGTAGGAAAAGCTGATCCAAATCTTATTATTAAGTAGATATTCGTATATAAGGCGCTCTTGAAATCGAATTGGTTAATTTTAAGCGACTTTTACCCAATTTATCTCTTTTGCGCAAGAAAATTATTCATTTCAAAGTTTGAAAGTTTCTCCTACTTTTTTTTTATTTTTTTTTTTTTTAATGACATCAAAAATAGATACCAATAAGAAGAATTGTTAAAATTGTCAGTTGAAGAACTTGACAAGAGTGACATCGTTTGAAAAAAAATTTAATTTCAAATGAAGAAATTTTCTTTATCTTTTCAATTAAAAAGCTCGTCTAAATTTAATTTTTATGCTTTGCACTTTGCAAAGAAAATTTAAATGTTACCAGTTACGTTATTCAACTTTTTCCATTATTGTTTTTTCTTCTCTTTTTTTTCTCTCTCTCTCTTTTCTATACACGACCAGGTAATATTGTGATATATAGGAGAGAGAAAAAAAACTAATAACAATCTTTTCGTCTCGTCAAAATTTTTATTATTCGTTTCGTTTCTCGTACGCGTATCTTCTTCGTTCTTAAGAAACCTCGAACAAACTGTTCCACGCAGCCCTAAAAGCGGCCCTAATATCCGCGCGAAGAATATAATATCGCACGCTCTTCCCCCACCCGTATCGCTTATTTCGTCCAATCCAACGTCGAAATTTATCGAACGAGACGTGGAGCGTGTGTTAGTACGTCCGTATACGCACGACCACGAGTAAACGAGCGTAGCGGTGGTGGGGGTAGTTAGGCGCGCGTATCGCCCAAGAGGAGTTGGCCACGGCGGCAACCTACTTACCAACCCGGTAAACTGCAGCCAGCGCAATGTCGCCTCGTTATTCTACGACTGGTATTGTGCGTCCTGTTGTGCCGCGTTGAAGAAATACCAGGCAGCAGCCCCTTACGTTCGCCCGTTCATTGTCCATCGGTCCCGGGAATGTCCCGTTCCCGGCTAATGAAATATCTTTCGAGAATCTGCTACGTGTCGCGATTCCTTGATACAGCGCTCGTCCCTGTGTTTTCGTCTCGAGATTTATCGTCTATTATGTCCCGAGGCTCCCCCCTACCAGTATTTCTACACCATTGTACACCGCTGTTCAAAACCGAATCGAGTTTCGAGAGCGATTATTCGAGGTTATTTCCGAGTTGGAATTTTTCTTGCGATAAGAAAATTGAAAGATAAATAATATAATTTTATCGAATAATTGATAGTCTTGTAATACGATTATTATTATTATTATTAGGAGGAGGAAAAATAGGATGAGATGAGAAAGTTTCCTAGAGCGGGATAATAAAATAATCGAACAAATTTTTATTTTTTTTTTGCTAATCAAATAGTTAAACTAGGTAATTCCTAACCTTTGAACGGTAATGTAGTATAGAATGTAGTTAGGGACGAGTATGTGTGTGTGTGTATCGAGTGGAGGTATGGCGAGCAAAGAATGTGTAGATTTTATGTAAAGGATGTAAGAATTCGAGTTGGCTTGTAAAAGAGAGTCGGTAAATAAATTTACGTTGGTATTAATTAAAATTGAATGGAAACAAGCGCCTACGTTATATGTGGACGTCTTTAAATGTCTTGCGTACTCTTTTACACGATTCATCCATTAGTAATAGACAAATGGACTTATCCGTTTAATACAATATTATATTATCAACAATCCAATCCTTCTTTCTTAATACTGTGATAATTCGATACTCTCTTTCTCTCTATTTTAAGCGTTTTGTTTCATTTAAAAAAAAAAAAAAAAAGTGTTGGCTTGGATTTCGATAAATGTAAACGTGGGCAAAAGGGCGTTGCACTTAAGTATCGGAAGAGATGGCCGGCCGTAATTAATAGAAGTGAAGCTGCGAAATAATCGTAATGCGTTGTAGTAGTTCGAACTGTGGCAATTAAAAATTTAATTAAAACGGTCGTATTCCCACTCGTCACGCTTTCTTGTTCACATCGTGGCACAAAGAAGCTTTTTAATAAATGGAAATCCACTTCGAACTTTGATAACTTCTATTCCTTTTCCCCCCCTCCCTCCTTCCTTCTTTCACAGGAAGAATATTTTTTTTATCCTCGCCGAATGGAATTGCTGAAAATTTTCTTTCATCTCTCTCTCTCTCTTACTTGAAACCTTATTTTCTTTTTATTAGAAATATTTTCACATCCAACCTCGCGATTAACTGTCGGTAATGGTAGATAACTGCAATTATCGAGATAGGATTATGAAAGGAAAATAGCGTCAAAAAAAAAGATCATAATACTCTTTGTAATTCGAAAATAATTTCGTAAAAATTTTCCAAACTTCGTTATCGATTTATTTGTTTCAAGAATGTTATCCCTTCAATTGCAAAATAATTTATCCCTGCGAATTACGCGAGATACAATAATGAGAAAGGAGAAGTGGAAGAAAATAGCGTGGTTGCGTATTTCCCATTTTTACTCGGTAAATTCAAGCATGCATAAACGCAAGGTTGAAATCGTACGGAATAAGCGTTCCCCGACGCTAATTGCACGACTGCAATGAAAATTCGCTGTCATTCGAATAATTATATGCAGTTGGGCCGCGAACGTGTCCAGTATCTTTTTTCTCTCTCTCTCTCTTTTTCTCTTTCTTCTTTTTTTCCAGTTGCAAACAACTCGGCGTTACGAAAGCTTATGTAACGCTTTTTGACCATTTTACGCGGACGACTTCAACGGGACGGAGAGAAACAACGTTTTGTTGCTCGTTCGCGCAAGCGCTCTCTGATATTCCGCCGCCGCGCGTTACGTTACGTTTGACCATGCGACGATTAAATATAATTGTAACGTAGGCCAATTATACGATTATCGATATTGTTCTTCCGGATTGTTCGACCATTACAGGCCGGTCGAATTGACGCCGATTTGCAGCGAGCGTGATTGTTGTGGAAGGTAAAATTATAGAAGAGAAAAATACGTGTATTTGGGATTATTCTTATTTTATTTTAAATTGCAGAAATTTAATTTTTAATAATTTTTAATTTTCTAAATAAGAGATACTTTTGTATTATGCTTTTTCAAATATGATGAAACACTTTTTTGAAATTTAGATATATATATATAAAAAAAAAATCTTCTTTTTATGTATACAGACAGGAATTGAATTGGTGTGAAGGAAAAATAATTTTGTCTATTAAATTGGCTATTTTTAACGAGGGAAAAATTAATGTATTAATTGATAAAGAGGCGGTGAAAAGGAGACAAGTGAATTTTGAACGAAGGCAACGAATTGATAAAAGGATAATAAAGAAAAAAAAGAAACGATACAGGAAACAGACTTGGCCAACCGGATGGAAGTGGAAGGTACCGTATTCCATACAAATATCCAGCTACCGATACACACACTGTCTCCTCGTTCTCCATATAAGAGATGCAATTTCAGCGCACCTCTTTCTTTCTTTTTTTCTAAACGAAATTCAAGTAACCCTTTCTTAATTTTTTCTTCTTTCACCTAGCAACAACTCCTTAATTCGTTCACAGAATCTAAAAACAGGCTCTCAATCGAAATATCGTGTAAAGTATAATAAAGAAAAAAGAGAAGAAAAGAACATTTTAAATTATTTTAAAATCTTGTGTATATCTCGACATTTGAATTGATATAAGAAATAATATTCGAGGAGTCTTAAATTAAATTACGATACGAAAAGTAATCGAATAATTTATTTTCTCAATTTTTGGTATCCATCGAATAAATATCGCAATTTTCCACTTTGTTTCAACATGCATCACATCTTTGCACTTTGAAGCTTATCTCCGTACAACTATTCATCAAAAATGGCGGACGATCCTCGTCGGAATCCGGAAATTTATCGGCCCCATTTCCATCCGGGCGGGAAAGAATATTCGCGAATCGAGGCGGCGACGCGGTTTTTCCGCGGGACAGATATACGGGCCGACGTGCAAATGCGCTGAGGAAATTACGCCGCCCTTCCTTCAGCCGCATTTCGTTCCGCGCAACCCTCGAACACGGGATGTGCCGATGTTTCGTCGTTTTCTTGTGAAGAAATTTCTCTTTCTCTATCTATCTATCTATCTATCTATCTATCTATTTTTCTCTCTATCTCTATATCTCTCTCTATCTTTCTCTATCTTTCTCTCTATCTCTATCTTTATCTTTATCTATCTATCTATCTATCTCTATCTCTATCTTTATCTCTATATCTCTCTCTATCTCTCTCTATCTTTCTCTCTATCTCTATTTTTATCTCTATTTATCTATCTATCTATCTATCTCTATCTTCTATCTCTCTCTATCTATCTATCTATCTCTGTCTTTCATAAGATTCGATGGATGGATTAAAAGGAAGAAGATGAATGATTAGCACGAAGAGACGAAATCTTAATCGAATCGTTAGGGGAGATTGGACAATTTTTTACAGACACAAGTCGAGAGAATATATTTTTTTAAAAAGATATATTAAAAAGATCACTGTAAAATAGAAATTGCATAATTGTTTATAGATAATTGTTTACATTAAATAGAAATACAATTGTTTCTACCATATATTATTCCATCCAATCACGTGTCATACAAATATAATATACTCCTAAATATAAAATCCTAATTGTCTAAGAGTTGAATAAGCAACAACTTTTTTTAAATCCAATTCAAAATTTGCAACTAATCCAGCAAATAATATATTGTTAATCTAGAAATTAATAAAATAAAATTCTTAAATTTTAAATCTGATAAATCTAACATATCGAATCAATAATCACTGTAAAATAGAAATTGCATAATTGTTTATATTAAATAGAAGTACAATATTATTTCATAATCACGTGTCATAGAAATATAATATACTCCTAAATATAAAATCCTAATTGTCTAAGAGTTGAATAAGCAACAACTTTTTTTAAATCCAATTCAAAATTTGCAACTAATCCAGCAAATAATATATTGTTAATCTAGAAATTAATAAAATAAAATTCTTATATTTTAAATCTGATGAATCTACATATCGAATCAATAATCACTGTAAGATAGAAATTGCATAATTGTTTATATTAAATAGAAGTACAATATTATTCCATAATCACGTGTCATAGAAATATAATATACTCCTAAATATAAAATCCTAATTGTCTAAAAGTTGAATGAGCAACAACTTTTTTTAAATCCAATTCAAAATTTGCAACTAATCCAGCAAATAATATATTGTTAATCCAGAAATTAATAAAATAAAATTCTTATATTTTAAATCTGATGAATCTACATATCGAATCAATAATCACTGTAAGATAGAAATTGCATAATTGTTTATATTAAATAGAAGTACAATTGTTTTTATAATATTGTTCCATAATCACGTGTCATACAAATATAATATACTCCTAAATATAAAATCCTAATTGTCTAAGAGTTGAATAAGCAACAACTTTTTTTAAATCCAATTCAAAATTTGCAACTAATCCAGCAAATAATATATTGTTAATCTAGAAATTAATAAAATAAAATTTTTATATTTTAAATCTGATAAATCTAACATATCGAATCAATAATCACTGTAAGATAGAAATTACATAATTGTTTATATTAAATAGAAGTACAATATTATTCCATAATCACGTGTCATAGAAATATAATATACTCGGGGAGTTTTCGAACTGGATAGTTCGAGGGTATGCGGGAGAAGGGGGAGGAGGGTGCGTTGAATTCGTGAAAAGGGAAAGCGAGGGTTGGTGGCGAGGGAGAGGGAAAAAAAAGAAAAAAAGAAAAAAGGGATTCCGCTCACGTCGAGGTTTATGAAAAGAAAATTTACAGTCACGCCGTCGGCCCCCAGCTGGAACGTTTCACTAATCGGAATTCGTGGCTCTCTATAAATCGCTGCCACTCTTTGACGTCACTTCCTGCGCGGATACTGTCGGCGACATACTAATGACGAGCCGCATACCTGCGCCCAAAGCGAAGCGAATCGACGCGAATCGAGCGAAGAATCGTGCCGATCTCCAATTCCATTCCGATCCGTAATTTTTTCGAGGATGGTCGAGCCCGAAAGTTCGAAATTCGCGGGCTTTTCGCGTGTCTCCTCAACTTCTCTTCGAATATTTTCGAATTCGTTATTATATTTAATTTATATAATCTTGGATATTTTATTAGATTCTCGTTCGAACTTTAAATCGCAATTTATTATATTTATGGATAAACATATTTACAAGTTATCGATTATTCTTTTATTAAAAAAAAAAAGTAATAATTCACAAAATTGCAAGAAATATTTCTACGATATTATAAATTTTTCCGTACCCCTTTTCACCCACCAAAATACCAAAATTAACGCAAGATTTGAATTTGCCGCCATCAAGTTGTTGGCAACCCTGAAAAAAGAACAGTTTGACAGCCGAGAGTTTAGAATTACAACGTGTCTTCATTATTGAACAATATTTTAAAAATAATATTTTAAAAACTCTCTTTTAAAATTAAAATTTGAATTTGAATTTGCCGCCATTTTTGAATCAAGTTGTTAGCAACCCTGAAAAAAGACAAAGTTTGACAGCCGAGAGTTTAGAGTTACAACGTGTCTTCATTATCGAACAATATTTTAAAAATAATATTTTAAAAACTCTCTTTTAAAATTAAAATTTGAATTTGAATTTGCCGCCATTTTTGCATCAAGTTGTTGGCAACCCTGAAAAAGAACAGTTTGACAGCCGAGAGTTTAGAGTTACAACGTGTCTTCATTATTGAACAATATTTTAAAAATAATATTTTAAAAACTCTTTTTTAAAATTAAGATTTGAATTTGAATTTGCCGCCATTTTTGCATCAAGTTGTTGGCAACCCTGAAAAAAGAACAGTTTGACAGCTGAGAGTTTAGAGTTACAACGTGTCTTCATTATTGAACAATATTTTAAAAATAATATTTTAAAAACTCTCTTTTAAAATTAAGATTTGAATTTGAATTTGCCGCCATTAAGTTGTTGGCAACCCTGAAAAAAGAACAGTTTGACAGCTGAGAGTTTAGAGTTAGTAAAAATTACAAGCATTATACGATACAACAACTTGTGTCTTCATTATTGAACAATACTTTAAAAATAATATTTTAAAAACTCTCTTTTAAAATTAAGATTTGAATTTGAATTTGCCGCCATTAAGTTGTTGGCAAAAAAGAACAGTTTGATAGCTGAGAGTTTAGAGTTAGTAAAAATTACTATTTCATTATTGAACAATATTTTAAAAATAATATTTTAAAAACTCTCTTTTAAAATTAAGATATACGTTATACGATACAACAACGTGTCTTCGTTATTGAACGACATTATTGATCATCATATATACGTAATAAAAATCGTAAGAAAAAGTCATACTGTCGCTGTCCGTTACGTTGTTTGTACAACCTTTCCCTCTCTTCCTCTTGTAATCTTCTTAGCTAGAAGCTCGTACGTTGTATCCCACGTACTTTAAAAGAAAGAAAGGAAAAAAGGAAATAACAATTTCACAAGTTTCTTACCACCGTATCTCCCCGGTCGACAAAGCGACTTAACGTTCGCCGCTTGACCCGGTGCATAATTGGCCGCTATAATCGGCCGTATATAGAGATATACATTACACGTAAGCCTGGACGAGAAGAGGGGGGGAGATGCTGCTTAGCAACACCGGGGAGAGAGAGAGAGGGGGTAGTTCAGCCCTGGCCGAAATTCGGTTAGTTCGAACGTGGCCAAGCCGCGGGAATTAAATTAACAAAGTTAATTCTCATTCCGGGGGGGAAAAGGACCAGCCTCGCCGCTAAGAAGAGAGAACGTTTCCAGATCCCGGCAACGAGAGGAACGAGAGGAGTAAATGCAAATCTAATCTTTCCTAACATTCCGTCCCAAGGTTCAACCTGGGCAGAGAGAAACGCTTAATCGCTCCTTGGATCCCTCATTCGATCTTGGCCAACTGTGTAAAATCGCGTTACAAAGGGAAGGAATGAATAATCGCGTTTCCCTTTTGACGTGTATCAAATTCCTCGTGACGCGAAAAATGTAAATATGGGAGGATAGAAACGTGTAGGACATATATTATAGTAGAGTATTATTAATTTAGATCCTGGATAGGAATTCTTCCACTAAAGAGATTTCTTTTTACTAAAGCGAATAAAGTAAAGAAGATATATATTCTCGTAGAGTTATATATTTAGTATTTACAAATAGTTTCGATTACTCTTGAACGAACCCTGGGTCCCGAAAAATCGATCCTATCTCTCCTTATGTATATCGAGTAATTCCAAAAATTTTCGAGTTCTCTGGTTAAAAAAGAAAAAGCAAATTTAACAGCCAACTTTCGTTTCCCTATTTATAAAGAATATTTATAAAGAATGGATTGGAGAGGAGAAGAGAGACAATATCTCCCTCTTCTTCTCTCCAAACCAATCGAAATACTCTTTCTACGCGAAATTTTTAAGGGATATAATTATTCGAAAGGAGGAGGAGGAGGAGAAAGAGGAGGGGGTTGATAATTTTTCGATCGAGGTGTTCGAACATTGGCCTCTTTTTCGATTTATTCGACGAATGCGGATCCGGGATTTAATTAGGGGAGCACAAACATTTCGCAGTGGGTAAAATTGATTTACAAACATTTGCCGGGTTTCGCGCTTCGACGCTCTCGTGTGACCGCGAGAAAAGCGGGAAATCGGGGGGGGTGAAAGGGGACAAGAAAATATATAGGATAGCGCAAACAGGCGAGGGTGAGAGAGAGAGAGAGGGGGGAAGGGGTTATCGCGAATTAATTGGAAAATGAATGGACCCGATGCGGAGAAAATGGGTGTTCAAGGATCCGATTGAACAATTGAAAGGAGAATTGAATCGATACGGCGGCGGCACAACGCGATACAAGCGTATTAATGCGCTTTATGCGATTCAATATGGCCGCCACAGTGCGCGAATTGCGAATTGTTTGTTGCTCGACAAAAGGGAGAGGGGATGTGAATTTATTTTTCGTAAAGTTCCCGTCACTTCCTTTTCTTGTTTTAAATCGTGACAGCGATAGGATAAATCTGATACCATATCGTTGGCAAGTGTATTAAAGGATGTCCCAAAATTAAGATTTGAATTTGCCGCCATTTTTGCATTAAATTGTTGACAACCCTGAAAAAAGAACAGTTTGACAGCTTTAGTAAAAATGGAGCATTATACGATAAAACAACTTGTTTCTTTATTATTGAATAATATTTTAAAAATAATATTTTAAAAACTCTTTTAAAATTAAGATTTGAATTTGAATTTGCCGCTATTTTTGTATTAAATTGTTGGCAATCCTGAAAAAAGAACAGTTTGACAACTTTAGGGTTAATAAAAATGGAGTGTTATACAGTAAAACAACTTGTGTCTTCATTATTCAATAATATTTTAAAGATAATATTTTAAAAACTCTCTTTTAAAATTAAGATTTGAATTTGAATTTGCCGCCATTTTTGCATTTAGTTGTTGGCAAAAAAGAACAGTTTGACAGCTGAGATTTAGTAAAAATGGAGCATTATATGATACAACAACTTGTGTCTTCATTATTGGACAATACTTTAAAAATAATATTTTAAAAACTCTCTTTTATATTTAATTTAAATCTTGCGTTAATTTTGGGACGTCTTTTATATTGCGTGCTCGGATAAAACGTAATTATGATAGTAAAACGAAAGATCGTACGATATTTATACATTTCTTTAAAATGAATTTTTTTTTTGTTTTAAATCGTAACAATATATAATAAGATAAATCCAATACCATTGGCAAGTGTATTAAAAAATATCCCAAAATTAAGATTTGAATTTGCCGCCATTTTTGCATCAAGTTGTTGGCAACCCTGAAAAAAGAACAGTTGGAAAAATGTATTGTTATACGATACAACAACCTATATCTTCATTATTTATACAATACTTTAAAAATAATATTTTAAAAACTCTCTTTTACATTTAATTCAAATCTCGCGTTAACTTTGGGTCACCCTTTATATCACTCGCTCGAATAAAACATAATTATTTTTCGGAGGAGATCGTACGATCGTATTTACACACTTCTTTAAAGTAAAATCCTTTCTCCTACCCTTCAACAGGTTCTCGCAATCTTCTCGTCCTCCATGACTCCAAAACTCCCCGAACAAAAACAGAGCGTCTAAATTAAACCAACCGGATATCCGATGCTTCCTCCACCCTCATCACACCCTCTCCTCCTCCTCTTCCTCCTTCGTCTGCTCAAATACTCAATACATTCTTCTACACCCCACGCGAGGATAAAGCCCCCCCCCCCCCCTTCCATTACTCCTCCACCGCTTCAGAATTTCGGGGCCCGAAAACGAAGGAGCGCACTTCGGATCCAGCGTCTTCGGTATTTAATAAACATTCCAGCGGAGGCCGCAGTTTTGCTGCGGGGCGGGCTGGAGAGAGGGGAGCGGCGGCGGCGGCTAGCTCGAGGGTCGTGGAATTTTTTCGTGGAAAATAATTCGTGGCTGGGATAGCGGCGGCTGGCTCTCGAATTGCGGACGTGGCGGAGGAGAGGAGCAAGTTCAATCTCCATGAAGCTTCGCCGTGGAAAATCTGATACGATGCATGCGGGAGGTGGAGGAGGAGGAGGAGAAGGAGGAGGAGGAGGAGAGGTCCGGTATCCGGTTAGGTTACGAAAGTAATTAAATCGTTAACAGGGGACGAGTTTGCGGCGCAATCGACGAATATGTGCGGGGTTTCGCCCTTCTCGTTTCCCCTTCCGCCATCATCCCTCTCCCTCTCTCCCTTTCTCTCTCTCTTTTTTTCTATCTCTCCCTCTCTCTCTCTCTCTCTCTCTCTCTCTCTCTCTCTTTTTTTCTATCTCTCCCTCTCTCTCTCTCTCTTTCTCTTTCTCTTTCCCTTTCTCTCTTTCTTTCTATCTGTCTCTCTCTCTTTGTCTTCCTTTCTCCCTGGCCTCTTTCCGCTGACCGTTTCCCTTGATTTTCAATTTTATTATTTCTTTTGCCTGGTCCAAGCCTTTGACCACGTGGTGGTCGATGAAACACGGCTCGTTACGCGACCAAGGAACGGAGGAACTGTTAACGAATGTCGAAAATTTGGGGAGGGAGGGAGGGGAGGACGATCGATTTAGATGGTGGAGAAAGAGAGGGGAGGGGGAGTGGAAAGAATTGTTACGAATCGTTGAAATCTTGCCAATCGTCTGTGTACCACCTTCTCAGGATCCCTCTTTAAAGAATTAGTCGGATAGTTTCTTGATTGAATTCCTACTTTTTTCTTTTTTATCGCAAGGAATCGGTTCGAGGGAATGTGTGCGTTTCTCGATCCAATTGGAAATCCTTTTTTCGGATTAATTTTGATATTTTCATTAAGTAAGTGATAAATTTTTATTTTTGTCGTGTACTTTGCAATCATGGATAGTAAGTAAAAGAGAAACGTGACAGGTTTTTTTCTTCTTTTTGCATTGGTTACTTGCTCGAGAAATCGAGGGAAGAATGTGGTTCTTGAAAATCCCTTGGAAATCCTTTTTTCGGATTGATTTTGATATTTTCATTAAGTAAGTGATAAATTTTTATTTTTGTCGTGTACTTTGCAATCATGGATAGTAAGTAAAAGAGAAACGTGACAGGTTTTTTCTTCTTTTTGCATTGGTTAGTTGCTCGAGAAATCGAGGGAAGAATGTGGTTCTTGAAAATCCCCTGGAAATCCTTTTTTCGGATTGATTTTGATATTTTCATTAAGTAAGTGATAAATTTTTATTTTTGTCGTGTACTTTGCAATCATGGATAGTAAGTAAAAGAGAAACGTGACAGGTTTTTTCTTCTTTTTGCATTGGTTACTTGCTCGAGAAATCGAGGGAAGAATGTGGTTCTTGAAAATCCCCTGGAAATCCTTTTTTCGGATTGATTTTGATATTTTCATTAAGTAAGTGATAAATTTTTATTTTTGTCGTGTACTTTGCAATCATGGATAGTAAGTAAAAGAGAAACGTGACAGGTTTTTTCTTCTTTTTGCATTGGTTACTTGCTCGAGAAATCGAGGGAAGAATGTGGTTCTTGAAAATCCCTTGGAAATCCTTTTTTCGGATTGATTTATTTTTCATTAACGTAAGTAGTTATAAATTTTTATTTTTGTCATACTTTATTACAATCATGAATAATATCTAAAAAAGAAATATGACCAAGTTTTGGAGGAAATCTTCCAAAGCTTCAAAAATTTATTTATTATTTCAATCTCCCTCCAATGAAGCAAATACAAATATATTTTAATCTAATATTTACCGTATATCGCCAATATCACGAAAAAATAACTAAAGCTAAAACCAATAAAAAGAAGAAGAGAAAAATATTTAACAAAACGAAGATTAATAATAAAAAAAAAAAAGAAATACTTCTCTTAAGAACATAATTTCGTTGATGGAAAAATTCGCTAAAAATTAGGATCGATCGAACGAGAGGAATCGTGAAAAGGAGCAGGAAGGGTTGACGAATTTTTATTTTTGTCATACTTTATTACAATCATGAATAATATCTAAAAAAGAAATGTGACTCCAAGTTTTGGAGGAAATAAATCTTCCAAAGCTTCAGAAATTTATTTATTATTTCAATCTCCCTTCAATGAAGCAAATACAAATATATTTTAATCTAATATTTACCGTATATCGCCAATATCACGAAAAAATAACTAAAGCTAAAACCAATAAAAAGAAGAAGAGAAAAATATTTAACAAAACGAAGATTAATCCAGTAATAAAAAAAAAAAGAAATACTTCTCTTAAGAAGATAATTTCGTTGATGGAAAAATTCGCTAAAAATTAGGATCGAACGAGAGGAATCGTGGAAAGGAGCAGGAAGGGTTGACGAGGATGGAAGAGGTGCGGATGGATGGAGATGTATTCAGAGATGCTACTCCGCGTCGTTGCACGAAACCCTGTGCGACGGTGAATTTACATAAGCGGCTTTTCTCCGGCCGGAGCTTTTCTCTTGGTCCTAAACAAATATTAACTGGGACCAGTTCCGCCCCTCCTGTCATCCTCAAATGGCGCGTGGTTGACTGACCGTGCGATACGTGAAACGCCTATTATGCGCACTAATGACGCGACAAATAGGAAACAAGTTACTTTAATTTCGAAGCGACGAGATCTTTTCATCCCTTAGGATATTCAGAAATGATTTAACTTTTGATTATTCGAATTTTGTAATTTTTGAATGCGATTTAATGGAGCAACGAACTAAACGTGTATCCCTATATTCTTTGTTTCAGAACGTAAATTGTTCGTTGGTATGCTGTCCAAAAAGTTTACCGAGAACGACGTTAGAAACATGTTCAGCGTGTATGGAACCATCGAGGAATGCTCGGTGCTGAGGGACAGCACCGGGAAAAGTAAAGCCTGTGCCTTCGTTACCTTCGCTAGTAAACAATACGCCATCAACGCCATTAAAGCTCTTCATCACTCGCAAACGATGGAGGTGAGTGGAATCGAAACGCAATTGTTTCCTGCTAACTTAACTCTTGCCGCAACAACGTCTTCTTTCGTTTCTAATTGTCCTTAAAACGATCGTAACAATGCACACCCACTTTTCTCACTAAACCTTGCTCCATTGAGAAGAACGATTCGTTCGTAACATTCCTTCAAATTCACTTTCATTGTTTCTTCGTTCTGTGATGTTAATTAACGGTGCAGGTTTGACGAATGAAAATTTTTCAAAAAAGAAAGAGTTCGATGTGCGCGGAAGATAAGGTAGGAACTTACATTGCCGATAAAAAGTATTATTTTCTTTTTTTACATTTTTTTTTGTACAAAACTTGTTAAGCTTCCTTTATTCGACGATCATTTCAAATGAGAATGAAATGCATATTTCGGGGAACATGCATATTTTAATTAAATTAGTTGAATATAATTTTTTGAGACAGAACTGCGTTAAATAATTGAATACGGGAAAATATATTATTAAAATTCAATCTCTCGCGGAAAATATTTATATTGTAAGTAAATTAAATTTTTAAACAAATTCACTTATTTCCCGGTTAATTGCTATCGAAAATTAATTTTCGTGAAACTGATGCGCCCGACAATGTAGAGAGAAGCTGAAAGAAACTTTGCATCCTTACTAAAGTTTCATCGATCACGGAGCGTCGCTACGACAAGTTACACACTTCGGCAAAGACACACGAAAGGAGGGGAACACGATCCTTAGAGGAACAATATTCAAAAATTATAAATTGAGTTGATTGATCAATTAATCAACAATCTTTTATCTAATTTTTAATAAAATAATATATTCCACGAGTCGAGTTTCGTATAATATAAAAAGTCGAGTGTGTATTCGCCAAGTTGAAAATAATATTTTCTACGTCTATTACAAAAATTCTTTCACGAAATTAAAATATAATCTCTCTCTCTCTTTTTATTTTTATCTCATACTTTCCGCGCAACGTTCAAATTTCATATTCCACGTAGCAATTTATTTTCAGGCTTGCAAAATATTTTCTCCAACTCCCTCTTCATCGAGCTATGCAACAATAAATATTTAACAAATATCCAAAGAAAAAATATATATATATATATAAAAATAACCGTATATTTCCAATAATCGATTAACGAATCTCCATTCGGCTCGCGATAAAAGTTTCAATTCGAGGCAATAAATGCTACCACAATGGGGTGTACTCGTCCCTCGAGTCCCTCCGTGCCACACACTCCGCGGAATTGTTTCTTCCTTTCCTTCCCGTACACTCCACAAGAACCGTACCCGAAAGCCTTGTTTCGACCGATGAAGAAAGAGAATCGTGCCAAGGCACGCGGCTACGACAGCAATTCCATTTTGATATCATGAATATTTCCAGCTGCGGGCCTCGTCGTCGTCGTCGTCGTCGTGGTCGACTTAACTGGCACGATTTCGTGCTTCCTATTACCCACGTAAACAGCCTCGCATTTCGTATTCCCCTTTATACGACCGATTCAAACGAACTTCATACGTCATCACGCGTATATCTAAAGGATCGTTATTAATTATTACGGCTATTCGTGGAAACGATCATCCATAATCATCGTGATTCGTCGAAATATAATTCTCTTCTTCGTTCGTTTGTGTCTTACGTTTATAGTAACATGAATCTTAATGTTAATCCTTTTACGAATGTAACAAATACATTAATGAATGTGTATCTTCGTTCGAAGAGTTGAGGTAATTTTTTTTAAAATAAAAATTAAATTGCAAGTTGATACTGATGATATGGATATATAGATCTTTTAAATGTATCGCAAGAGAATTTAAATAAAATTCGTCGAAATATAATTCTCTTCTTCGTCGTTTATAATAAGATGAATCTTATGTTAATCCTTTTACGAATGTAACAAATACAGTAATGACGAATATGTGTTTTCGTTCGAGAAGTTGAGGTAATTTTTTTTAAAAATAAAAATTAAATTGCAAGTTGTAGTGATACTGATGATATGGATATATAGATCTTTTAAATGTATCGCAAGAGAATTTAAATAAAATTCGTCGAAATATAATTCTCTTCTTCGTCGTTTATAATAAGATGAATCTTATGTTAATCCTTTTACGAATGTAACAAATACAGTAATGACGAATATGTGTTTTCGTTCGAGAAGTTGAGGTAATTTTTTTTAAAAATAAAAATTAAATTGCAAGTTGTAGTGATACTGATGATATGGATATATAGATCTTTTAAATGTATCGCAAGAGAATTTAAAAAAAATTCGTCGAAGTATAATTCTCTTCTTCGTCGTTTATAATAAGATGAATCTTAATATTAATCTTTTTACGAATATAACAAATACAGTAATGACGAATGTGTGTCTTCGTTTGAGAAGTTGAGGTAATTTTTTTAAAATTATATTTAAAAATAAAAATTAAATTGCAAGTTGCAGTGATACTGATGATATGGATATATAGATCTTTTAAATGTATCGCAAGAGAATTTAAAAAAAATTCGTCGAAATATAATTCTCTTCTTCGTCGTTTATAATAAGATGAATCTTAATGTTAATCTTTTTACGAATGTAACAAATACAGTAATGAATGATAATGTGAACGATGTGTCTTTGAAAATATGATGTCGATTGTGTCTTCGTTCGAGGAGTTGAGGTAATTTTTTTTAAAAATAAAAATTAAATTGCAAGTTGCAGTGATACTGATGATATGGATATATAGATCTTTTTAAATGTATCATAGAGAATTGGTTTGAGAATATTATATGAGTGTCTTTTTCCTTCTGAGGATTTTAATATTTGAAATGTTAAATTTTATAGACTGGAAGTAAGTAAAAAAGAAAAAAAATATTCGAGATTTGATGAAATATCATTGTCACGTGCTAGCTCTAATGATTATAGATCCTCTAATTTCAATTTTCCCCTCGCTTCCTCCTTTTCTCTATATGCGCATACACTCGTAACTAGTGACTTCAATAGTGGTCCCAAAATTAGGGGCAATTAGTCTCATTAGTTCGCCTGGTGAACACGACTGGCATCTATTCATATTCAAACACTCACATTCATACCCTAAATGATATTCGAATTAGGTGAGTTATGTTGGAGATCATTAACTGAAGGGTAATCGCTAATTATAATAATGCTGGTTTGAAAATACCTTCAAAGAAATTCGCGTTATTATTTAGATGAGATTGTTATCTATTATTGATGATATACTTTGAAATCTGAAATTTATTTTTTCAAATATTTATACATAACATGCTTTTTAAATTTAATCACAATTATAAATATATTTGATTAAACAATAATCAAGGATATTTAATTATTTTTAATGCAGAGCTCTGTGTGTAATCTTCATATTAAAGATGTACATATTTATCATACTTTTTATTTTTATTTTTTTTTCTCCTTCTTCTTCTAGGGATGCTCGTCGCCGCTGGTTGTGAAATTTGCAGACACGCAGAAGGAAAAGGACCAGAAGAGGATGCAACAACTTCAGACGAATCTTTGGAATATAGCAGGAGTCAATATGGCGCCGCATTACCTGACCGTCTGTACCTTTAATATTTCATAACCGACCTTTTTACTCGATATCAAAGAGCCCATTTGCATCGAGAATGAAATACTTTCTCGTAAATTTATTTCCCTAGAATCTTTCAAATTACGCGCGTAGACTTTACGTGAATCAAAAAGCATTTCGTGTCCGTACGAAAAAGGACGAAATTAGATGATAAAAACCTGGTATACTTTAGAACGTATAATTTCTTGAATCTTATGTATACCTGAAACCAATTATAATATTATTTTTGAATGTATAAATGTAATTCTCTTTTTGTTATAATTTCGTCTCTAATTTGCAACCGAAACGATTCAACGTTTGAAAAATACTAGATATCGTTAAAATCATACTTTATATATGTATATATATATTAATTTAGTACTTTAATTATATGCGCTTAATATATTTATCACATGGACTATTTTCGATGGAAAAGTTTTTGCTAGAATTTCCATCCAACGTTTTTAACGTACATAGAACAAATAACAGCATTGATAGTAAATACACGCGACCTGAATGGAAAGTTTACGTATGGCACAGTATGAGACACAGTATTAAGTCGAATTTACTCGCACAAACATTGCTTCGAGATAAACGGTATCCATTATCCACGTAGTATAACTCAATCAAACATATAACCATTTAAACGGATATTATTTCTATCATTTCGATTATATTTCAAAATTTACGATGTCGAGAATCCAAACCTAACCTAACCTCGACCCCCTAATATCAACTATTATTAACTTATTATATATATTATATCATATCAATATTATTAACTTAACGCGTGATATCATTCCACGAATATGAATGACGTTTAAAAGAAGAAGGATGAGAACACCTTATTCATGGAGAATTGTGTCTGGTTGCAGAACGATACGCCAGCTTTGGCTCCCGCCTCGTTACAGCTGTTGCAACAACTTCAAGCGACAACAAGCGCCGCGACTCCAGTTGCGGCAGGTGCTGGCGCAAGCGCGCTGTCGAGCGTACAGCATCAATTGTTGCTCCAACAGCACCTCGGTCTCGGCGCAGCAACTCCTGCGCATGCGGCCGCGCCAGCCGTTCCGAGTCCGCCGGAAATCAACCCTGCGAATCTGCAGGGACTGGCGACGCTCGCGTCTTTGAGTAACACCGCCGGTGAGTATGGTTGGTGTCGATTTGCTTTATCTTTTATTTTCGTACCCACGTTCTTACCTCCCTTCTCCCCTCTCCTTTGCTTTTTATTTATCTTAATTTATACTGCAATTTATTTATTATTATGTGTTCGTCACGGTTAAATATTCGTGAGTCGTTGGCAAAGATGAAACAAGCTTAGAGTTTTGTAATCTTAGAAACTTAACGTTTGTCACGATTGATCTCGAGCTGTCAATAACGAATAAATAATTAAACTTTATTTTTGTAAATTTATTTCGATTACGTTTATTTGATATATCATTTGTAGCGTTATTTTCCATTAAATTGTTGCAACTACGAAGTATCCAAGAAAAATGTTTTAAATATGAGAAGTGTCGGTAAATCAAAGTGTTTACCTATTTCTTCACCGAACTTCGATACTTCGTAGCAAACAAAAATGACATTCCTATTATTTTTTTTTCCTACGATTCTCACAAATTTGCCAACTCGTGAACAAACGTTGCAAGTCGTAATTCATACAACCCGTACCATCGTACCTTTTTCATGCACATACCTACTTAAACGTTAAATCAACATTCATCATCCATTGTCCAATTGTTGAGAGTAGCTCTCTTTATCGCTCGATACGCACTTGTCAGCCCGCCGCACTTGTAAATTATCGAGCCTACTATTTCGTAAGTTTCGCGCGTTTAACCATCCCGTATTTCATTTTACCTCGCTTGTCTTCGCGATAATAAAATTGTGCATTTAACGAGGTCGAGAAGCACGCCAATATAACGATGTGCCGTGGATGCCTATCATTAGCATTCGCGTTAAAAACGCGTGTGTTTATCGTTTATTGTTGAAAAAAAATCTACGATTATTCGAAAACATAGCGGAATTTGCATGTCATTAAAGCAAACGCATTAGCGATTAAGAATTTTTTTTTTTTTTTTTTTTTTTTTTTTTGAAAATTTTTGTTAGCGCAATGCAAAATAATTCTCTTCTATTATTATTATTCTATTATTAACTGGATTATTATTATTAGCAAGCGCAAAAAAAAAAAAGATTATACGATTTCGTAATTCGCTGTGTAATTTATCAATCATTATTCATAAGATAATTTATATTGACTTTTTTAATAATTTTCAATTTAACTTATTGTTTGCAAGAAAAATTTATTGACAAGTTTCTACAATGATCCATACATTATGTCTTATAATTATAAATTCAAATTAAACTTGTATTATTAAAACGGGCCATATTTTATCATCGATTTTTAATTTTTATTTTTACTTTAAAAAATTTAATTTTCATTTATTTATTGTATTTTATTCATAAAAATATTAGGAGAACGAAGAAACAATTTTTTTTTTGGACCAAATATTGTAAGAAATTACGTAACGGAATATAGAGAAATCGCGTTATCACTTTGCACGTATACAATTTTACCATCTAATTATTCCGTCTGTGTTGGATTATGCACGTTGCAGCAAATGCGGGAGTATCGCCGATGAGTATGCAAAACCTGGTTACCCTGGCTGCCATGACAGGCGGAAACGGCAACCTTCAAGTGTCGCCAAACAGTGAGTAAAACAAGAAACTTCCATCAAGCACATAATTATAGAGACGCGGTAACGTTGAAATTTATTTATTTTCATTATTATTATTACCAATTGTGTTTGTCCATGTTCCTTAATACTGTAAAAAAAAAAAAAAAAAAAAATAAGAAAAATAAGAGAAAACATGAATGAAATGATTACGCGAAATAATGATTTAATTAAGTTCAAAGAAAAAAAAATAATAACAGCATGATGAAAAACGAGGATGAATATATCTTTGTTATTAAATAGTATTGGTGGAATATTTGACATAATTTTCCGCGATGTTGATTAATCTGGTAGCTATTAATCTCTCAGATAATCCGTTTCATAGAAATATCTGTATGTATATTATTTATTTATTTATGTGATTTATTTGTATCGAGAATTTTAAGTGTACGTTGTAAAATATGGAGAGTTAAAAATAAGTTTGTTTTTTCTCTTTTGTTTGTATTAACAAATCTGGAATAACTTTTGCCGAAGTATTAAAAATTTCCGTGAATCCAATAATGTGTAATTATAAAAATGAATTACAAATAATAGAAAATCAGAATTCGAGCATGGATATTAATTTTAAAAGATCGAAAGTTATTCCAGTTAAATTTAAAAAATTTGTATTTATATATTTGTAAAACGAATTATTTACATCCTCGTTAAATTAACGCGATTCCTTCTGTCTTCTTCTTGTCACTTATGTATATATATATATATGTATATACATATACATATATATATACTTCCGTGTCTATCTATCGTTAACCGCGATCGAGGTCGATCGCTCCAAGCACGCCAAAGTAATCGCAATAACAATGATATCGCACGACGAATATTTTATTTCGTACGTTGAGTTATCGGCTAAAATAAATTTCCAAGTTTATACGTGCTGAATATGTAAACACGTTACTAACTCCGCTTGTTAATATCGTGAACGTGTTCTGTGTTTCAGCGTTAAGCGGACTGGCGAATTCGACAGCAGGTATGTCGCTATGTACGTGTCGCATTGCCTGGTATAGTATTAACAATTACTAAATTAATCTCGGCCGTTCGCGACACTCTAACTTCCTCGTTGTTAATCACGGTTCGATTTACATCACAATCGATTCGCTTGAAGGAAAAAAAAAATAAAATAAAATAAAATATACACATATATATATAGCGGATGCGTTATTACGACTACTGGATCTTACACGGTCTTGTACGGTGGCGCCCTCACGGTACTCTAAACACATGATGGCGACTCATCGTATTGTACATCGTTGGTCATATACGAGTCTATGAAAATTATTATATCGCGTCATACTTTAAATAATATATTTTCTATTGTATCGTTAGTGTTGAAAAAAATAATTAATATTTTATAGGATAAAGAAAATCAATTCTGTGCAATGAAAATGAGAGATAAATTCAGTATACTTTCCAATTGACTGTATTAGTTTTCATACATTTATATGGCCACTGTGTGCACGCATACATAAACGTATCACGTTCCATCGTATATATATATCACCATTCCCTCGCATTTCGCCTCTTTTCTCTCGGAGTACCTCTTAACTTCAATGTTACCGGATCCACCGCATTTCCTCGTTTCCGCAAATGCATCAGACGATTACTTTGTTCGAAGGACAGCACAACTGAGGATATAAAATTGATTAATGCTGTTACATTAAATTACCATCCATAAATTCTTATATAATATTTTCAATTTGAAATTTTTATCGTATCGTATTTACGATTGTTATAAAATTTTTTTTCTTTTTTTAAATATTCGTTCAAATGATAATCATTCCTTAGATCTCTTTACGTAATTATGAATATGCGATAAATTAATCTGTTTGGGAATCGATAATAAGAATCACCTGATGCATTTGTTAAAAATGATTACAGAGATTTTCGTATCTTCGATTCCTTTTCCACTCGTGTACTCATCTTTTCTCCTCTTTTTTTTGTTCTTGTTTTTTATATGAACGCACGTCAGCGTTTTAATATGCACATTTTTTTTTTCGTGCGTAGCTGTCCTTCTTGGAAAGAGCGGAAACACAGGTGAGAAGAGACCATTAAAACTGTATACATATATCACGCCTTTATCGACTCGTTTGTTGAAACTCGCTCCTCCATTCCTTCATTCACTTCTTTATTTATTTTACCTTCTCCCTTTTACAAAATGTTTTAGAATTTTTCAAGGAAGGAAACGATTCGAAAAGTATAAACAGAATATTGTAACGAAAAGTAAAATCGTTACAAGATACGTAAATACGAGGTTATAATTTTAATATGTATTCCTGTATACATATATTCATTGAAAGAAAATCTCTTCATTATCTCTACTGCTTGATCGAGATACGATACACAGAATTCTAAAATATTTTGTACATCATGATCTTCCCCTTCCTCTATACCCATCTTCATTCACTAATTAGATTTGTAATTACTGTTGGCTGTTTAATCGATGGAACGAAGCTCACCCAATATTTGTCCGATATGTTTCGATTAAGCTTTAATTCGTGTGTGCCGTTTCGTATATATATATATATATAATATTCGAATGGTAATAATAGCGGGAATGTCAGAACAAAAAACGAAAGTATAGTCGTTCGCGTATAGTACTTGGTGTTTTGAAAATGTCCATTTATGAGGTGAGCTCCGAGTTGCGCTTATAATAGAGTATTTTTAAGTATGTAACCAATTATTTGTAGATGCGTTCGGTGATATTTAGTGATTATATTAGAAGTGATGTTTTTTCCATTTATCGATCGTCAATATTATAATCGATAATTATATATATGTGTCCAATCCGTATCGAGGGGGAGAAAAAAAGATTAAAAATTATTATTCTAAATTAATAATTAATTCTACAAATAAGTTCATAACTCATTTGCACACAATGAAATTTCTTTTATTTTAAAAACGTATTGCATTTACGTAAATCGTGAATAAATATATATACGTAAAATATTCCTCTTTTGATAAATATTATTCTCTTTACACATATATACATCATACATTTAATACTACAGCTCGTGTGTATAATAGCTTTTCGCAATTAACAATTATTATATAAACGAAATAATATATATATATAATTTGCACGTTGAAATATTGTATTATACAAAATATAGTTGTTTTTTTTTTCAAAGCACCTTCAAGATAACTAAAAAAAGATTAAAAATTATTATTCTCTAAATTAATAATTTTAATTCTACGAATAATATTTGTACATATTATAGAAATTGCTTCTAGTTTTAATTACACAAAATTACACGCATAATTCACACGATTAACAAATATATAATAATATATACTTATATACGGTATCAGAGCTACTTTTTTTTTTTTTGTTCTTTTTATGTCAATATTACAGCATGATGCATGCAGATTACATGGAATTATATATTCTCAAAAAAAAAAAAAAAAGGAAAGAAAAGCAAAAAGAGAAAAATGGGAATTGAACGATTATTTTGCGATTGGGCGCTATTGTAGAAATTTGAACGAATAAAAAAAAAAAGAAGAAGAAGAAACGAAAGGAAAACTTATCTAATCGATTTTGATTTCGATTTTGAAGGGTCCACCGGAGGTAGCCTGAGTCCTGTCACGTCCCTAGCGCTCAATTCCTTAACGGGGACACCTTTGAACGGGTTGCAGGACTCGTTGAGCAACGCCTACTCGAGCTTACAACAGTACGCAGGTAAGAGGATGTATTTTCAAAATGCTCGTTTCCCTTCTCTCTCTCTCTCTCTCTCTCTCTCTCTCTCTCTCTCTGATCAGAATGTGATTTTTTTTTTTTAATATATGGTGAAAATATTGTATTGTTTAAAAAAAAAAAAAAACTTGCACTCATGGCTGTGTGAGAAAAAGTATTTGTTCTAACGTGTAACTGTGCGCCTTAAAGCTCTCATTGGAAAGACGACGGTGACCGTGGAAAAGAAAGAATTACATAGTGAGTAAACTAACAACAAGTGGAATGCCTGAAATACCTTCTTCCTTTAGTTATGTGCGATTGGACTGTGCTATTTGTCTGATTGTCTGACATCAAATTTGCACGTTGTCGAACGATCGAAATTTACAGGGATGGATAATATGCTTACATGCATTACAATTTTTACTAAATCAGTTGTAACACGAGTTTAATGAAAATATCGAGTTAAATGTTAAATTTGAGATGTGTGTAAGCATACGGTCACCACTGTGCAATACAAAGCTCCAGCTCACAAGATACGCAATTTGAAGGATAGAAAAAGAATTAAAGATTGTTATGCTTTTGGAAAATATTTGATCAAGCATAACCAATGAAGTAATCGTGTTATTGAAGGTGTTAAAAGTTGATGGTGCAAATTGGTGGATATTTTATTTGAAATTCAAATATAGCAAATCAAATTCACTGAAGAAGAAAACTCGTGATAATAACAGGAAACAATTTTTCGTTTAATCAATTTCATGAAATATAGGAGGGAAAAAAAAGAATTCGAATTGATAGTAATCCAAACTTGATAATCAATTATTCGATATATCTAACGTCCTCCAATAATCGACCATTTTGTATCTTCAATGATCTAAAACCGTAATCCGGCCAAAAATCAACCGATAATTCAAACCCGCAATCGGGCCAATAATTAACTTGATGTTGTATCTCCGATAATTGGGAGCCGTAATCGAGTCAATAATCGCGGTGATCAAAGTGCGAATCTCGTGGGGTGTGAAGAAACACGCGATATTGTAGTTGAGAATCGAGGAATGGAGGGGGGAATAAGAAAATCGATGATGACGAATTTTTCTGCTTTCAGGATTTCCCGCGTTCACAGCGGCGGCGGCGGCGGCGGCGGCGGCCGCTCAAAAGGCGAAATTCACTAACACGGATAAGCAGATAGAGGGTCCAGAAGGTTGCAATTTATTTATATATCATCTACCGCAGGAGTTCAGCGATACTGACCTTGTCTCAACGTTTCTGCCGTTTGGAAATGTCATCTCGGCGAAGGTTTTCATCGATAAGCAGACGCAATTGAGTAAATGTTTTGGTAAGATGCGACATATAATATTCTCTCGCGTATTAATTCCTTTATTTGTATCAAATATTTGGACTATGATAGCAATTCACGACACATTTATGTTTCCATTTATATACGAAATTTGCGAAAGAGGAATTCGGGCAAAATTTTACCTGAAAAATAAAATATCACTAGATCTAGTGATCCCTAACATAATAATACTATGGATCTTATAGAATTAAAGCATTTATACGAGTGATACGAGTTATTTGAAAATTGATGAAAATGATTTATACTTATCATTTATATCGATACATTTGCGATAATTTGAACGAAATGTTTAAATCACTAGATCTAGTGATCCCTAACATAATAATACTATGGATCTTATAGAATTAAAGTATTTATACGAGTGATACGAGTTATTTGAAAATTAAAAAAAATGATGAAAATGATTTATACCTATCATTTATATCGATACATTTGCGATAATTTGAACGAAATGTTTAAATCACTAGATCTAGTGATCCCTAATATAATAATACTATGGATCTTATAAAATTAAAGCATTTATACGAGTTATTTGAAAGTAAAAGTTAAAAAAAATGATGGAAATGATTTATACTTACCATTTATATCGATACATTTGCGATAATTTGAATGAAATGTTTAAATCACTAAATCTAGTGATCCCTAACATAATGCCAATAATACTATGGATCTTATAGAATTAAAATATTTATACGAGTTATTTGAAAGTTAAAAAAAATGATAAAAATGATTTATACTTATCATTTATATCAATATATTTGCGATAATTTGAACGAAATGTTTAAATCACTAGATCTAGTGATCCCTAACATAATAATACTATGGATCTTATAGAATTAAAGTATTTATACGAGTGATACGAGTTATTTGAAAATTAAAAAAAATGATGAAAATGATTTATACCTATCATTTATATCGATACATTTGCGATAATTTGAACGAAATGTTTAAATCACTAGATCTAGTGATCCCTAACATAATAATACTATGGATCTTATAGAATTAAAGCATTTATACGAGTGATACGAGTTATTTGAAAGTAAAAGTTAAAAAAAATGATGAAAATGATTTATATTTAGCATTTGTGATAAATGAACGAAATGTTTAAATTCTCATTTAAGTAATACGTTTCAAAATACGAATAATTTACAGGCTTCGTGTCGTATGACAATGTGGCGAGCGCACAAGCAGCAATCCAAGCGATGAACGGCTTCCAGATCGGCATGAAGCGGCTGAAGGTCCAACTGAAACGATCCAAGGACGCATCGAAACCCTACTAGCCGACATCGTCCACCGTTCGTAGGTAGATACCAAGGACTTCTCGGATACCACGGCTCGAAATCAACGACCTTGGTGTCCTTAATCAAAAACAAAACAAAACAAAAAAAAAAAAAAAGACAACAACAAAAATTGTTTACACATTCGATATATCTCTCGACGTCGATCATCAATTGATCTTCGGTCTGGATAGATAGGATTGGCTCTCTTCATCCGACCAAAGTATTTAGCAGGCGTTTGCTTGCAAAACAAATCGTTTCTAGTCAAGCAATATTTTCTGAGTGAAGGTCGAAGAAATAATTTATGATAGTGTTCTTCTTTCTTTTTTTTTTTTTTTTATATATAGAGGAGAGGAATTTTCGTTTGAAATTTTAGATATTTATATTTCGAAACGAGGCTGTGATAATGTTGAAGACTTACTTATATCGTCAATGCTGTTTTCCAAAGAATATGAAGTAATTAGGGAGAACGTTCTATATACATACATATATATATTTATTTATTTTATACATATATATATGTGTGTATATATATATATATATTTTGTTTTTGAAAACGTTCTATCGATACTTCAAACGAGAACTAGTTTTCTCGAAAGTTCAACTTTCTCTTACTTGTCAGAGTCCGTCCATATTACCTACTACGTGTATTCTGGTAATCTTATATCCAGAAGAATTATATACCTATCTTTTCTTCTCGTTTGTTTGACTGTTGTATATCTGTATTTCTCGTGATATACGTGTTTTTTATTAATCGTGTCGTTCTTCGAAATCGATACCTCGTTATTATTGACAGGATCACTTAACACAAGTGAAATAAAAAAAATTTTGTTCTTTATCGAATACGCAATAGTGACTTCTGAATATTTTGGTTTCGCTTTTTTGCCGGTGATAAATAATTCTTGTCCATTTCCTTCTTGTTTCTATTTTGCTTTTTTCTTTTTTAACGTTTTATAAAATTGATAAAGATATTTCAATATATATATATGTGTTCATTATTAGCATGTAAGAAACACTTCTTCTAATACATGCTCGATTTCTCGACTGACAACTTTCTAAGTGTGTACATATTATCATCACTGATTCTGTACACGGAGAAAATACATATAGATATTTATTATTAGATGATAAAACTTAGAAAACTGCATCTTTGATTTTAATATATTCATTTTTAAAAAATTCGAAAGTTGCATTTATTAGTAAACAGATTAATCTAAAACATTACTTTACAAAATGAAATAGTGATTTTAAAAGAATTTTGTCTGTATTGTCTTGTCTATTAAATATCCATGTTGAATTATGTGTAAAAAAAAAAAAAAATGTCTTTATCGTTTAATGTAAATATTTAAATATTTATATAAAATTTTTTATATTGCACATATCGTATTATTCTCTTAAATATAACAAAATCGATAAAATTTTATATAAATTTTATAATTTTTATGAAATATACAATTATAAATACATAAAATAAATCTCATCGAATATCGTATTTCTTCGTGCACAGAATAAACGTATCGTGAAAATTGTCTATAAAATGTAAATTATATAAAAATTAATCGCGCCGCATCAAAACGAGACCTAAATATTCTTATATATTTATATATATATATATATACTCCGTCGCGTTCGTCCTTCGATTTTCTTGAAGGTGCCCGTTACATTGAAGGTGCCCTTCTAGCCTTGTACTGCCCCACTACAGCCCCCCCCTTTTTCTCGCGTCAGTGGTGTAATCAAAGTTCATTTCGTTGCAAACGGCTGCCAATCAAGCTTACTGTGCTAACTTTTGTGCACAAAGTGGAAATTACGTAAACGTGAAGTTTCACTAACCAATTCAGTTGTAGCTTCTCCTCAGGATATGAGAGTACAAGTAGTTTCGCTTTGAGTTTTTTTTCTCTCACGCAACATTAAGTTTCGTACGTTTAACTAAACTTTACTTTACTTTTATTGTTGTTGTTCTTATTTTTACTTGTTTGTTTTACTATTTTTTTTTTTTTTTTTTTTTTAAAGATCTGCTTCTATCGTTCCTATTTTAATCTATTTAGTTTTATATATACACGTATATATACGTTATATTTATATATTTCTATATATATATATATATACATACATATACATATTTTTTTTCAGTATTTCGTCGATAATTATTTGTTTGTTATCTTACCGACACAAGGTACATACAATGAAAACAACTGCAAATGGTCTACCTCACTAATTTATCTAATGATTACGCCACTATATTTTATTTTATTAGTAATCGCAACACTCAGTCCCTTGTTATTATTATTATTATTATTATTATTTTTTCTTTTTTTCTAAATTATATATACAGGGCACACAGAACTTAGAAACGTTCTATCGTGATAGTAATATTCTCGAAGTTTGATGGTTAATTTACGCTATGACGCTTTTTTAGTTGTTAGTACTAACATCGCCGTGTGTTCTTTTTTTTTTTCTGGGATGTCGTCGGACGTCAAACACCATTATTGCCAATGATGGTTTGTCGATTTTCTTTTTTTTTTATAAAATATTCTTATAAAATATTTAATTACATAAAAATCTTTCCCGAGTTTATATTTATATTTGAAGAATAAAATTATCGATGAACCATGATGGTGTGAAAGAAGCAACAAGAATCGTGTGATAAAAAATGAATAATAATAAATATGAAAAAATAAATAAATAAATAAATAAATAAAATTTTATCAAATAATAAAATTAAACAATTAATAAGATAGATCCTTGTCGCTCCTTATTTAAAGAACGACGTACCGGCATATTACCTGCGTATACGATGCACGTTGACGTCACGATTCGCAAAATCCTGCGATTCATTTATCTCGCGAAATACCATTTCCCAGTGCACAAATTTACTGCTCTTCGATATTCATTTTATATCGATTTATTTTTTAAAATAAGAAGGGAAAAAATTTCTTCCTAATCCTTAGAATCATAATATACGTATATATTTCGGTAAAATAAAAATTCGTAAAAGACTTAACACTTATGAAAGAAAAAAAAATCATAAATTTCGTAAAGAAATGTTTCGACGACCATCGATTTCGTCATCGTGCACGTTTGCCCAGGATATATCCTACATATCTGGTGTGTGGTGGTGACTAACCTGTCCGTGTGTTTGTTTGTGTGCCAGCAGGTGGCCTGTGACGTTGTGACCGTGTTCTCGATCGGAGTCGCCGTGCCATGTCAGTATCAGTCAGTCGAATCGGTCAGTCGTTCGATCGATCGGTCAATCGATTAGTCGATCAGTCGATTAGTCACGACTCCTTGGTCAGCCTCTTGATCAATCATTCTGTGTCTGTCGGTGCCTGTACACATCTGCCCGCTCTCGCTCCTCTTGTAAGAAGCGGTTGCCCGCTCTACTCCTACACATACATTATATATTACCATGATGCTTCCTAATTTTTTTCCTCACATGACCATCCTCGAAGAAAAAACGAGAAAAAAAAGAAAAAGACAACACTCCTCGAACGAATCCATCCACCTACGAGCTACCTCCATGTTTTATTTCGCGTACACGCGCACCGTTTCCGCGTATGGTCGCCACTGCTTGGTCTGTTCCACATTTAACCGAGGATAGATGGCAGCACACTGATTGTCAATCGTGGCGCGTTACTCTGTGAACGCTCTGCTTCGTAAATACAAAAAAACGATATTAAAAGAGAAAGAAAGAGAAGAGATCCTCAATGGTCATCAATCAACTTTTATAACTGTGGACCAAGTCGGTGCGAAATTAATCGAGGTGCGGAAACGGAATCAGAACGAGGAATCGTCGTGGGAAAAATAAAACGCTCGATTTCGCATTTAAAAATTCGAGAGAGACCAGGAAAACGGCGATATCATCGTTCAGTGTGTTAAAGAGTAGCGAAGCGGAAACCGGAGCACCACCGATCGAGCACTATGTTTTTATGTTCCTTGGGCTGAACTGTAACACACGCTACCTTATCTCTCTGTTTCTCTGTATGTGTGTATATATATTATATAGCATATTCGAACGATGCATACCCATATATCTGTGCATGTGTATGTACGAAAATGTGCGTATGCGCGAGCTGTGCGGTCTAAAGCTGATTGAAACGCTATAAAAAGTAAAAAGAGTTCGTTACAATAGGATATAGTTACCGCGATCTTTCAGTCGCTTAATTTACAAGCGATTCGAAATAAACGAACGAAAAAAGAGATATAGAAAACGAATCAATTTTAGATCGCAATAAATTATTTGTGGACCTTTAGTGTAAGAAATATTTGCGTACAATCACTAACTAGCCGTTAAAAGGGAAGAAAAAAAATAATAAGGAACAAAAGTATGCTCGTTCCATAAGACGAAACTTGTATAAGTACCTTGTATGTATTATACGAGAATATTATCGCGCATGCGTTCACTTATCGACTGAGAATCGATTATATCGGCTCACTTTCGGGATCGCTGTCAGCGTCGCGAATCGCCTGTTCATATGTAGATAAATAAAAAAAAAAAAAGATACGCACTAATTATTATAGTGCCGGCTCTAATCGAATAAATAATAGGAAAAAAAAAAAGTGTGTGTAGAAAATGGAAAACCATTGAAACAAAATCATTGAAAAAAAAAAAAATAATATAATAAAACGAAGTGAATGCAAACTAAACGCTAGAACGAAAATAAAAGAATATGTGGACCGAGCGAAATGGTCAGAGTCCGATTAAACTGTTGTAAATTAAAATAATATAATGGTGTAAAGATTACCAAAAAAAAGAACCAAAAACAAAAAAAAGACAAAACTGGAACAAGGAGACAAAACGAAGTGTAGGGAAAAAAAAACGATACATAAGTAGCATTTTTTAATGACTTTGTGATAACGTTGTACCGTACATAGGATTGGACTAGGATCGCTTTTTAACGTGTGTATGATAGAAATAAGCGTGGCATGAGGAACTTAAAATGATGGAAAATTTCGAAATTATAAACTAAATTACAGGAAAGAAAGGAAAAATGCAAACAAAATTTTTCATCAGGTGACAATTCACTAGCGTGCACGCCATCATTCTTATTTTCTTTCTTTTTTTCTTTCTCTCCCCCTTTTCTTTCGCCCGTACCGAGTAGGTACTTATATGATTCATATGATTTTTAATTGTTATTTTCTGTTGTGTTCGAACCTGTAGATAAATTATATACGTGTCCACGGGTAAAACGAAATTTGAATGTACGTTTCAGTACATTATGAGAAGAAAAAAGAAGAAAATTGGAAACATTCGAGAACATTTGAGAAAACCTTTTACGATTTGTTATTATTATACGACAGTCACGTGGCCGATCACATGATTATACGAATTAATCTTGAGTCAGTAACCATTTTTTTGTTATACATTATATGACAAATATAAATGATTTTACGAAACACCTAAGAGAAAATATTTGTACTTTGTTAACTTTTGTTTTTATCTACTTGTAGTGTTTAAGCTTTTCGAAACGATGTAGAAGATAGATCAGGATCTTCTATTAAGAATTATAAGTTTTAAATTGATCTTTTGAGGTTCAGAACTTCAGATAATAAGGACATTTAGGTCGTTACTGATGCAAGATTAACTCATCGATTGTCATTTGTAAAAGTACTTAATTTCACTGTATTCTTCTAAAAAAAAAAAAAAAAGGTATACGATTACATTTCACGAAAAAGTAGGGAAAAAAAAAAAAAAAAAAAAAAAGACAAATAAGATAATCCAGGAGAGTCCAGAAATGATAGTTTGGATAATTTTCGTAAAAATTAAATCGATCTGCGTGTTCCTTACATTTTTCTTATCAATATCCAATTTATGAAAGATTTTTATATTTTGTGGAAAATTCGCTCTATTGTTTAAAAGGTCGAGAAATGAAGGGAAAAAAAAAAACGAGAGAAAAAAAAAATTGTTAATACTTGTAGCAAGATAATGGAACATTGCAAGCTCTCCCCTCAGAACAAAAAAAAAAAATCGAAAGAAATCGTAAGGAGAAGAAGAACGATGTAGTAAAAACTTCGTCTTCGACTTCGAAGAAAGAGAAGTATTCCAAAGTGTTTGTTTCAATTTTGAAATTTAGAGTTATAAATCTTATTTCACGCGAAACGATCATGAATTTCATAGTTCATCGAATCATATCGACAAGACAAACTTCATTGCAAGATATAATTAAAATTATTTTTTTATATCGAATTATAACTTATTAACTTCTGCAACAATAGAAAGGAAGTTAATAATTGGAAGATTTTTAAGAATCGAAGAAAGATAATTAGAGGATAGTAGATCAATAGTAGAATTGTAGAGGATAAATAAAAATAAAAAATAATCGCGTGGATTTGTCTTGTAAGTATGATTGAAAAAAAAAAAAAAAGGGAAAAAAAAAAAAAAAGAAATGATATCTACTCGCCACTTGAATAAGAAGAAAAAAAAAAAACAGCTGGAGTGTATGGGTGATCATGACTGGCTCTCTTTCTAATCACTCATTTCCACGAATCGTCTCTTTCGTCATTTTCCCATTTTCCCGTCCTTTTTTTAAAAAAAAAAAAGGTTGGTTTTGAAAATTTTGAAAATTGATACATGAAATTGTAACGAATTAGAGAAATTGAGTTTTTTTTTTTTTTTAAAAAAAAAAAAAAAGGAAAAAATTCTTATTTTTACAAATAATAAATAATAGTAATTTGAGCGCCGTTCGAATGGGACATGTTCTTTTTGATGATATGCTAATACACAATTCACACGCACGCGTAATTCAAACCAAATGAACGGAGCAACGAACACTTATTTCTTTACATTTAAATTTCTAGCAAGGAATTAAATTATTATACGCTATATTGGATGATCCATCAGAATGAGAGATAATTTTTTTTAGGAATTACGATTAGAAGTAATTCTTAGAAAGAATTATCGATATACATCTAATCGATTTAAATCTTAATACTTTTTGATAATAATATTCGTATGCTTCTAACAACGACCGAGTATTAAATTTTTGAAGAAACATTCGAATTTTTTATTTTTTATTTTTTTTTATCTAACTCAAAGTAATTGAATTCTATATAATCGTTGTTATTTTTATAAAAGAATTTATCGTGTTAAAATATGTCAATATTGAGAATTTTATTTATATCTTCTTGTTCTCATTTAGATACATTTTCTTTTTTTAATCGAATATTATCGAATCACCAAAGGTAATGCCATAATTAAACATTCGTTCTAAATTTTGATATTTAAGTATCTAACGTACTGTGAATTCAATACACATTTCTCAGGGCCTCATGTGGATCACAGTATATACATAATACAGCCATCTGTATCATTTGACGAATCGCATTGGAATACGCCAAAGCCGATATCATAAAGATTCACCAAATCCTGATATTGAATTCAGTTAGTATCGATTTCCCATTAATAAACGAGGACTTAGCGCCAAATTAACCAACATAAGTACACGTATATATATATATATATATATATATATATATATATATATATATATATATATATAGTTTCTGATGGATCATGCCAATATCGATCGTTAAAATAGGTGGTCGTTGCATCATGCTCGAATATCGCCAAAGCCGATATCATAAAGATTCACCAAATCCTGATATTGAATTCAGTTAGTATCGATTTCCCATTAATAAACGAGGACTTAGCGCCAAATTAACCAACATAAGTACACGTATATATATATATATATATATATATATATATATATATAGTTTCTGATGGATCATGCCAATATCGATCGTTAAAATAGGTGGTCGTTGCATCATGCTCCGTGTCAATTACCAAAGACATCTCTTTAATTAATCGATGTACTTACGCACCCGTTAACAACTAACTCTTTCTCTCTCTCTCTCTCTCTCTCTCTCTCTCTCTCTCTCTCTCTCTCTCTCTCTCTCTCTCTCTCTCTCTCTCTCTCTCTCTCTCTCTCTCTCTCTCAAATATACGCACGTTCAGCCGATTAGATAAATATCATGTAACAATTATTAATTGCGGAGAGGTTAACACCGTTCTCTCAAGTCCTTTTTTTTTTCTTTTTCTTTCTTTTCTCTCTCTCTCTCTCTCTCTCTCTCTTTTCTTTTTGTACACGTGAATA